>NC_089250.1:16211260-16511760 GCF_963930625.1 Muntiacus reevesi | reverse complement strand
GAAAGAAAAATCAGTTTTATTCTGAACGTCTCCTGAGATCAAGAACACAATATTGAGGTTTCAGTGTGTGATCTACTACTCAAAGGTCAGGTGTTTAGATGATGAAGGGATCCTAATTGTTAATCCAATAACCGAACCAAAGATATCAAATGGGACCTCCCTGGTGGTTCAGTGGTTAGGACTTCAGACTCTCACTGTCCAGGGCCAGTGTTCAATCCCTGGTCAGGGAACTAAGATCTCATAAGCCACGTGGCACAGCAAATAGTAATTACACATAAAAATTAAAAATGCTAAGTGACCCTCCTCTAACGACCAATCTGTGTTTATCTTCTATTCTGTGAGGATGAATAAACATACAATAATTTTGGAGCATAAACCAAATACTCAAAATTGGTCTCTTGTACATGAGGATGCAACTGAGCCTCCAAAAACTGATATTCGTGTCTCCTAATCCATTAAAACCCAAGTAGCATAATTCTGAATTCAGCAAAGAGTTTTAAACTCCTAAAGAGGCTAGACAGAAGAGACGAATGGATAATAAATACCATACTGAGGTTCAAGAACACCAACGCCCTCTTCACCCTAGTCACCATCGCGATCCCCACAGATCCCTCCTACTCCGGTTTTGGAGACAGCCCTGGAAAATGTGTATCCTTGGGTGAACTCCAGGAGCTAGGCTATCTTAGAACTTTTCCTGCAGCCCCGCCTCCCTAAACAGCTAAGTTCTCACACGTTTTATAACCAGGGAATGGAAAAGACAAAAGAGTTCACAGAACCATTCTGTGACCCGGACCCTGACAAGACGCAGGCTTGTCCCTCTCTGCTCCCTGGCCTCTCCTTCCTCACCACCCGCCTGCTCGCACACTGAGGCCCCCAGAAGTCCCAACCCTCAAAAGCACCCACCCCCGGCCCAGAAATAAGACCCCCTGACTTCCCAGCCGCCACGCCCACCGGCCCAGGCCCCATCCTGACCTGGGGGGCGCGCCAGGCCGCCCTCGGGCTCCCGGCTCTCGGGCTTCCTCGGCCGGTAGCCATAGACACCCCTCTCTGTCTGGTAGCCGCGCCGGAGGAAGAGCGGAGCGGCCCGACCGAGGCCCAGTCTTGCTGCTGCCATAGCGGCCCAGGCCATGTCCCACAGGCCCCTGGGGCCCAGAGATCTGGGCGGAATGTCCACGGGCCGCGGCCGCAGGGAGGTCGCTCCTGCGCTGACCCACCGCGGGGGAGGTGAGAGGCTAGAGGAGAGAGGCCAGGGGGAAAACCCGCCCCCTAGACAACACCCACACTCCTGATTGGCCAGGGCCCAGCCCTTGGAGCCAATCCAGATCAGCGGCCCGCAAAGCCAAGCCGCGCGGCTGGGATCCCGCGACACTCGCGAGGGCCTAGAGGCTGAGGAAGGTCCTGCATTTGGGAAGAGGAGTGCTGAGGGGAGCGTACCGGCTTTCTGGTAACCAAGCTGTGTATGCTGCAGTCTCCCTCCGGGCGTGATCACCCACCACCCCTCTCAAGGAAGCTCCAGAGCATAGACTCACACGCACCTTGCAATCTCCCACAGAAAGGAAAAATTAGCGGCAGACTGCATGAAAGGTGGCTGGGACTCAGACCAAGTTCATAGTAAGGAGCCAGAAAATCAATATCCCATCTCTGTTTGTATTTTTGTAAAAAACATTGAGGGGGAAAGGTTCAAACAGGGGAGAAGGAGCCTGTTCGAGCGATAGGAGTGAAGAAAAAACTGGACTTGGAAGATTTTAGATAATTGAGATTCTTGATTGGTCTATCTCTGACACAGTTTCCCAAACTATTTTATTCCACCACTCACCTTTAATTTTACCAATATGGGGAGGTCTGAATGCTTCCCAGTCGGTGACCTTCCAGTCACCTGAGCAGCTGCACCCCCATACTCCTAAGAACGTTACACATGTGAGCCTAAGATATCTTTCCACTTCATTCTTTCAGCCCCTGTACGTACAGAGCCCTCTGCTGGGTTACACAGATAAATAAAATACAGTGTCCGCCCCTAATCAGGTCCCAGTCCAGTGGCAGACTGAATTCAACACACAATATGAGACACACGGTAATCTAAGTGTATGCAGGTGCCCTGAAAGCATAGATAGCTGTGTCAGGGGAACCTCCAAGTGGAAGGCACACTAGAACAGAATCTTGAAGCCTGAGGAATTAGGCAAATGTGTAAGAAGAGGAGCCCACCAAGGAGAGGGGGCAAAGCATGAGCCCAGAAGCCAGGGAGAGGTTGCAAGGCATTGCAAGTGAATCTGAGGGGCTGGTAAATTGGGTGTGTATTGAGAAATGGGAGTGAACAGGTGAAGATAGTATGAAGTTGTTATCAAGGAGAGTAGTAAAGGCAGAATATTGTCTTTAAAGTTTTGAAGTTCACTCCGTTGAGGTCGGTGGCCATGAATATAGAGAGAAAGCACTTTCTGCTGCTTTGTGATTTTCTCCTACCTTGATACTGAGAAGGTCAGAAGGGTGATAGTTGGGTTCATTCAGGGCTGAAGTTTTGCAGGCAGATGGGATAGAAAGGCCAAGATGCAAAGACTTAACATATTTGTTAGAGGACGATTGAAATAACAAAACATGGGCTTTAACCTAACATTTAAAAAATCCTATCAAAAAAAAAAATAAAAAATAAAAAAATAAAAAATCCTATCAAATATAAGAATGGGCAGATGGTAAAAGAAAAGGGCCAGTCGGTTGGCAGTTCCAATGAGGTAAATTGGTAAAGACTAGGTAAATCGGGAGTTGGTTGAGAATCTCAGCTGGAACAGAAGGTTGCAGGCAGGAAACAAAATGTTTAAAGTGGTCATTGTAGCAGTGATGCAAATGTTGATACTGACCAGGAAGCTTGTTGGCTAAAGTGGAGTGCGGGAGAGTGTTTTCAGAGATGAGGTCAAGAAACTGAGAGAACAGGTATTTAGGTTTTTTGAGTCGCCATAAGGACAACCAGCCAGAAACTTCAATGTGCCAGGTGTTCACACACAAATCCTTTTTCCTTTAAAATTTCATTCACACTCATGACTTGCATTAGCAATAAAAAGGAATGACACCAAATACAAATCACCAGTATAACCTCTCTTCTGAACCCAGGATCCACACAAATGGAATATTGCCTATCAGACATTTTTACTTTTGTGCATCATTATGAGTCCATGATATACTAAATGATGTGATGTTAAAATATGATCATTTTGCAAACTGGTGACCCACAGGTCCCATCTAAACTGCTTATATGGGGAGTTCTCTGGCATTCCAGTTGTTAGGACTCAGTGCTAAGGTTCGGACTCTGCTATGGTGCGAGTTCAATCCTTGGTCGAGGGATGAAGATCCCACAAGCCGCGTGGGATGGCCAAAAATAAAAAAATAAATTGCTGATATATGCTTTGTTTGTCATCAGAAAGTCTTAATTTTTTAAATTGGATGCTTTTATTAAAAATGTGGAAGATTGCATATTAAGTTCGGCTTTGTGGTTTTTCTTAGAGATCTGACCACACTGCACTCATTGTCCTCCATGATGGTGATCAGCATGAGCTGAGTGGTTGCTGGTCTCTCTAGACGGGGTGTGTGGGTACCAGTTTTCAGTCCCCACCTCTCTTACCTTTATATGGTCTGCTTTTCTGGACCCTATAGCTGCTTGTGTTTGCAAACTCTAGTCTGCTGTGGTTTGCCTGCCTCTTCTTTCACCCTTAATTAGAACCACACTTTCTATGGTTCTCAATGTGCACCAGCAATACTATTTTTGGTTCCTCAAACATCCATACTTTTTCTACTTCCTGGTTTTCACACAACCTATTCCCTCTGCCAGGAAGGCTCTTCCTCCTGACCCCATCCCATCACCAATAACACATACACCTGAAAGATTCCTATCCTCCTTCTCCACTGGCCCAGGAGTTACTTTCTGGGGGGGGGAAGAAAGTGTTCCTGGCCATCTTGGAACAGTTCTTCCTACTGTATGCCCTCATAGTACTCCATAAATTTCCTTATTTTATTATATAATTTTGAAAAATATTTCTTGAGTACCAGATGTATCATAATTGTGGGAATCTAAATTTTTACCCACTTAGAGTATTACAATGATTCTGTCTCTACCTTCCCATGCATAATTACATAATTGATTAAATTAATGTAAGCTAAATATAAATATGATGTGCCTCCTTTGTGGGTGGTTCTCCCACTAAATTGTAAATGACAAGAGTGTGCGATTGTGTCTGTCTACTGCATTGCTCTATCCCCAGCACCTTATTTACTGGCGACCTACAGATCCCATCTAAACTGCTGATATGGGGAGTTCCCTGGTGGTCCAGTGGTTAGGACTCAGTGCTAAGGTTAGGACTTGGTGCTAGGGTGTGGGTTCAATCCCTGGTCGGAGAGCAAAGATCCCACAAGCCACATGAGGTCAAACATCCAGTAATTCACCAGTAAGTGATGAGTAAAAAATTTTGAGTATGAGTTAATGAAAGAAGAAGAATATAGGATGCAGTGATTGGATATGAAAACTAAGTGGGGAAGTGGGGAGACATGACTTCTTGGCTTCTGACTTGAGACACTGTGTGGTTGGTGATGCCATTAACAGATAAAGGTGCACAGGACCAACAGAAGGCTGTGAGGCAGATTAATTCCATTTTGGACATTCTGATACTCAATGTTTGTGAGACTGCTAAGTGTAGACATCTGGTACATAATTGGACTCATGGGTCTAGAGCTCAGAAAACTCTTCCAGGTGGGTAATAGCAAGTTTATTTTGCACATTTGAGGGCTGATAAATCCAAGGCACATACAACTAATAAGCAACAGAGATAGGACCTACATCCATATTTTTAACCTTGACATTAATACTATCCAGTCTCTTCCTTATTGCTATGATACTTGTTATATTATAAAAACCTTATTCATTTTAGAGATCTGTCCTAAAACCTCCATTCTTTTTTTTTTTTTTTTCCTTTTCTTTCTTTAGTTTATTTGACTACACCATGTCCTAGTTGTGGCATGTAGGATCTAGTTCCCTGATCATGGCCCCTGCATTGGGAGTTTGGAGCCTTAGCCACTAGACCAGCAGAGAAGTCCCCAAAACCTCTGTCCTTGACAAAACTTGTAATAAAGTAATACATTTTAAAATACAATCTTCAGTTTCTACTCACCAGTCCTTAAATTGAAGACAATAATGCAATGCACTCTTAGACTTGGGTTCCAGTATAAAATTGTATAATGCTTTTCTATCAGAACTAATATGTTTTCAAAAGATAAAGAATAGGTATAGTGATATGAGATCTGGGTCAGAGAAACCAAGAGTTGAATCCAGGTCCTGCCACTTATTACTGTAGGAGAGAAGAAAATTTATCTTCTATCCATTCATGTTCTGATTCTGGTGACTGTGAATTAAACTGAGAAAAGACAGATTAAAATAAGAAAAGGCGTATATTTCTTTCCTTTTTGGTGTGTGTGATCAAGCAGCATGTGGAATTTTAGAACACCAGCCAGGGATTGAACCCATGCCCTCTGCATTGGAAGCATGGAGTCTCAGCCACTGCACCACTGGGGAAATTCCAGCATAATATTTATTGGTGTTAATATTTGTCATGCATGGGGGCTTAAGAGAAAGGAATGAAAATCCAAAAGGGTGACTAGACTTTGGGCCTCGTATACTGTTTTAACAAAGAGTAATATACAATATTATGAAGAAGACACTAGGCAAAGGAAAAAAGTTTTGAGCTCCTAGGAATGGTATACTGTGAAAAGTGACTAGAAAAGGTGTGATAGAGAAGGGTTAGCATTTAGTATGGTTTCTTATGCAGACAGACTCAATTCATCTCTGCTGGTAAGAATCATTCTCCTCTTACTAGTATGGGAGTCAGGAAACTTATATCATCTTTACAAATGGAACTCTATGTCATTTTTACAAAGGGAAATTTCTGCCTACTTTTAGGTAGAAAGGGGGCAGCCAGTTTCTCAATTGCCTTCAGCTTAAAATAATGAATATGCCAAAGTGAAATATTTGGGGTAGCATGCCCTGATTCCCTTCACTATATAGGCCTTAGGCAGATTCCTTGAACTCTTAACTATATAGTTACCTGTAAAATATTTAAGCATTTATGTAAAACACACAAAGTTCAGTGATTAGATACTCAATAAGTGTTAGCTACCACTATTATTATTGTTATTATTAAAGAAAGAAAGCGATTGAGATGATGGAGTTGTTTATGATGCTGAAGTGATGAGATGAAGGTTAAAACTGGCAAAGCTAAAGTTAAGATCCAAAGAAGTAAGGATACAGGACAGAGTCTTCTACATGGACAATGAAATGGCCTAGAATAATAGTGGGTCTCTGATGCAATTTTGTTATTATCAATTTCTGTCTGTCTTCATTGAGGCCAGAAATAGTGCTTTATTCATTTTTGTATTTTATTTCCAATACAGTGATTGATTCATAGTAACACTTTGAAAATTGGATGCATGACATTGTCTAGAGAGTCAGACAAGTCACAAATGGGAGGAAAATATTTGCAAAAGATGGATCTGACCATAATGATGGATAAATGTCTTTATACATCTATTTAAACCCACAGAATGTATAGCACTATGGATTAACTTTAATGTAAACTATGAACTTTGAGTAATTAAGATGTGTCAGTGTAGGTTCATCAGCCACAACAAATGTATAACTTGGATGAGAGATGTTGACAGTGGGGGAGGCTGTGCATGTGTAGGGCCTCAGAGTACAGTAGGAAACCTCTGTACCTTCCCCTCAATTTTGCTGTGAACCTTAAATATATAATATATTATATATTTAATATATTATATATTTATATGCCCTAAAATATAACCTTTAAAAAGAGACATATTTTTTAAAATTTTACCGAAGTATGGTTGATTTACAATGTTGTGTTAATGTATGCAGTACAGCAAAGTGATTCAGTTATAGATATATACACATTCTCTTCCATTAAGATTTATGATAGGATATTGAATATAGTACCCTGTGCTACACTATAGGACCTTGTTGTTTATCTATTCTATACATAATAGCTTTCATCCCCTAATCTCAAGCTCCCAATCCTTCCTTACCCCACCCTTGGCAATTATAAGTCTGTTCTCTTTGTCTGTGAGTCTGTCTATTTCTGTTTCAAAGACAAATTCATTTGTGTCATAGTACATAGTGAAAACTTTTATATTTGGAATTAGCCAGCTGGACTCAGTTTAGATGATCCCAATTTTGTTGGCAACATCCAAAACATCATAGTCAGGAGCCAGTCGAACGTATGCCTTCTTCTCTCCATCAGGCCTGATCAGAGTGTTGACTTTAGCCGTGTCAATGTCATAGAGCTTCTTCACAGCCTGTTTAATTTGGTGCTTGTTGGCCTTGATATCCACAAGGAATACCAGTGTGTTGTTGTCTTCTGTTTTCTTCATGGCTGACTCGGTGGTGAGGGGGAGTTTGATGATGGCACAGTGGTCAAGTTTGTTTCTCCTAGGGGCGCTCTTCTGAGGATATCTGGGCTGCCTCCTGAGCCGCAGTGTTTTGGGCCCCCGGAAGGTGGGTGACGTCCGGATCTTTTTTTTCTTGTGGCTGTGGACACCTTTCAACACTGCTTTCTTGGCCTTCAAAGCCTTTGCTTTGGCTTCAGCTTTAGGAGGGGCAGGGGCTTCCTTCTTCGCCTTCAGTGCCATCTTCATGAAAAGGGTTTCTCTTGTGTCATATTTTAGATTCCACATATAAGTGATATCATATGATATTTGCCTTTAAAAAAAAAGACATATCTGATAAAGAATTCGTATTTAAAATGTATAAAGAACTCTTAAACACAGCAATAAGAAAACAAAGGACCTAATTTTCAAAATGGGCCAAAAACCCTAACAGACAACTCACCAAAGAAGATATATAGATGACAAATAAGCATATGAAAAGGTGCCCCGTACCGTATGTCATTTGGGAATTGCAAATTAAAACAACAATGAGATAGGGATGTTGATAGTGGGGGAGGTTGTGCAAATGTGGGGGAAGGGGGTATATGAGAAAGCTTTGTACCTTCCTCTCAATTTGCTGTGAAGTTAAAACTGCTCTTAAAAAAAAAAAAGCCTCAAAAAAAAGAAAAATTAGATGGCTACATGCATGCATGAATGAATGAAAACAAATTGTGTGGTTAATTCAGGAGTCAATGGAGTTTAAAAAAAGTGTTTATGAAAAAGAAGACTTTAGGTCAGATTTAAAGTCTGAAATATGTCATAATTAGAAAATATATTTGTTTAACTGTATGAATAGAACATGTAAGGTAGGGAATTCCCTGGCTGTCCAGTGATTAGGACTTGGAGCTTCCACTGCAGTGTTCCCAGTTTCAATTCCTGGTCGGGGAACTAGATCTCGGATGCTGCATAGCATGGCCAAAAGAAAAACAAAATGTAATGTTAAAATAATAATGCTTATCATCCTACTGGCTATCTATTGTTGCATAAGACATTACCTCACAACTAAATGGCTTGAAATGACAAACCTGTATCACCTCGCAGTTTTTGTAGGTCAGTGTTCCAGACACAGCTTGGCTCAGGACCTCAGGCTCAAGATTGCTCCGAGGTTGCAGTCAGGCTGCAGGCTGAGATTATGATCTCACCTGAAAGCTCAAGCAGGGGAGAATCAACTTTCATTCCATTCATTTATTTGTTGGCAGGGCTGAGTCCCTCACTGGCTATTGGCCAGAAGCCTTCCTTGATTCTCTGTTCTGTGGGTCTCTCCAAGGGTAGCTTTCAACATGGCAGCCAACTGCCCTTAGGGAGTGGGCAGGGGTGGGAGTAGGGTAGGATGGGGGAGATGAATCACAGTATTTTTGAAAACTAATATTAGCTGTAACATCCTGTCACCTCTACTGTATTATACCCACTAGACTAAATGCAGTCTACACTCAGAGGGAGAACATTACACAAGGGCATGACGATGAGGAGAAAGGGATCCTTGAGAACCATTTTAGAGATCACCTACTGTACCTCCATGACCATTCATAGGAAGCTTTGACTCAAGTATATGCAGTGTTTATCCTTGGCCTGTCAATCATGTAACTCTCAAGTAACTCTTGCACAGACTGCTGTGACACTCTGCCCGAAGGATTAGAACTGTGGTTGTGTGTGTTAGTCACTCAGTGGTGTCTGACTCTTTATGACCCCATAGACTGTAACCCACCAGGTTCCTCTGTCCATGGGATTGTACAGGCAAGAATACTGGAGTGGGTTGCCATTTCCTCTTCTAGATGCTGCATAAATAGTTCTGATGATAAAACATACCATATCATTTCAAAGAACTATAGTTACAAGCTTATTGTTTTTTCAATTAATTTCTTTAATTGGATGCTAATTACTTTACAATATTGTGGTGATTTTTGCCATACGTCAACATGAATCAGCCACTGGTGCACATGTGACCCCATCCAGAACTCCCCCTTCCCTCTTCCCTCCCCACCCTCTCCCTCTGGATTGTCCCAGAGCACCGGCTTTGAGTGCCCTGCTTCATGCATCAAACTTGCACTGGTCATCTATTTTACATATTGTGATATGCATGTTTCGATGACTAGCTTATTATTATTATCATTAAACTGATATTAAATCTTGAGTATGAGAACATTAAAACAAAATGACATCCCTATTTAAATGAGTCTTCCCTTCAACTGGAAGAAAGAGGGTAAAACACAACAGAATGGCTGTTTCTACAGCTTCTGTGGGGAAAATGTAGGTGAGTATAATGTATATGGCATCCTGTGTAAAGTGTAGAAAATTTCAGAAGAAAAATAAGCTAGAAATGACACTCACTCCTTTCCCTTCCCCTTAGCAACTGGCACAAGAAGTGAGGTGATGCCAGAGGACTCCCTGAGTAATACCTTTTTTTTTCTAGCTATATTTCTCAATGTGACGATTTTGTCCTGGTTTAGGAAGGTAGCCACTTTTGAATGCTTAAATACTTGGAAGCTATGACAAAGTGCGTTGCCAAAATTAAATTAAAATAATGAAGTTAGGGATCATAAAGTCTAATGTACTCATTTTTAAAAAGAAGTATCTGAGCCACAGACAAGTTACAAACAACTTGCCCTAGTTTCATGGACATTAGCAGGGCTCTAAGACTGGACCTATCCTAAAGGAGATCAGTCCTGGGTGTTCATTGGAAGGACTGATGTTGAAGCTGAAACTCCAATACTTTGGCCACCTGATGCGAAGAGCTGACTCATTGGAAAAGACCCTGATGCTGGGAAAGATTGAGGGCAGGAGGAGAAGGGGACGACAGAGGATGAGATGGCTGGATGGCATCACCAACTCGATGGGAATGAGTTTGAGTAAATTCCGGGAGTTGGTGATGGACAGGGAGGCCTGGCGTGCTGCGGTTCATGGGGTCGCAAAGGGTCAGACACGACTGAGCGACTGAAATGAACTGAACTGAACTGAAGACCAGCTCCAGTTCTCTTCCCTTTGCATTTTGCTTTCATGGATATGGACTGACCCAGGCAGAGATTCTTGTTTTAGTCTATGTGTTGGTTGGTCTTGTTAGGACTAAATTATAAAATTATGTCTTTTCTTATTCTATCCTCTGATTGTGTAAAACGGCCATCTGTATTAACCTGTGTATGGTATTGTACACAGTTGTGTAAGGTAGAGAAAACACCCTAGAAAAGGAGGAAATATTAAATAAGGCTGTGAACTTTAGAATCAGATGGTCCAGAATGGAGGTTCTATTTAGTAACTGTATCATACTGGGCACATTATTAAACTATGTTAAGTCCTAGCTTCACCATTTATAAAAACAAGAAAAATTGTTTTTCTAACTACCAAATAGAAACATTAGGTGGATAAATGCCTGATACACATTAAGAAAGAGGTGTCTATCTTTCCATTCATCCATTCAATAGTAATTCAAGTTTTTAACCACCCAGTGTTAAAAATTTGAATTACTTTTAATGGAAATCACAAAAAGGGAAATGGAATCCTATATTTGGATTGTTAAGATTTACTATTGTTTTTGCCTGAATGCTTTAGTTGTGTCCAACTCTTTGTGACCCTATGAACTGTAGCCTGCCAGGCTTCTCTGTCATTGTAATTTTCCAGGCAAGAATACTGGAGTCAGTTGCCATTTTCTCCTCCAGAGGATCTTCCCGATCCAGGGATTGAACCCATATCTCCTGCACTGGCTGGCAGATTCTTTTACTGCTGAGCCACCTGAAAATGAAATTTCAGTCTTTAAAATATTCTGTTCTTTTCACTCTAGTTTAATCGTACACATTCCTGCATAAGTACACAGGTTTTTCTCTCTCTTCCAAGAAAAAGTTTTATGGAAAGGAAAATTTTTTCTCTCCCCCCTTTTAGATTTAGTACCTGGGGTGTATGAACTAAACTGACAACAGATTAACACAGGGGAAAAAGTATATAAATTTAATTGATGCTTTTAATTTTGCATGAATGGGGCTACACAAAAAAGAAGTGAAAGCCCACTGAAGCAGTTAGACTCAGAAGCTTATACATCATTTTAACAAAGGGTGACTAGAGAAAAAAAAGGGGTGAACTTCTGGGGCAGAAAATTGTAGGTAGGCAAATACATGAAGTAAGCAATGGAACTAATAATATAAGATATATTACCTGTATAAACTATATGTAAGCATTATTTTCCAATGCAAAGAGCCGGACACAGCTGAGTGACTGAACTGAACTGAACTGAACAGTTATTTTAATAAGGTTTGTTTGTGTAGATTCATCTTCATGTTGGCTTTTCATCTTTAGAACCATAAATCTCCCAGGGAGGATATTTATGGCAGACTCCATTTCTCAACAGTTTCTGCTTTTAGTCAGATAAAGGGAGCTCCAAGAAGTTTTCTTTCTTCATCTGTTGACTCTTAATTGCCTTCAGCTCAAAATAATCCATAGGCCAAAGTCTAGGCATATGTCGAGGTGGTATATTCTAATCCTTTTCATATTCATTCATTTTTTAAAAAGAAATTGGCGTATAGTTGATTTATAATGTTATATTCATTTACTTTTAATTCTTCTCTCAAAATGTGATTGTGGCCCCAGGACACAAAGATAAATAAGATACAAATCATAGTCTCAAGGAGCTCACAGTCTTAACGGGAAAGCAAATACAAACAAATTACTTCCATATAATATAGTGAATGTTGGAACTGAGTTGTTCAGAGACTACTATGGGAACCCAAGTAGGGACAGAGACTTAATCCAACATATGTAGGGTGGTGGGGATGAAGAATGCCTTTAGCGACTAGGCTGAAAACATTCATGGGAGAAAGTATTCTAGGCAAACTCATAACATGTGCACCAAGGGGAGAGGAGGTCCGTTCACGTGCTGTGCTCTGCTAAGCTGCTTCAGTCGTGTCTGACTCTGTGCAGCCCTGTGGACTGCAGCCCGCCAGGCTCCTCTGCCCATGGGGTTCTCCAGGCAAGAACACTGGAGTATGTTGACACACCCACCTCTCCTTCACAGGATCTTCCCAACCCAGGGATCGAACCTCTGTCTCCTGCATTGGCAGATGGGTTCTTTACCATCTAGCGCTACCTGGGAAGCCTGGTTCAGTACATGCAACTTAGGAACTACAGCTAGAACTCAGACCTGTGGAGAATGAGCCAGAAACTAGATATACAGGCAAGAGCTATGAAGATCTCCTGCTAAGGACTGAATTTTACCCTCTAAGTCAGCGGCTTCCAAAGTCACTTGGAGATATGCAAAATGATCTATTTAGGCAAAAATATTGAACATTTAACTATTATGTACAAATTTAGGTAGTAATACATATACACACAATTTATATCTAAGTAAATACACATGATTTGGGAATGTATATCCTCCTCCCCTCCCCATGGGATTGTATGACCAGAAAAGTTTGGAGACTATTGCCATTAAAGGGTGTTTTGCACAGGAGTTAAACAGTTAGATTTACACTTGAGATGATGCTAAGGTCAGGAGGGGACAAAATTAAAAGTAAGTAGGTAGAAGAATTAACATTGTTGCCAATGGTGTGGGTTTGAATTGATGTTGGTCTCAACTAAGGTTGTGGCAGAGGGATACAGAGGAGGACCGAGGTAAGATCTTTTTAAAAATTTTATTCATTTATTTATTTTGGCCCTGCTGAGTGCAGCTTGTGGATCTTAGTTCCCCAACCAAGTATTGAACTCTGGCCAAGGCAGTGAAAATGTTCTAACCACTAGACTAGAGAACTCCCAAGGCAAGATCTTTTTAAGACACAATGATTTCGGGGTTTCCTGGTGGTTCAGTAGTAAAGAATCTGCTTACCAATGCAGGAGACACAAGTTTGATCCCTGGTCTGGGAAGATCCCAGATGCCATAGAGCAACTAAGGCCGTGTGCTACGACTACTGAGCCTGTGTGCCCTAGACTGTGCTCCACATGAGAAGCCACCACAAAAAGTAGCCTGGGTACAGTAACTAGAGAGTAGCCCCTGCTGGCCACAAGTAGAGAAAAGCCTTCGCAGCAATGAAGACCCAGCACAGTCAAAAATAAATAAATAAATACAATTTTAAAAGAAAAAGAAAAAAAAAGACACTGATTGCATTTGGATAAGAGATGATGAAGGACAAAGAAACTATTGGGGAGGAATAACTTTTCCTCTATCCTCTTATGAAACGCTGGGCTGGATGAAGCACAAGCAGGAATCAAGATTGCCAGAAGAAATATCAATGATCTCAGATATGCAGATGACACCACCCTTATGGCAAAAAGTGAAGAAGACCTAAAGAACCTCTTGATGAAAGTGAAAGAGGAGAGTGAAAAAGTTGACTTAAAGCTCGACATTCAGAAAGCTAAGATCTTGGCATCCAGTCCCATTACTTCTTGGGAAATAGATGGGGAAACAGTGGAAACAGTGTCCGACTTTATTTTTTTGGGCTCCAAAATCACTGCAGATGGTGACTGCAGCCATGAAATTAAAAGATGCTTACTCCTTGGCAGGAAAGTTATGACCAACCTAGACAGCATATTAAAAAAGCAGAGATATTACTTTGCCAACAAAGGTTTGTCTAGTCAAGGCTATGGTTTTTCCAGTAGTCATAGATGGATATGAGAGCTGGACTATAAAGAAAGCCGAACACGGAAGAATTGATGCTTTTGAACTGTGGTGTTGGAGAAGACTCTTGAGAGTCCCTTGGACTGCAAGGAGATCCAACCAGTCCATCCAAAAGGATATCAGTCCTGGGTGTTCATTGGAAGGACTGATGTTGAAGCTGAAACTCCAATACTTTGGCCACCTGATGCAGAGAACTGACTCATTTGAAAAGACCCTGATGCTCGGAAAGATTGAGGGTGGGAGAAGGGGACAACAGAGAATGAGATGGTTGGATGGCATCACCGACTCAATGGACATGAGTTTGGGTAAACTCTGGGAGTTGGTGAGGGACAGGGAGGCCTGGTGTGCTCCAGTCCATGGGGTTGCAGAGTTGGACACGACTAAGCAACTGAATTGAACTGAATTTATGTTCTTAATTGAGACTGTGCAGATTAAACTAACAAAAGACAGATTATTAGGAGAAAAGACATACAATTTTCACTTATATTTATGTGAGTTCACAGAAAGTGAAACACAAAGCAGTCAGACTCTGGGCTTAGGTACCGTTCTAACAGAGGAAGGGGAGCTTGGTTCTCCAGGGATGACAAACTTGTGTTAAGTCACTAGAAAATATATGGGGGAACTAATGGGAGATAAGGATTATTTTAGTAAGATCTGTTTATGTAAACCCATCTGGGTGTTGTCTCTCCATCTCTGGTGACAGTTCTTGATGCTGGGGTTGAGGGTTGGGGGATACACTTTCACAAAGGGAAATCCATGCTCTGCTTTTAGGCAGTTAAGCATAGTTCTAGAGAACTCTTTCTGAATCTGCTGATTCTCAGTTGCCTTCCTGGTGGCTCAGACGGAATCTCCCTGCAATGCAGGAGGCCCAGGTTTAATTCTTGAGTCAGGGAAGATCCTCTGGAAAAGGGAATGGGAACCCACTCCAGTATTCTTGCCTGGAAAATCCCATGGACAGAGGAGCCTGGTGGGTTACAGTCCATGGGGTCATAAAGAGTCAGAAAAGACTGAGCGACTAACACTTTCATTTTCAGAACAATCCTTATGATAAACTAGCACATTTCGGTGTGACCTATCTGGTTCCCTTTAGCATCATTAACTGAAAGAATAAAAACAGAAAAAGAAACAGGTGGGATTGGAGGCCAATATTAAGTTCAATTTTGGACATTTTAGGTTTGAAGTGTATGTGGTATATATCATCACAATTATCTCACAGCCAAGACTCAGAAATGTAAGTCAGGAATTAATGAACTGAGATCAATTAGATGACATAGGGTTAGTTTTCTCACCACTTACTTAGCCATTAGTTTCCCCAAAGAATACTGAGGATGGTTATTCTACTGGGCAATAAAGTGAAACCAGAATTAGAGATATTTACACACCTCTGTCTTTATTGTTTACAGTAGTAGAGAACACAATTTCTTTTTTCTTCTCTCAGTCTTATTGGGGTATAATTGACAAAATTGTAAGAAATGTACAATGTAAACTGAGGTGATTTGACATTTCCCCTTTCTTTTTTATCTTCCTTTTTAGTTTCTTAGCAGGATACGTAATGTTGGAGTAAAAGGTTCCTGGTGCACCGGTTTCATATCAGTGGGAGGGCAAAGAAAAAAATTGCACAGCCATTCAGATGATAGTGTTTATTGTTAGCAAAATGATTTGGTAATAGCTAACACTTAAAGAGCATAAACTATGAACACTGTGTTAAGTGCTTTTATTTAAATCACCTCAATTACTATTCACAAAACCCTAGAAAATAGTACTGCTATTATTACAATTTTCAAGAATAAAAAGCTGTGAAGTTTGAATAGCTAGTAAATACTGGGACTAGAATCTGGATTTATGTAGTCTGATTTCACGGAGAAGGCAGTGGCACCCCACTCCAGTAATCTTGCCTGGAAAATACCATGGACAGAGGAGCCCGGTAGGTTGCAGTCCATGGGGTCCTGAAGAGTCGGACATGACTGAGCGACTTCACTTTCACTTTTCACTTTTATGCATTGGAGAAGGAAATGGCAACCCACTCCAGTGTTCTTGCCTGGAGAATCCCAGGGATGGGGTCGAACAGAGTCGAACACGACTGAAGTGACTTAGCGACTGAAGTGATTTAGCAGGAGCAGTCTGATTTCAGATGCTACAGTGTTTCCGGTTTCCTACCTTAGCTTCCAAACCAGTTCTCTTCCAAGAACTTTGACCCAGTTGGGCTTGCTTCTTCTGTCTACACCTCCTGCTATGGTAACTCTTCAGAACCACTTTCTGATGTCTTTGTCTGTCCCCATTGACTCACTCAAGGTTTGGCTCTTTTGTCAGTTTTCTTTGCAACATGTACTCTTATCAATCTGTTAACCCCATCCATACTCACATATAAACCTCATTTCCCTTTAACTTCCCTCCAAATCCAGTGTAGATCCTACAATCCTTCATTATAATTGTTCTTTTGCAAACATTCACGATACCTGTAGTTAGTCTCTCTGCCATTAGTCTCATGGCGGGGGTAGGGGGGGCAAGCTGATTAAATCTAACTGTCCATTTATTCTGGGGATATTGGCAAATGTAGGCTGGATGGTTTTAAACTCATGACCACATGGTGCTGGAGAAGACTCTTGAGAGTTCCTTGGACAACAAGGAGATCAAACCAGTCAATCCTAAAGGAAATCAACCCTGAATATTCATAGGAAGGACTGATGCTGAAGCTCCAATACTTTGGCCACATGATTTGATGAGCTGACTCATTGGAAAAGCCCCTTCTTCTATCAAAGACACTCTTCCCATTTGTACTTCATTTTTAATTTTTTGACTGTGGCACACAGTATATGAGATCCCAGTTCCCTGAGCAATGATCGAACCTGTGCCCCCTGCAGTCAAGGCTTGGAGTCTTAACCAGTGGACCGTCAGGGAAGTCCCTCCACTTGTACTTTAGATGCTATTCCATCACAGTGATTTTCCTCCTTTGCTATCTTTTTCTCCCTCTTGTAACCCCAGTATTTCCCTATTAGATCATTCCCATTAATAAACATTTTCTGTATTTTTCATTAAAAAATAAAAAAAACAACATGAAAGATACACAAAGTCCTCCCTGACTTCACATTCTCCATATAGATCATTTTCTACCAATCTTCAGAGTAAAATGCCTCAAATACTTGTCTTCACTTTTTTCATCTCCAATTTCAGTTCAGTTCAGTTGCTCAGTTGTGTCTGACTCCTTGAGACCGAATTTAGTCAACTATTCCAATCCATGTCCACTACTTCACTGATCTGGTTCTGAAAAACTCAAGTGTTGAGCCCCACAGTGTTAATCCAATGGGTTCTTTCCTGCCTGATGTTACCTGTTCTCCCAGTAACATTTGAAATAGTTAGCCACTTCTTTTCTAGGCTTTTATAAAGCTATACATTCCAGCTTTCCCCTCTCTGCACTGTCTCCTTTTTAGGGACTTTAATGTCTATATTTGGAAGTTTTTCAGGGCTTAGTCCTGGACCTTCTTCTCTTATTACATTTTCTTTGATCTCATTACTTTATGTATGTGTGCATTTATTGGCCACACAGCACAGCATGCGGGATCTTAGTTCCCCGACCAGGGACTGAACCTGGTCGAGAAAGTGCAGTCCTAACTAGACCACCAGGGAAATTCCCTGTTTTTTCCATATGGTATAGTTCTGTCAAGTGAAGCAAGCAAAAGGAAAAGAATGAACATTTCTGAGAATTTTCTGAACTACTTAAATAAACACTAAAAAACTTAATTTAGCTTCAAGAAATAGTGAAGTTTGAGTCATCACAATGCAAAAATGATGGCTTCTTCAGAGCAACGTATTCCCTTAAGGTAAGATTCAATGACATCCCCACATTAGAGGATTTTTGGTGGTTTGCTTGACATGCTCCTTTGGAAAGAAAACGATTGGCAGCATTTTCAGTCTATGTAAAAATGTGCATTAAGGCAGTGGGACATAGCAAAAAGAGCTTGGGTTTTTGCAGTTAGAGTTCAGTATGATAGTAGAGAATATATTTACTAGTTTTTTGATCTTTAATAAATTAATCTTTTGTGATTCAGTTTCTATAAAATTCAGAATACTTACCTACAGGATTATTGTGATTATTAAAATAACAAATGTAAAATAGCAAATATTCTCTTCTTTTTTGATCCCTGTACTCACAGTTTAATACCTGAATTCTTTTTAACACCAGATGGCAAGCAAAGGATTGAGAAGAAGGCGTTACTGATCAACAGCACAGGTGAATCTTCTTAAGATAATCAGACAAAAATGCAAAAAACTTCAAGGAGAACTTGGTGGCTTGGTGTTTTAGGACTGTTCTCTCATAATGGCTCATCAATGATACAAAAGCAGTATTTGTCTGTCTTTCTCTTTCACAGTCCTTTAAAGGTGGGCCTATCGATAGGTTTTCTTTTTTTTTTTTTAAGTACAAGAAGCATCAACACTCAGTTTGAAAGAGTAACTTATGTGCTAAGAATAAATGATCTAAGTGTAAGCAACCCATGTCCACCAACAGATGAATGGATAAAGATGTCACATATACACACTCAAGCAAAAAAAGAAGGAAACTTTGCCATTTGCAACAACACGATGACCTTGAAGCATTTTGTGCTTAGTGAAGGAAGTCAGACAGAGAAGTACAAATACTGTATATTATCACTCACATGTGGAATCTAAAAAAAGAAAAGAAACTAGTAAATATAAAAGAAACAGACTCAGATACAGAGAACAAATCCATGGTTACCAATAGAGAGCTGGCAGGGGTAGGGGAAACAGGTAGAGGTTAAGAGATATAAATTCTATGTACAATAAATAAGTTACAAGGATATATTATACAGCTCAGGGAATATAGCCAATACTGTGAATCACTATAAATAAAAATTGTGAACCACTATGTTGTACACCTGAATCTTACATAAGATTGTAAACCAAATATACAATTTAAAAAAAAGAACGGTAAGTAAAAACAGTAAATTGAGACAAATGTACAAAGGCTGAACACAAGTGAATTAGATATGCGTCAAGGATTTGAGGTGGCTAGTAGCTTACTTTGTAGGCGGAGCACCGCACGCAAAAACAAGAATGAAGACCAGTTCTGCACCTTTGTTCCTTTGGCTACTGACCAGCCAAGGCCGACAGTACTTAACACCCAGACAGAGTCTGTTGGCAAACCTCACACTTTTTCGATAAAAATCAGAGGCCTGATGCACGAATTCATCAATTTAAGAGAAAATGTGTTTAGATAAGCTGGGCCATTAAAAAAAAAAATGACTCGGTTCCAAATTTACAAGAAATGGCAAGACTGGCCAATTTTTTAACCTGGGGATTTCATTCAGCAATTCGGGGAGATGATGCTACTGTAAAAAACTTCCTGGCTCCAACTGGGTACTTTCTAAGACCTGTATGAGAAAAGCCTTGATCCTTCTTCAGCCGTGGGGTACTTACAGACTGAACAGCTAAAACTGCTTCTGGAAGTTCCCCTATGGGACTTTCTTAAATCTAGATCCGTCCCTTAACAACCTGTACCTTCCTCACCATACATATTCTTAGCTCCTCCAGTTTTCAGCTTCCTAAATCCTCAACCTCACCCCACGAATTAGTCCAATCAAACTCTCCCTTCTTAGACTCTTCCTTATATACACTCCAGGAAACTCAGCTGAGAACCACGTGGCTAAATTTGTCCTTAATGGCGCTCCGTAATTCGCCTACTCCTCCACCGCCCTTCCTCACCTCCTGTTAGCTCCGCCCCTCCCCATTCTCGCTTTCCCCCTCCGGCCTCCCTCCCCCAGCGCCTGCGCTTGCGCACCTCCAATTCAGGCGCTTTCCCTTTCCTGGCGACCAATCCACTTCCTGCCTTCGGTCCTCCGAACACTCCTCCCCTCCGCTGAGGTCCTGGCTGGAGGTGCAGGTTATGGCTGCCCTGCCAATTGCCTGTCTGAAAAATTAGCTCCTCTCCTTGAGTTGGGTAGCTTGAAGCCGCCACTCTGTGTGTGGCACCTATCTGAGCATTCACTCGCGATCCTTCGCCCCGGAGCTAAGCTAAGAGCGAGGGAATGCCGGCGGAAGGGAAGGCCGGACTGTTTTCTACCTGGCAATAGTGGGGACAGCTGCTTCCTTTCCGCCGTCCTCCGCCCCGCCCCCACTCGCAGCCCGGCCGCGCTGGTGAGTGGCGGACAGGAGGGCCGCGGGCGGAGGGAGGAGGGGGAGGTGAGGGAAGGCGGGCCCTCGGCTGCGAGCTAGGTGGGGGGAGGGGAGGGGAGAGCCCGAGCGCTGGAGTTGGTGCTGGGAAACCCGGGGCTAATGTTGACAACAGGCTCGAGGTGAGTCCCGGGGAACCTCCTTCCCCTCCGCTCCAACGACCAGGAGGGAGCGGGGTTAGGGGGGCACCGGCCTGGACTCCTACTCCCCCGGGGACCCGTGAGGCGACTCGGCACCCCAGCGCTCCGGGGACGGCGAGCAGGAGACGGACCGCGGGTCCGGCGTCGTTCTCCTCAGACCCCTCTCCTCTGGAGGCTCCCTTCAGCGCGGGAGGGAGGCAGGAGAGGCTGTCGAGGGGGTGCCTGCCCCATATGCCCGGGGTGGGCCTCGGGGCCGGAGGCGGGGAGCCCGCCGTGGCGGGGTGAAGAGGCTTGGGGGTGTGGAGGAGAGCGAGGGGAGGCTGGGGAGAGCTCTTTGGGAGCCGGGAGGGAAGCGAGGGCGAGGAAATGGGGAGGGTGTGTGTGGGAGGATGTGGAGCCGGGAGACCGGCCGGAGCGTGTCGGGCTCCGGCGGTGAGAGAGTGTGGGGTGCGAAGTTAGGGCTGGGGCAGGGACGGTCCGCGAAGGTGACCGTGGACCCCGGTGGGAAGGGGAGTTGTGGCGAGGAAGCGAGCGGAGCTGAGGCGTGTGGAGCGAGAGCAGGGGGTTGTGGGAGAAGAGGGTGCAGGGGACGGGGTTCGGTGGATCGGTGAGTGGTGGGCAGGCATTCCTGGGTGGACTTCTTTTTCGTCCCATGGGCTGAGGAGTCTTCACTTTGCCTTCATCCCGGGCTTCCCGGTCCTCCTGTTGAACTAAAGAGGCGATCGCAGGGTGTTTGGTTGGCGGAGCAGAGCCAGCTTATAAGCTTGAGGGGACAGTCTGGACCGGACCGTCGGCTCTCCTGCTCTTTTAGGACTTGCACGCAGTGATGCATCAGACCTGAGGAAAACTCTCCCTCACTTTTCCCCTTTAGCAGAGTTATTAAGTGTTTAGAAGAACTGTACGACTCATCAAGAAGATCATTTTTGAATTCTGGTGGAATTTGTAAAAACTTTGAATGAGTCCTTTATACTGAGGACGTTCTTTAAAGTGAGAGACTGGGAGGTAATGCCCTTGTGCTGTTCTGCCCTTAGAACATTTTAAATGAATAACCCATAACGAAAAGATTAAATATCATTCTTTCACTCTGGAGCATTTTCAGAGCAGTCTCATTGTGATTTCATACATAATCCATATGATCCTTTGCGGAGAAATAGCTTTAAAGGGAAACACCCCTTTCTCTGCACTCTCCCAACAGACCATCGGAAGTACCTGTTTTACTAGTAAAGTAGTTTTACATTCTTCTGGAAGTTCAGGGTATATTTAGAAAACCAAATAAAATATACAGCCCAAGGGCTAGGACACTATTTTGGGAGCTAGAAAGGTGGTTTTAAAGCATGGCTTCCTTTTAAGGACTGTGGGAATGTAATTATACTGGCTTGTAGGAGCTAATCATATTCCAATTAAAAAGATCACTAGTTTTTATCATACAGACTCTATTTAAAAGTTCTAGTTTTTATTTGAAAGACGAGGTAAAATATTAAAGCATGAGTTTATTAAAATGTGAAATGCTAAAATTAGCATTTCACAATATAATTTTCATATTTGAAATTTGATGTGATACAAATACATACTTAATCTGAATTCTGTAGCTTGTATTTTTTACTTGGCTTTTAAAAAATATTTGATTGTACCGAGTGTTAGTTGGGACATGTAGGATCTTTAGCTGCACCATGTGGGATCTTTAGTTGCAACATGTGGGACCTAGTTCCCTGACCAGGAATCCCACCCTAGCCCCCAGAGTCATAGCTGCTGGATCACCAGGGAAGTCCTTACTTGACTTTTTAAGTCTTGGGATATATAGGGGGAAAGAACACTGGACACAGAGTCTCAACCCAGTCACTAAGCTAGTTGTGTAGTCTTGGGCAGTTCCCTCAGTGTAAAAATTGAGAATTGGAGTAGTTAAAATCTAGTACTCCTAGCTCTAAAAAATTCTTATTTTAGGCTTAACTCTTCAGTTTTCTCTGTGAAAGAGAATAAGCGTTTGTCGAATGGCTCTCTCATGCTCTCTTCTAGACTTGAAGTTTGAGAAGTCTGTAAGAGAGGTAGCAGTTATCTCCATCTTATTGATGAATGGACTCATAGAAGTTACATTGCCCTGTTTCCATAGCTAGCAGGTTGTAGAGTTTGCAAACTTAAAAAAGTCTGAGTGACTTTAAAGCTCATATTATATTCTCATGGTGCATTGCTACCTTAACATGAACCTTAAAATTTTCATCATATTTTTGTTCACTTAAATTTAGTTCCAGGTGTACTTTGGGTTTATGTTTGTAGTATAAGGATGAAATGGTTCAAAGAAGGTACCACTGCCAAGACTTGAGGGACTTGTTGAGAATCTGTTTTGTCATGCTCTAGAGCAGAATCTAATTCATGAAAGACTGCTGCAGTTTGATATAAAAAGCATTTAAAAGTCTGTTGAATATATGAGTACTGTGGAAAATCACAAAAGTTTGGGGGACTGTTGTGCTGATAAATGATGATCCTTTATAAATTTGTCAGATTCCAAGTATGTTTCTTAATGTTTTAACAGAACTTAGTTTCTAATTTTTGTCTTCATAAATGAAATAATATAAATTTTGGTACCATTCTTTTTTATATTCTGAGAACTGTTCTTTCCCGTATTAGCTGAAGTGTTGCATGTTGCTGCTTCACATCAGAAAGTACAAATTCTATATAAAACTTACTATTTTTTGCATATAATTGCAGATATCCCTAAGTAAGTTTATCTGATTATCTAGGAATTACCTGTTCCCGTATCTTTTAGCTAGAATATGCCGAAAGTTAAAACATAATGTAAAAACTGCTTAACCATTATCAGGGACTCTTTCTACTCTGAGATATGTAATTCTGATTTGTGTAGTCAGTATCTCTTGTCAGGTTTTCCTGATCAAGAATCCTCTTCAGGATTCTTAATAACTTTGGTTAAGCTCTGTCACTAGCTGTAGAAGCCTTGGTCAAGTTACTTGGTCAGGTCTCTTTTTACTCATTTATTAAATAGGGAAAATAAAGCTTATCTCCTGAAGATTTTATTATTAAATGAGATAATGTATGTAAAATGTTTACTTTGTGAGAAGTAGCTAATAACTATTAGTATTTGCTCTTGAAAGTTTGCTTGCCTTAGGGCAGTCACTCAGTTTAGGGCAGTGGTAAGTATTTAATTGAAACTGCATGAGAAGTTGATACTACATTTTCCAGGTAATATAAATATTAACAATGTCTTCCCACATAAGTAGTTATGCTCTTATATATTTTAATGATTGTTTAAACAGGCTTAACAGCCCTTTTTTGTTCAAGTTCCACAAGTAGGGTTATCTGAAGCCTTTGGCTGTCATTGTCCAAAAAAATGCATAGAACATGGAAGTGGAGGAGAATAAGAGTAAAACAGAAAAGGGGAAGGAAGAGGTGGCTGTGATAAGATACAGACTATGCCATGTGCCTCCAAAAATCACTGAAAGTGCTTCAGTTGGCTTAGACTGTCTTTCTCTGGTAATATTTTATTAGAGGGCTGAAATAAATGCTTTGTGTTTACAAAATATTTATTACTGCAAATGTTTTATTTGCTAATATAGTTTTTATTGATGTAATTTAAAACGTATATTGAAAATATTTGAGTATATTGAGTGTTTAGCTTAAAATAAAAAATACCCTAGGTAGTTTAAGTAATTTTATACTTCTTAAATGGAAAGTATTTTGATTTTCTTGTGTACAACTTTCAAATGATTTAGGAGTTATAACATGAAGTATTGTCCATAAAAGAAACGACATGAGAACACTGAGCTCTAAGTAGACATGTATTTTTAGAAAAGAAAATCATGAATTTTGCTGGAGAATACATTTTTTGTTCCAGAGTTTATTTCCAGTAAACTGTATGAAGCCTGTACTATAGACCAGTGCTCTCCAATAGAACTTTCTATAATGATGAAAATGCTCTATATCTGCACTGTCTGAGGTCATACCCACTAGGGGCATGTGGAGTTGAGCACTTGGATTATGGATAGTGATGGAGAACTGAATTTCAGATTCTGTTTAATTAATTTACAGTGTAAGTAGCCATGTGTGGCTAGTGTGGTGGTTTTCAGCTGGTAGTGATTTTGCCCCCAGGGGAAATTTGGTGATGTCTGAGTAATTTTTGTTTTTTAAAACTGGGGCAATACTACTGGCATCTACTGTGTAGAAGGCAGGGATACTTCATTTACACTTTGTGCAGTGCACACGGTAGCCTTCCCTCCTCCTACCAGAGAACTCTTGCCCACAATGTCAGTACTCTTGAGTCTGGAAAACCCTGGGCTGGTGGCTATTGTATTGGCAAATATAGAACAGAATATTTAATTTATGTATTATTTATAGTAATCATTATGTTTATAGACTAATTTTGACTACTAATAAAGAGATGAAAGGTATAGTCTAATTTGGGATAGTTAGCAGTTTTTGTGTTTGAAAGTTTGATACAGTTAGAGCAGTGAGATGAAATTTACTAGTCTTGTCCATTTTACTAGTTGCTTCACAGGAGGTAAGAGCTTGTTTATTCTCCCACTTAAATACTTGAATATTGTATTATGTAGTAATGGTTGTGAAGTATGGTGGGTGAAACTGGTTGAAAATATTCTCACATAGTACTGAAGTATTTATGATTAAATGATATGTCATTTAATATCAGCTGTGAAGCTGATAGTGGTTGGATGTAATGGGTACATGGAGGTTCCTTATATTGTGCTCTCTACTTCTTGTAGAAACTATTTCCTGACTAAAAAGTAAAAAGAAAAAAAGTGCTTAGACATAAGCATAACTAATAATGATAGAATATGGAATATGATCAGTGAATTATTTTATCACTGAAATAGTATTTGTTTTGTATGCATTTTATTTAATCTCACAGTTGCCAAGTTGCATTAATATGTTCCACTTAACAAAATAAGTGTCACATTACTAAAAAAAAAAAGTCACTGCGATTATAATGCTGACATTCTTTTACAGATTGTCTTGGGTAACATAATGCCAGCTGAGCGTAAAAAGCCAGCAAGTATGGAAGAAAAAGAATCTTTACTAAACAGCAAGGAAAAAGACTGCAGTGAAAGGCGGCCAGTGAGCAGCAGGGAGAAACCAAAAGAGGAGATCAAGCTTACCGCCAAGAAGGAGGTTATTAAGGTCCCTGAAGATAAGAAGAAGAAACTGGAAGAAGATAAAAGAAAAAAAGAAGACAAGGAACGCAAGAAAAAAGAAGAAGAAAAGGTGAAGGCAGAGGAGGAATTAAAGAAAAAAGAGGAAGAAGAAAAAAAGAAACATGAAGAAGAGGAGAGAAAGAAGCAAGAAGAACAGGTGAAACGTCAGCAGGAAGAAGAGGCTGCCCAGTTGAAGTAAGAACATTTATTCTAACTATTGATGTGTAGAAATAGGAAGATTGGAATATTTTGGAAAAACAATGATTATTTGAAATAAAATTTGCAAGGTGCAGTTGCTTGAGAGTTGAGAGTATCTTAATTCACTTGTTCTGTTAGTTTCACTGACTACAGGCATGCGTACAGTGCTTTAACTTTTGAAATTAAATAATAGTAACCTTTAAAAAGTTTTTTTTTTGAGGTGGGGCAATTTGAGCTGTTTGTTCTTTTTAGAAAATCTTTTTTTCATGGTATAGTATGTCGTCTTTCTAAGTTGAAAATCTTTCTTTTCTGGCCATGCTGTGTGGCTGGCAGGATCTTAGTTCCCTGACCAGGGATTGAACCTGAGCCCTGGTGGTGAAAGTCCTAACTGCCAGGGAATTCCCGAAAATCTTCAGTTCTTAATGGCTGCTGTTGCATTTCTTATATATGCCAAACTCTGTATTTGTATCAGTACCTGTCTTTAAGGCAGTCCTAATGAAGTAAGCTTGTTTTGTGGATTAATAAAATGAAGCTTCAAGAGATTAAATGACTTGTCTAAGGTCACAGTACATAGTAGAGCAGCTGATTTTTGAACCTAGTAGTAAAGCATCTGTCTGCAATGCTGAAGACCTGGGTGGGGAAGATCCCCTGGAGAAGGAAATGGTAACCCACTCCAGTTCTCTTGCTTGGAAAATCCCATGGACAGAGGAGCCTGGTAGGCTCCATGGGGTCGCAAGGAGTCGGATAGGACTGAGCAGCTTTACCTTTACCTTACCTTAGGCTGACCTTAAAACCATTGTCTTTTAAGTACAATTCCAAAATGCTTCCCTTTTTTATCTTTATCAAAATCTATTTATAACCTTGTAAATCTGTGCAAGTGACATAATGAACTGGTGAAAAATGAGGTAGTCCTCTTAGAAAGACTACCAGGATGTAGCTGAAATGACAGTTGATGAATAGTGCATGAAACCTAATCCAGTAATGCATGGGCTCTTCCCTTCATATATGTAATTTAAAAGCTGTTTGCAAATACGAATTTTCATGAATCTCTTGAACAGCTCAGTTACCTACTTACCAAAGTTCTTCAGTACCTCTGTTTTTAATGAGGAACTGGAGTCTTAGGTCTGAAAAGCAATAGCAATAGTTTTGGAATATTCAGAGCTTTGATTCTTGAGAGTTTCTTGCTTATTTTTTATTTTACTTAAAATGATTTGGAAGGATATTGCATTTCACCGTTAACTTTTCTCTCACCCTTCCGATAACAAAGAGCTTAAAAAAAAATAGTAACCAAAATGCCAACTTTTTATTTGGAAAAATTCAAGCATGTAAAAGATAGAATGGAATAAATTAGTACCCCTTCCCATCTACCCAGCATCTGCAATTACCCTTCTTTTTCCTTGAGTATTCTAAAGCATCACATTATTTCACCTGTAAATAGATAAATATGTAAGTATAAATATTTTCATTTTGTGTGTATATATATATATACATTATATATCAAAGTATTTTTTAATAAAGATGATATTTGAGTTATTGAATGCATGTAAGTAAATACTCTGTTAACAAGTACTCCTACTGCTAATCTTGCTTCTGTGTGGCTGGGAGGCCTCCAAGAGATTCATGTCCCTGTTCTCAGTGATAGATGTAACTCTTTGTTGGCATATTGTCGCTATTAGTGGAAAAATTGTAGAATTATAGAGTAACTCAGGAATGGTTATCTTAGAAAGATGAAAATCTGTTTTATTAGAAATATATATTTTAAAGTTACATATTTTGGTGTCTCAGAAGCCTCAGATTATCCCCATTCTCCCAATCGTGCCCAAGTTATTTTACTACTTCTGCAGTTTAAACATGTTCCATCTTTTTAGTGGAAACAGAAGTAGATTTGTTTTTAAATCTTCTCAGGATAAACTAAGTCTGCTAACCTTTTATTAAAGTGCTTTTATCCTATCGTTTTTCTGGTTCCTAAATGAGCTTTTAATTATACTTGAATTTTAAGGCCTAAACTTTTATTAAGAAAGGTACTTTTATTAAGAGAGGTTTATTTAATGCTGAAGTATGGAAAAATGGTACCTAACTCAAAGCATTTTAATGTATTCTTTTGTAATTTTGTTCTTTAATTATTTTTTTTGTGGATTTTTTCCCCTGTTTCCCCAGTGCTTTTATTTGGTTTAGGTTTTATATTTTCCCAAACATATTACTTTGTTTTTTTGTATTAAGAATCCTGTGTTTTATCCAGTTATTTTTTTCAGCTTTATTGAGTTACAGTTGACAAGTAAAAAGTTATATTAATTTAGCTTGCCAGTTGGCAGAATGATTTTTAATCTAGTTATTAAAAAATGCTCCACTCTGCCACTTTTAGTGTTATCAGTAGAATGAGTTCTCATTATCTTGTCATTAATCAGATGTCTTTAAAGTGATGAAAGGGCCTTTTGCATCTTTTGTTCCTCTTGGATTCTGTTGCTTTTCTAATTACTTTTTCATTGGCTTTCACTCTTATGGGATTCATCAGCTATGCTTCAAAATATACAAGGTATCTTACTTACTTGTTTGTTTTTTATATAGAGAGAAAGAGGAATCACTTCAGCTTCATCAGGAAGCTTGGGAACGACATCAGTTACGGAAAGAACTTCGTAGCAAAAACCAAAATGCTCCAGACAACCGACCAGAGGAAAATTTCTTTAGCCGACTAGATTCGAGTTTGAAGAAAAATACCGCTTTTGTCAAGAAACTAAAAACTATTACAGAACAACAGAGAGACTCCTTGTCCCATGATTTTAATGGCCTAAATTTAAGCAAATACATTGCAGAGGCTGTAGCTTCTATTGTGGAAGCAAAGCTAAAAATATCCGACGTGAATTGTGCTGTGCACTTATGCTCGCTCTTTCACCAGCGCTACGCTGACTTTGCCCCATCACTTCTTCAAGTTTGGAAAAAACATTTTGAAGCCAGGAAAGAAGAGAAAACACCTAACATTACCAAGTTAAGAACTGATTTGCGTTTCATTGCAGAATTGACAATAGTTGGGATTTTCACTGACAAGGAAGGTCTTTCCTTAATCTATGAACAGCTGAAAAATATTATTAATGCTGATCGAGAATCCCATACTCATGTTTCTGTGGTGATTAGTTTTTGTCGACATTGTGGAGATGATATTGCTGGACTTGTACCAAGGAAAGTAAAGAGTGCTGCAGAGAAGTTTAACTTGAGTTTTCCTCCTAGTGAGATAATTAGTCCAGAGAAACAGCAACCTTTCCAGAATCTTTTAAAAGAATACTTTACGTCTTTGACCAAACATCTGAAAAGGGACCACAGGGAGCTACAGAATACTGAGAGACAAAACAGGTGATTTTCAAATGTTTCTCAGAATTGAGAATTTATTTTGGAGCTCATACTTTAAAAAAATGTAAAGTCTTCATGCCACTGAAAGAACTTGTGGAAAAGGGCTTATTGCAGGTGATTTCTTAACATTCCAGGAAAATTCACAGGGTAATAATAGTCTAAGTACTCATGTTTAAATGTGAGTCTTTGATAGATTTTGTTTCTGATTAAGAAAAAAAAAAAATTGGGCAAGTATATGATGAGTTCTACATTGTGGATTTTTACTGTGATTTAAAAATCTCCTTAACGTTGAGGGATAAGTTTTCTTTTTCTATCACTTTAACTTATCTGCTATTATTTTTTTGTGTGTTTCACTGTTTCTTTTCTATAGCAGGTTTGCTTTTGTATTTTAGTTTATTGACATCACCATTGGTACTTGCTCTTTTCAAGAGAATAGGTCATACATTAGTGATATCTTAGATCAGAAGTTTGAAAAATAGTATACCGAAGTAACTGTGAAAAAATTCTTTAAATGCAACTATGTAAAGTGCGTTTACAGGAGTCTTTCTCCTGGGGACATCCATTCAAAATTCTAAAGGAATAATGTTTTTGCCTGTGGTGAAGATCCCTAATTTAGGCCACCCTTGATTATAAGATACTGTAGACTACTTGATTATAAGATATATATAAGATATATATAAGATATATATATTATAAGATATATATAAGACTACTTGATTATAAGATACTGTAGACTACTGTGTATCATCTGCACCTAGAAGGCATCAAAAGGCTAGAAGTTGATGCAGTTGGTGGATATTAGGTCAGTATGGAGGTGTGTATGTGGAGCAGGGCTGAGGGTGTGCAGAAAGGAGACAACAAGTGGTAGCCTTTGACTGAATACTTTGCACCTATTGTAAAGTTCCTGTGTGGGGAGAACATTTACTCTTTTAAACCTGTAGTTGGGGAGGACTGGTTTACGTAGTTACCTCTAGAAGGTGCTTAACTTAGCCACAAAAGACTGCAATAGTTTATGCCAGTTGTTCACTTAGGTAAGGGATAAGATAGGAGCAGAGGCTATATGGATAAACCTGTGGTGGCTGAAGCTCACTCAGAGGTGAGAATTTAAGATGGCAGTGGTGCTCCTTAATGTTTTTTTTAAAAAAAGTCCTCATTTTGTGCTTTTGAATATCAAGGACTGTTTTAAACTGTGAAGAGGCAACTTCAGAATGTACTTCTGTAGTCAGTAATGGGTTAAAAAAGAAAGTAGTGGTTCTCTATTAATAATTTTCACATATATTAGCCTTCTTAGTTATGATTTACATAGTCATTTTTATAGTCTTTTTCCTTTTCATATATGTTTTATCTAATATGTCACAGGTTATTTTGAAAGTATGCTTTTATTTTTTTTGGCTACTTTCTAAGTTTTTTTTTTTAGTTAAACTTTTTATTTTGTGTTGGAGTATAGCTGATTAACTGTGTTTTGATAGTTTCAGGTGGACAGCAAAGAGACTCAGCCATACGTATACATGTATCCTTTCTACATTTTCTGTTTTTGATTGGCCTCACAGAAGCTTTTAGGGTCTTAGAGTCTATAATGATTTAATCTAGTCATCCTTCCAATGCAAAATGCAATCCATTTAATAGATTATCTGACATAAATTATTCTGAAAACTTCTTGAACTTAGTGCTCTGAGCCATTTCACTGTTGGACACACCTATTCCTAGCCTGTTTGCTGGGAATTTAAGCTGAAATTTAACTCCCCATATAAAGGTTCCCTTTGATTTACTTGTTTTTTTCTGGTACAGACAGAATAAAGCTACTCTGAGTGGGGTTCCATGAATTGTTTACCTGTTCCCAGTGAATTAAGTAGAGAAACTGAGACAATACATTTAGACATTTTGATAGCAATTTTTCACTGCCATGATATTGTCATTATATTTTATAGCTGTGCAGTGACGAAAGAAAATTATTCCTTTATGACAGGTAGTTTGAGAAGCATTGGCATGGGACATGTCTCTTGTTTTACACCATGATGTCTCAGAATATTTGCAGACCGCCAAGGTGTTTCCCTTCGATCTTCTCCAGGCTCAGTATGTCTGGTTCCCTCAGTTTGCTGCCTGATTTTCAGACACTTTGGATATTTGTTTTTGATGCCGTCTTTTCTGCCTGTGGCCTACAGTTTTTATAGCTGCAGTCTTTTGACTTTTTGTTAAAACTAAAGACAAATTTTTCAAATGGCATGCTGCCAAGCCAGTTCTTCACTTTCAACTAGAGACATAATTTTTTATTCCTGATACAGACTTAACTCTTAAACTTTAGATACTTTTGGCATATTATGTTAACCTAATGATAATTGATGGTGTGTGTACGTGTATATATATATATATTTTTTCCATGCCACATGGCTTCTGTCATCTTAGTTCTAGGACCAGGGATTGAAATGGTGGCCTACGGCATTGAGTGCCCAAAGCACTGAGTCCTAACCACTGGCCTGCCAGGAAAATCTCAGTGATGTATATATTATTAATTATACTTATCCACTGTTCACATTTAGATTAGATTTCACATTTAGATTAGATAAGCGGACCTGTTTTTGTTCATGATTAAAAGTCACAGAAGAAAATTTTGAATCAAGATACAGTGTTGAGACCACAGCTTTGTGGCCTTTTCCTAGAAACTTAGCTCGTGTTAATACAGAGCTGTTGACCTATGGTTGGTTATTAGAGGAGGCTATTTACTAAATGTAAATTGACCTTAGCCTGGGAGCAGTTATTTTATCACAGGAACTGTCTAATTATATGTAATTATTTGGAGGATGTGAGAATCTTAATCACAGTGTAGAAAACAATTCGCATACGGCTTAGTAAGTCACTCATGCCTTAGGATAGCTTCAATTTGAAGAGCCTTTGTAAGTGAAGATTTAAGTGCCTCACTGAGCAAAGACAGGAGGAATTGGATTAATGCAGAGTCCCTACTTGGTCTAATGTTAGTCTCCTTAACTTCTAAGAGGGTATTTTACAATTAAAATGGCCAGTTTTCAGAAGTTTCTTTCTGCCAATCATTATCCAGTAGATGTTTTGAAGTTTTTCTCTATCATAGGAATAGATCACAGATGATAGTTTTTCTCAGTAAGGTTTCTCTTGGGCATGATAATGCTAGAAATCTAGGTGCCAAGCTAATGAGTATTTAAGACTCATGTAGTTAAACTACTTTAAGCCTTTATCCACTGTCTTTAATGATGGTTTTTAAAAATGTGAAATACCCTATGTTTTCAATCTATGAATTGTAAATGCTCTTGGTCATTCTGGTTAATTTGGGAGATGGCATGGTGCTTAGGGATTGTGAAGTGTTAGTCTGTACTCATTGAAGTCTATACTTAAAAATTTATTTAACCAATTAAAAAAAAAGTAATAAAACCTCTCGTGTTTTCTTAAAAACACTGTAATGGATGAATGAAGGCATGACTGAATGAGACCTGTTGAGTCTCAGCTGTTCCTTTCTGCAGTTAGCTATGCTGATATGTATTAGTTACAAGACCCTGAGGATTTACGGTTGTTAGCCAGCAATAAAATTCATCCTAGGGTGAATTCTAATAAATGTGAATTTATAAGCTTTTTGTACCTGCTGAGTACAAAAATCGTATTTTTAAATGCATTTTGGTTAAGTAATTGATCTGAAGAGTTAAAATTAATATTTGCACATTTAAAATATCATCTAGTAGTATTTTCCAGTCTAGAATTAATAGTTTTACTTCTGGCCAAGTGTTATTTTTTATTATTTTCAGTGCTGTTACTTTATACTCGAAATGCTTTGTACTTTGAGATTTTATTCTCATTGAGCTAATATAACCTAGTATTTTTTTGGCATTTAATAAAAATTGGTTGAATAAATGATTTAATTTTATTAGATATAACTTAATTATGTAACAGTTAATTTTTTGCAGTATAGTGAAATCATGAATTTAGATACTAAGTCAGAATACTTGCTTCAATAATTCTGAAGTGTCTTAATTTCTTTTTTTCTCCTTTATTGGTGGGAGTGAGGGCACATTTTCTTTTCAGTACTGGTGAATTATGACCTTCATGATTGCATGCTCAGTTCAACAGCAGTAAATGATTTGATTTAAAGTTTGGGAAAGAAAAAAATGTCGGTAGAATGTAGGCTTTTCCCTTGTTAATGTGACCAGAGAGTTTTCTTTTATTAATGCAAATTCATGAGGCATTACTTTAACAGTGTTGAAACCTGAAAACACATTCACCTGACATTCAGTAGTGTTGCTTTTACCTTTCATATTCTTTCCGGTTAAGTTGTACCTTGCCTTTACAGGAAGATTGTTTATTAAATGCAGTCCACGGGGTCGCAAAGAGTCGGACATGACTTAGCGACTGAACAGCAAGTATTAAGCACTATTAAAATGTTATGTATCACTGTACTTTATATTTACAGAGACTTTAGCAATTTTATAAGTGTTTGAAAATTGTTACCTCCTAGATATTTTCTAATTGAGTCAGTGATGTTGGTATAATTCATTAGTCACTGGGTACAGTTATGCTTAATTATTGCTCTGTGCTCTTCATATAAGATTGTACAGCATTCATAACCAACTTCAAAATTGATATCTCCTTCTAGATACTTTCTAATTCTGAGTCAATGACTTTGATATTAGTTGATTAATAAATCTCTGGGGACAGTTATGCTTAACTATTGCTCTCCTCTCTTCATGTAAGATTGTTCAGCATTCATAACCAAATTCTAAAATGAAACCAGAAGAAAATTCAAGTTCTCATGAGAGTTTGATAGAACAGTAAAGATGAAAAGTGAAACCTAGTAGTTTTTCATGGATCTGCTTCATGATTATTTTTTCAAGATTTGGCCATGTGTTCTATGTTATTTTACATGAGTGGTTAAGGACAAAGCTAAAATAGATTTTCTGTATTCAAGTTTTTTTTTTTTTAATTTGGCTGAAAGAAGATTAATACTTAAAATTTTAAGTTCTTGCCTTTGCTACAGTGGACTCTCGCTTTTTTTTTTTTCCTCATAAAAATACTGTTTTACTTTGATATAGTGCATCAGGTGTATGATCTCATTTGATCCTCACAGTACCCTTGAAAGAAATATTTTGAAGGTGATAGATCAGATTTAGTTATTAAAGACCTTGCCCAATATGACTATGATAGCAAATGACAGAATCAGTTTCTTTCTTATCTCTTCATTCTTTATTTTTCACATCTTCCATAGTATCCATCTTCATCTGCATTTTGTTTAAGGTGTCTAATAAACCCATTAGCTACTCAGAATTTATAAGTCAAATCCAAATAAAAGAAGGACCCAAAAGAGAATATAAAACCAGCACCTTGGTTTGGGAAAACTTGCCTTTGATATATGCATTTGAGAGACATCCTAATTCAATATATGGTACCAAGTGGATAATTTGAGAGGCAGTGTAATCCAGGAGTTAAGAGAATGAACTTTGGAACCAGACTGCTTGGGTTCAAGTTTTAGATTTGACATTTACTCTGTAACTTTGGGCAGGTTACCTCACATCTCTGTGCTTTGGTTTTTTCTTCTGTAAAATGGGATGACAGTTAGCACCATATCTCTGAGGTACATGTGAATGATGCATATGTGAATGCATATGTGTAAAGGCATTTAATAACAGTATCTGGCACATTGTAAGTATCAATAAATGTTGCCTGCTCAATTCTTCAGAAAGCTTTTCGAATGAGAATTTCTTTTTGTGCCTTTTTATGATTCCCAAAATGTGTATGTTAAACTTTTTTAAACTTTCATAGCTTATTTTTAAAAATTCATTTTTAAAAACAATATAAAGCAACAGAATAAACACTGTACAAAATAAAAGAAGTAGCATGAAGGCCAGGCAATAACAGTAAAAATTTTAAAAATGGAAAAAATTAATGTCTCAATATAAGAATTTTTTGAGGCATATGTGGCTTTCCTTATGAGATATATTGCTTGATTCCAGAATGGACTATTTGAGATAGTCAGATTTACAATATTAAATTAATGTTAAATATAATATAAAAAACACCCCAGAAATCAAGGACTGATGTACCTTAGGGGTGCTCCCAGATTGTGATATCTCATATTTTAGGTGCAAGACATCTACTTTCTTTTTTTTTTTTTTTACAGTGAATAAGACTTGGAATTAATTTTGTTTTCATTGCTTGCTTTTCATATCTTTAAAATAGTACCAGTTCCTCCCTGTCATGCGGTGAAACCAGGAGAGGGAATGAGCTTGTTTATAATATATTTAACAGTTGTACTTGGTTATCTCCAGTTATGACAAGGATTGGCAAACTGGCTTTCAGGCCAAATTAGTAATTACATGATGTTCAAATTTCAGTGTCCATAAATAAAGTTTTATTGGAACATAGTCAGACTCATTTGTTTACATATTGTCTGTGCTGCTTTTGTGCTATGCTATCAGACTTGAGTAATTGCAGCAAAGACCATATGGTCTGCAAAGCTTAAAATTATTATTTGTCCCTTTGCAGAAAGTTTGCTGACCTCTGATTTATGACAGCCTCAAAAGAATGGTTTCAGTGCAACTTTCTGTAATAAATGTGCTTCTGAAGAGATTGTAATTAAAATGATACATTATGAACCATATTTTCAGCTTGATTTTGCTTAGTGTTATATTCCCATGGAATTTGAATTCACATAAGAAATTTTGGTGAGATTTACACTGATATACAGAAAATGTACTCTGGTCAGATGTGCTGTGTATGTGTAGTTCCCTCATACAGGCCTTCTAAAATTTAATCAAACTGAAAAAATTTCCTGTGGACTTCATAAACTTATAAGAACTGACTTATATAGTACATTCATTAGAAATCGTTTCATTTAAATTTCTTTAGAACTTCTAAATGACTAGGGATTTTGAATTTTCAGCCTCCTGTGATGGCTTCTTTCTCTGCTTGAAGTTTGTAGTCTAACTACATGCTGTGGAATTAGATATTAAGGAAATATATTTTAAATAAATGGTCAAGGAAAATACATATGACACTGTATGTTTTGTATATAATGGATCTCTTCTAATGCCTTTTCATTGTTGTCCTATACTGCTTTCTGACTGTACAGTGTAAGGTTCTATTAGAAAATCAACCAAAATCTAAAACCCCCCTGCCCTCTAGGACTGTTCTTATTAGACAGTAACCTAAACATGTATGAATTAAGTAGTTAAGTAAATTAGTATTATTAAAAGTTTAATCATGGAATTGAGGTTTTGAGGAGAGCGAGGAGTATCTCCGGAGCTGCAGAGTTTTAACTGGTTGCAGGAGGACTGGAAGAGAATCCCTCTGCCAATGCAGGAGACGCAAAAGATGTGGGTTCCATCCCTGGCTCGGGAAGATCCCCTGGAGAAGGAAATGGCAACCCACTTCAGTATTCTTGCCTGGAAAATTCTGTGGACAGAGGAGCCGGGCAGGCTACAGTCCTTGGAGCTGCAAAGAGACGTGACTGTGTGCATGTGTGCATGTGAGGACTGGATAGGAGCTGAATGCACACATAGGGACCCCTCATAGAATTCAGTCATTTAAATGACTGAATGCAAAGTCCAGGCCAAAGTTTCAAAGTGAGGTTGATACGGAAAAAAGTGTTCACTTTCTGTTTTGATAAAATAGACACCATCTTGCTACAGCTTGTATGTCATAAATCTTTAGTGAATATTGTATAACCTAAACTGGATGTGTTTTCTTCAAATGACCAGAATGCTAAATTATTAGAGAAGTAAAGTTCCATGTTATGGTATTTTGAGGTATTTTTCAATTTTGTTTTAAGCACTGAAATAATTTTGAATCTTAGTTGCATTAGAGGTTTTGAAATTCCTTGGAACTTGTATCCCTTTTAACATAATTTGCTTCTGAATAAACTTTAAAATTTTTTATTAATATTTCTCCTAATTGTAGAACATTCTAGAGTAGCCTGCTTTTGAGTATAATTTATTCAAATCATTTATTTAATTTTAATGGCTTTTTTAACTTGAAAAATGATGTGACTTCTAATTAAAAGTTCTACCAAGCTCATTTGAAGTAATGTCAGTCATTTTTCATGGCTTGAATATTTTTAAATGCTTGAGTTTTTGTTTTAATTAAAAAAAATTCATTCATAAAGCTTAATGAAAAGAAAGTTAGTTTGAAATAAATTTGAAGAGAGAAATTGTTCTTTAATGACAGTGTTATTAAAGGAATACTGTTTGGCCTGGATTATTATGGTTAAACTGTCTTGGCATTTTACTAATTTTTTGTAAAATGATATTGTCTAGTGTGTATTTAAATCATAAGAAAATGAGTGAAAAATTCTCAGTTTAGATCCTACTAGGCCAGATGTTGGGGAAAAAAGGCTTGAATTTAATGAATTGTAGTTCTTTGTATTGATCTATCTAGTGTTTGTAAATGGGACCTGATATTCCTAAAAATAGAAAATGTTAATATTTTAAATATTATAGCATTGAAACAGAAGTTCCTGTTGATAAGAATGGGGCAAGATGGGGAAGTTTAGAAACATTCCAAATAAGCAGAGATAATTAAGTGTAGGCAAGGATTTTTTCTTCATGAAAACTTAAGAAAATGACAACACAAAAAAAAACCCATCTAACTTATTTTCTTCTCTGTTCAGAAGAAAACTCAAGGAATAAAAATACTTTTATATATTGTTTTGAAAATGACTCAATTTACAATTTATAATTGACTTTTTGAAATCTGTATTGTATTTGCATTAAGGTTTATAAATTTCATGTCTTACACTACTACATATTTAGTTGTAGAAAAATTGAGTTCACTTATAGACATTTCAACCATCTAAGCTAATATAGTAAAATTTTTACTTGACTGTACAATTGAAAATTTTCATTACTTTTACATTTCTGTTAATAACTGGGAGTGGCTTATTAATGAACTGTTGCAGAGTAGAAGAATACTTGTGTCCTCTGCTCCTCAGAGTGGCCTGTCCTTGATTAAGTGGGTTGCTCCCGTGATATTTGTTAAATGACTAAATAAAAGTGCTTGCATAGTAGATTGAGAATTCACTGTAGGGAAGATGCAGTCTATTTCAAGATAATCTTGAATCAAATCATTGTGAAAGTTTAAAGGTACTGAGTCTCTAACCTGTTTTTGAAAACCAACTTGTATATCTGGGGTATGTGACTGTAACAAAATACTAAAAATTGATTAGTGGTATACTGTTAAATTTTGTATTTCTCCAGGCATACTTGTTAATCATACTTCATATTTTCTGAAGAACCAATGTTAAATTTTAATTGCTTACAAAATGTGTTTGTTTAGGTGAATTTGATGATGTAAGTTTTGATTTTCAGATACATCTTGTCTTAAGTATTAAACATAGGTTATTAAAGAAGGTTGTGCTAATAAGCTTGTTTGAAAATTTCAGATTTTACAGAACATTCCCAGTATAATAATAGATGATCACATCTGTTTTGATAAGATTGTCAGATTATTTCATCATTTGTTTATAGGCGTATTCTGCATTCTAAAGGGGAGTTAAGTGAAGATAGACATAAACAGTATGAAGAATTTGCTATGTCTTATCAAAAGCTATTGGCAAATTCTCAATCCTTAGCAGACCTTTTGGATGAAAATATGCCAGATCTTCCTCAAGATAAACCAACACCAGAAGGTAAGATATCCTTAAAAATAAACACTGTGATTTTTTTTTAGTAAGCATTAATCACTTCTATCTCTCTAGTCTTCTCAGACATATATTATTGAAATTGGATGTTTTGAAATGCCTTTAAAATTTTTTTAATGAAGTAGTATTGGTACCTAATAAAAACCTTGGAAAGCTACTTAAAATGCTTCTCTGAATGGAAAAGTCTTTGTGCTTAGAGCAGTGAAGCCTAAATCATAATGATATGATGGGTTTCTTTAGGTTCTTTTGTAATAGATATCCTTAGATTGTATCTAACAGGGCCTGTCTTAAACCGTATTTGGGACTATATAAAGATTTACGGTATTTCTCAGGTAATAAGGTGGATTGGACCTTTGGGATACTAATATTTCTTTGTTTATTTTTATTTTTAATTTAGTTGTTTTGAATGGTGTATTATCATAAATTGTTACTTAGAACTAAAGCCTACATTGCAGTTCTATAAGATAAACTTACCATTTTGTAAAATGAGTTATTCTCATATTATTGCAAAGGTTTTAAACTTCCTTTTTGGTAGGGCTCCTAATACATTACTGTAATATATTATACCAACTACTTGAGAAGTAAGTTGATAAATAATACATTATTTTAAAACTATCTGAAAATCCTGTTTACTTAAAAATCTTAAGAGTAAAGTATTTGTAAAGTATCCCTTTATAATACAGGAAGGTATTTTGTATTTTACATCCTCAATAAGAAAATATCCATTGTATACTGTGAAAACATTTATAGTCCTTCCTTGGTATCTTCAGGGAGCTGGTTCCAGGACCTCTGAGGATGCTCAAGTCCCTCATAAAATGGCTTAGGATTTGCATATAACCTGCACACATCTTCCCATATACATTAAATCATCTGTAGATTACTTATAATACCTACTACAGTATAAATGTAAATGCTATGCAACAAAATTAACAAAATTCTGCCATCATTTTAAAAAGATATTTTCACTTGGTACAGAATTTTAGGGTGAGATTTTTTTTTTCTTTCAGTATTTAAAGATGTTGTTCCACTGTCTTCTATCTTTCATTGTTTGCAGTGAGAAAACTGCTATCATTTGTGTCTTTGTTCTTTTTAAAATAATGTGTATTTTTTTCTGATTGTTTTAAAATACCATTATCACTGATTTTAAAGAACTTAATTATGATACTGGCTTGGTGTGGTTTACTTCATGTTTCTTGTGCTTGGGGTTTGTTGGGCTTCTTGAATCTGGGTTTATAATTATCAAATTTCTCAAATCTTGACCTTATTTCTTCAAATATGTATTCTATTCCTGTCTCCCCTTCTGTGGGAATTCAAATACCACTATGTTTGAAGTTGTCTTCTCTGTGCTTTAGTATTTTTTTTCTGCCCTGTTTAGTATTGGTTAGTTTCTATTGCTGTGTCTTCCAAATCACTCTTTTTTCCTTTTATGGTATATGATACTCTCATGTAGAGATCTAGAAGCTAGTTATGTTTTCCATGGTCTCTGGTATGCTTAGTGTATCTTCTAGCTTATTGAGAATGTGAAATATAGTTGTAATAACTGTTTTAATGTCCTTGTCTTAGTTATATCATTTATATCACTTTTGCATTTATTTAATTGATTGATTGATTGATCTCTATACCTTTGGTAATTTTTCTACTTTGGTGATGTCAATCTTTTAAACATAATCGAATGGGTCAAAGTAATAAATGCTTGTTTTATTTAGCATTATCCTGATTAGTACTGAGGTTATGATCTTTTCATATACTCTTTGACTTATCTGTTCAGAGGCTTTATCCATTTTTTTCTATTGAGATTCTGGACTTTATATTATGGATATTTATATTATGGATATTAACTCCTTTGTATAAATATTGCCAGCATTGTCTTCTGGTTTGTCCTTTGCTTTTTTTTTTTTTTTTTTGGGGCCACACAGCATAGCTTATGGGATCTTAGTTCCCCAACCAGGGGTTGAACCTGAGCCCTTGGCAGTGAAAGCTGAGTCCTGACTGCTGGATCGCCAGGAAATTCCCTGCTCTTATTTATGTTTTTGTTAAAAAGAAATTAAATTTATCAGTCTTTTCTCTTATATTGGTTCAGTGTCCTGTGTTTAAATATGTTTTTTTGTAAGGCATGTAAGTAATGAGTTAGAGAGTCAGTACTTTATTGTTTTTGTCCTGTCCTTCCTAAATGACTTTTAATGAATAATCTAATTTTTCTCAGGGTTATTTTTAATCTGCATGATCATTCTCTTATAATTCTAGTTTGGAGAGAAGTACAGTGAGAATAGATAAAATTATGAATGGTCTTGTGATCATGAAGTAGTAAATTGCTTTAATGTTCTGAGTTTTAAGCATCTATAGTTGTATGCAAATGTAGACTCTGTGTGTGTGTACAAACACATGGTTTTCCACTCCCTACTGAAATATGTATATATGTCTTCATCATTCCTTCCCTTCGTTTCTAGTTATTTATCAGTTGACCATTTATGGCAATCTGTTTTATACCAAGTGTAATACCTAAAGGAGGGATGCTTCTTACGGGTTTATGGTAAGATAAACCATAAACTTGCAAACATAATTGAGATAAAATCATACAGTGTTGGGAGTAGTAAAAAAAGATGCTTCACGGCGGAGGTGGGACTTCAAGCTAAATGTTTAGGAATTGCCAGGCTTATGTATTTCTTACGTTGGTTTCAAGCTTTGTGAAGATGGGCCTAATATATCAAATCTTATATCAATTGCTTAAAACTTCAAGAGAAAAGCATGTTTATCCTGTACTTTTCTTTGATCTGTTCTGGTTTAGAGCTTTACTTAAAACAGAATTTGATTTTCTGGTAAAGATGGTTACATGCATAATTAAGAGTGCTTGTTGACTGAAGAAGTATCTGTTAATTGAAACATTCAAGATTCGTTGGTTTTAATTCCCTGTGATTTATTTCACTGTAGAGCATGGGCCTGGAATTGATATATTTACACCTGGTAAACCTGGAGAATATGACTTAGAAGGTGGTATATGGGAAGATGAAGATGCTCGGAATTTTTACGAGAACCTCATTGATTTGAAAGCTTTTGTTCCAGCCATCTTGTTTAAAGATAATGAAAAAAGTTGTCAGAATAAAGAGTCCAGCAAAGATGATTCCAAAGGTAAATGCTAGAGGACAAATTTTTATATTAAAGTGCTATAAATTTTAGTTTCAAAATAATATTTGTAAAAAAAATTTTTTTACTTACTAGTTTTGTTATATGAACATTAAGTCACTAGATTAAATGAATGACAGAATAATATGGGCATCTTAATTAATTTGAGTTCACTTTATCTAATCAGATTTATTTTCTCCTCAACATTACCACAAATCCTTATGGCCTGTATGTCTCCATTCATCAGTCCATCCATCCATTCATTTCTTCACTGAACAGATGGCATGCACAAAGAAATTATGGTTTTCGTCCTCCATGAGCATAATGTATTTTTAAGAATTTAAACATCAAATTTGCCAGATATAAATGTAGATTCTAAGAAAAATGTTGCAAATTTTGTGAATATTTTTTTGCAGCAGGATTTCAATATGACTTTTAATTCAGAGATACTGATTCTTTGATTTCAAACAGAGACAAAGGAACCTAAGGATAATAAAGAGGTATCAAGTCCTGATGATTTGGAGCTTGAGTTGGAGAACCTGGAAATTAATGATGACACATTGGAGCTAGAGGGTGGAGATGAAGCTGAAGATCTTACAAAGAAATTTCTTGATGAGCAAGGTAAACACTTTTGCCAAAACTTTTAATTTTTGATGTTTTTAAAAAAATGTAATGTTTTATTTATTTTTTGGCTATGCCATGTGACTTGTGGGATGTTAGTTCCCTGACCAGAGATTGAACTCAGACCCTAGACAATGAGAATGCAGAGTCCTAACCAATGAATTGCCAGGGAATTCCTAACTTTTGTTTAGTGTTTATACACAAAGCTCTTGCCTGTGAATATGGGTCTTTACTCTTTAATTCCTTGTTTTCCTGTTGTTTCTCGGCCCTCACTTTTTTGGAATTTGATTTGGAACAGAAACACTACATGTCCCATATTATGTGACTACAAACTTTAGTGATAATCTAAATCTTAATATTTTTTGCACTTCCATACTTTTAGCATTGTCCTTGATGTATTTTATTTCTGATATAATCTTTGCAATCTTAACATAAATGCATTTGAAAGTTAAGAGATATAAAGACAATTGGTATATCAGTTCATCTGTCACTTTTATCCGTCTTTACTATTGAGTAATGTTTTGTATTTAGTAATAAAAATATCAGTTAATTATTTCCTGAGTACTTCTGTCAAGTTTCTTTATTAGTTAGGATTCTTTATTAGGAGAAGGCCTTTGTCAGGGTTGCCTTTCTTTGTGGGCTTCATTGTTTCCTACTGCAGATTCTCTAGCTCTCCATGTCATGGAGGGAGGGAGGCATGGCTGGAGGGTGCCCTCGGCTCAGACCAGCTAGTGACATCTGAGAAAAAGAGGGATTCTCCCCCACTGTCTGTATATAAATATCTTGGAAGGAGTTGGCTAGTCCTGCGTCATGTTTGCCTGTGGCAAGAGGAGTAATGGTATCTGTGCTGGGGCAGCACCCTTTCCCAGCAGAATCCCGTGGATTGCCTTTGAGGGCGAGCAGTGATCATACTGTTAATTGAAGACATGGGAAAGGGGATGTTCAACAGATAAAAATAGTAGATCTGCTCTTAAAACTACATGTAACTTATGACCTCTCATGTAAAAGTTTGCCCTTTTATAGTTGATAAAGACTAGTGATTTAGGCTTATGATTCTAAAGATACCCTTTCTTTCAAGGGTAATATCTGAAAAGTGCTTCATTTTTCATAAGAAAAGTGCTTTAGATTATCTGTGCCTCAGATAACATCTTATTAAAGGTTTTTATTCTTACATTGTCTTTGTATATTTCTGAACCTACTTAAAATCCAATTTCATATTAGAACAAGAGGATGAAGAAGCCAGCACTGGATCTCATCTCAAGCTCATAGTAGATGCTTTCCTCCAGCAATTACCCAACTGTGTCAACCGTGATCTGATAGACAAGGTATGAGTGCCTCCGTGTAACTTTACTCAAAGCACGTAGGATAGCTCAAATTAGGAATGTCTGTGGTTTTTGCAGTTTTGGCTATAGAATGAACCATTTCTTCAAATGGAATCTAATATAGGAATTCAGAATGAACACAGTTGGAGCCAATTTGTAGATACTGTGTTTGGGGGTGGGACGCTCTAGAATCCTGTAGACTTGACACTTCTCCCCTTCACATATTGCCACAGTGTGAAAAATACTGTTTTAGATCAGATGTTTTTAAAGTACTCTGTAGATTCCTGGTGTCTTTTCAGGTACTTTCAGGGTGTCTATAAAGTCAAAACTCTTTTCATACTAATACTAGGAGTTTTCCCCCCACCTTTTCACTGTTTTGACATTTGCAAAAGTGAAGATGTGTAAACCTGGCATTTTAATGTGAAGTCAAGCTGCATTGGTAGCAGACTCTTAATAGTAGCCATTGTAGTCTTCATTGCTCTGCATTTGCAATTAAGAAACAATGTCACTTTAACTTAAAGATCTCTTTGATGAATCTATAAAAATTAGTGATTTTGTTTCATTTCAACCTCTGAGTACACTTCCTTTTAACTTGATAAAATAAGGATGTGTAAAGCGTGTCTACTGACTCAAGGTTGCTTCGAGCGAAGCCATTTGTATGACTGAGTTGCGAGCTAAACTGCTGCTTTTTTTAGAGAGTACCATTTTTACTTGAAAGAATTGAGGGATGAACCATGGTTATTCAGACTTGGGTATTTAACAGCCATTTTTCTAACATGAACAAAATGAGCCTCTCACTTCAAGGGAAACAATTAAAAGTATTTACTGCCAGTAGATAGTAGTTGCCAATTTCCTAATTTTTGTTGAAACCTAGTCCATTATTAGCCATTAAATGTTTTTCTTTATTTTTTCTTTTTATTTTTCAAAAAATGTTGACTTGAGAAGTGTGTGTGTGTGTGTGTGTGTGTGTGTGTGTGTGTGTGTCTGTTTGTGTGTGTGTGACATTTTCTAGTGTTAACCAGTTTTTTTCTGAGTGGATGACCTTTGGGGTTTTTATTATCCTAGTCCACAATTTTTCAGTATTTTATGTGGGTGATTTACTTGAAGGAATTTTAGTGTGCTTTCAGCTTTTCTGTTTGTTATTCTAATTAGCTGTAAAAAGCTTTAATGTTATAGAATATAAATTTTAATAAAATTTATTATACTCCCTTTACAAGCAGAAGAAAAAGTTTAAATTGGTTTTACTGTTGACTAATTCAGTCTTGGTGGATACTTTCAATGTGCATTTACTGGGTTTGAATCCAATCAGCATTAATTGGGTTTTATTTCATCAAAAGTTTTTAGCAAATGGAAGGTGTTTCAGTGAGTGTGTCGCTGAAGAGTTGACATCCCTTATAGGGAAATCAGAGAATCTTTGTAGAAAGAAAGAAAAGTGAAGTTGCTCAGTCGTGTCCAACTCTTTGCGACCATGTGGGCTGTTGCCCACCGGACTCCTCTGTCCATGGGGATTCTCCAGGCAAGAATACTGGAGTGGGTTGCCATTTCCTTCTCCAGGGGATCTTCCCAATCCAGGGATCGAACCTGGGTCTCCAACACTGCAGGCAGACTCTTTACCCTCTGAGCGACCAGAGAATCTTTGTATTTGATCCACAAATCTACCTAAAGGTTGAGAAATAAATGATAAAATAATTATGTGAAGCTATAGAAGGAAAATACTGGTGATACCCAATAGGGTTATTTGATAATAGTTATTTTCTTTTTAAAATCATCTTAAATGTTTTCATAAACTATGTGTATTGAAAATCTTTAATATTTAAATAATATATATACCTGTATTTTAAAAATACTAATTACTCATAATTTTGTTTTCTAGTGGTTTCCCAGAATATATACTTCTCCCAGCTTTTCTTCTACACTTACATTAGATTTTAGATATATTTATAAAATATTGGACACATTTTTGTTATTAAAATATAGAATAGTGAATTGCTATACTAAATAGCAATTATAGTCCTATGATGTGGTTTCTTTAGTTTGTTACTATATCTGATTGTCAACAGTAAACCATTTTAGTTGGTGTTGAAGCACTTACTCTTAAATGTTTCTGGTTATAATCTGTGTCTATCTCTCATACCTGATTTGTCTTTATTCTTTTTTAATCCTTATTAGCATTAATAATTTTCTTGGTTCCTGGCTTCTTGCTACTTTGTGACTTCTATCAGAAAGCTTTCCTGATATTAACATTGATCTATGAGATCAAAAGCATGGGTTGCACATTTCATGCAATTATTTGCCAAACATGTCACCATAGGCCTTCAATCTACCCACTGGAAGTTCTGTTTTTAGCACTAGATTGCAATTAATAAGTTTGTGAAATATGTTTTGAGATATATAAGGAAAGAGCTTAAGCTTGATGATGGTTAAAGTTTGGAATATCCTTGTAATACTAGTGTCTTAAAACCATTGTGAACTGTTTAGGAACTGTTAGGAATCCATTTTAGCATACTGTTTTAGTAGGTAAATTGAGTTTTTTTTTTTGTTTTTTTTTTTTAAGAAAAAAGTTTGCTTTTTCTCCCTTAGGCAGCGATGGACTTTTGCATGAACATGAACACGAAAGCAAATAGGAAGAAGTTGGTACGGGCCCTCTTTATAGTTCCCAGACAAAGGTAGGTTTAAAAAGAAAAAAAGAAAAGTAATTCTTAGTGTCTTGTCAACGGAAGTTATTATCATTGTTGTTAGCATATTTTCTAGAACTTAACTTCTCACTGATTTTTGTTTGTGAACTCTAGTGGAAATATTCCGTCTGACGCTTTCCTGTTATTTTAAGAACAATAGGTACTTAATAATAACTTAATCATTGCTAGAAGCAATTTATTTACAGCTTCTCCTCTGGGGAGAAAAAATATATAGTATATTTTTTTTTTTTTGTAGAATTTTTATTTTGTGGAAAGATCAGAATAAATTGATTGTATCTAGTTCTTAAGTGTTGTGTTTAAATGAAAATTTTCAAGGTTTTTTTTGGTCATTATGCTGGTTTGGACTTGAAAGTCACATTGGTGATTATGTTGCTAGTAATTCAGAAGGTGTATTCTGTTTCATAATGCTGATAGAGAGTTCTAATGCTCTCTTAAACTAAGTTAAAGCCTCTACTTCACCCACATATTTTAGGACCATAGCAGGTCATAGGCTGTTGACTTTAGGAACTTGGAGAAGATCTACTTCTGTTTATTCAATAGGGAATAATTACAGGATTTTGTTAACTGTTAGATGATTACATACATCACAGGTAATATAGATACTTCCCCCAGAAAGATTCTGTGGGATTTCACTAAAGATTTCTTAAGCAAAATTTTAATTTGGTTCATTTGTTGGTCTCTGATTGGTAACATTTCTCAGTGAAACCAAATCACTACTTTTTTCATTTATATTGGTTTTTATCCCTGTCAGCAGCCTTAATATGAGCATTTGGTTTTTCATTTTATTGGGGTAAGGGAGATAGGATGTGCTAATGTAGTGAGTAGTAATTCAGAATTATCTAATTGAGAAAATCTTAGTTGAATTACTTTTATTATGTAAAATTATATATTACATTTCATCAAATCTGAGGTGCCATCAACTAAGAAAATAATATTGCTGGTTACTTAAAAGGTTTCTGATTGTCAGACACATTCTGCTTTCAAACTCAAAATTTCAAATAGTTTTTGCCTTAATATTTTGGACCATTTTTAAAAAGTGGTTCTTTTCTACCTTTGCAATGGAATGTATACTTGCATAGTTTTCTTTTCAACTGTTTATATGAATGAATAAACATGTAGTAACAATTATCTGAACTTCTAGCATAGAATGAAGAAAATTAAGCCAAAATAAAAGGCTTTTTTCACAAAAGAATTATGCAGTGATATTAAGTAGTTTATTTATAAAAGAGCATTTTGTCTCCCTCTATCCTCATTTCATCCCACTTCCCTGTCCATGGAGAAGACTGAAAATCTATATATATATATACCCTTACTTGGTCTTATGCCAGTTACATTCTTTGTTACTGGATTTGTCTGCTTAGCTCAGCAGTTAGCCACAAACTAGAAGTAGTTGGAATCTGCTAGAAACAGACTTGAAAGTAGTAGGAAGTGACAGTTTATGGTCTGAGAGGAGAGAAAAAATAAAGATATATGTACTTAAAATGCATGGCCTTTTGGAGCCATGAGGAAGAGACCACTTTGTCTTATATACCTGAAATATAAAAATATAATAATTTAGGTTTCTTACAGTCAGCTTGAGTGATCAGCAAAGTTAAAATTATGTTCTAAAATTTATTCATTCACTAAAGATCTACTCTATACTGTGATTAGTTCTGGAGGTACAGTAGTGAACAAGACAGATTCAACTCTTGTATCCGTGCAGCTTACAGTTTGGAGAGGAAGAGAGAGAATTCCAAGTGCAGTTGACAAGAAGAATCCCAGTGCGCTTTGGAGTACGTAACAGAGGAACTGATTGATTTAGTCTCGTGAGTCAGAGAAGGCTGCCTGGAACAGGGGTCATTTAATCCAGTTCCTGGGAAAGGAGTGAGTGAGGCGAGGAATGGGTGAGGAGAGGAAGTGTCGAGAGCATTTCTGATAGAGGCAACATTGTGTGCAGAGCCAGAGACAGGGAAGGTCACACAGCAGACTACTGCAGAGACCTCTTTCTTGGCTTCCCCGGACATTGTTGTCTAGATTAAGCCTCAGGAGGGAGGCATTTTTACTTCTTTTTTTTCAGCACTGAGCACAATGCCTCACAGGCAGAAGGTGATAAACTTGTGTAACATGGTATTTAATGCTGTTTCTTATCTAGCCCCTTTTCAACTTCTTCAGTCTTCATTCTAGCTATTCTTCGTCTTGCAAAATCCTGCTCTGTAATGATTTCTTGAATAACCTTTGCTCTCTACTTGCAAGCCTCTGCTTTCTGCTCTGTCTGGGATGTCCTGTTTTTATTTACTGAAAACTTAGGATAAGAATTATCCTCTTAGGATAATTCTCTTAGGATAAGAATTATCTTCTCTGAACAACCATCCTTATTTTCCTTATGTATATATAGGTGCTCTTTTATAGACTTTCAACATAATGTCTTCACACACATGAAGAATTTGGCACATCTCATTGGGCATATTAGTTACAGCCCAATGTTGGTTTGCTGCCTGTATTCCTATGAAACTAAAAATACGGGGCCTTTAAAAGAGGACTAGATCTTTTCATTTTGAACCTCCCCAACATCAAGTATAGTATTTGGTACACAGTAAGTGCTTCAAAATATTTGATGAATTAATATTGGTCATATGCAAATTAAAATTTTTATTAAAAAATAAGTAAATGCATTCATAGGACTCAAAACACTGAAGTGAAAAACCTTGTGCTAAAAGTGTCTTTATCCTTGTCTCCGCATCTGCTCTCCTCCCGGTAGGAAGCCACTGTCTTGATTATTGTGTATCCTTCCAAAATTTCTTTTGCATGTGCAGAAACATGCCAACATTCTTATATTTCCTGTTTTTTACACAGGAGCAACTTATTGTACTTATTCTTCCAAATTTTACTATTTCACTTAACAGTATCGCTTGGAAATCTTTCGTATCAATAATAAAGACTTCTAGTGTTATTTTCTTTTAAATTTAGCAGCAGTTTCCTTTTATGAATGTACTATATTTAATCATTTTGGACATTCCAGTCTTTGCCATTACAAACAATCCCAATTTTGTACTTTTCCTCTTTTTTTTGTACTTTTTGTACTTTTTCTCTTTTTTTTGTACTTTTTGTACTTTTTTTGGTACTTTTGTACTTCATCCTCTTCATTATATTAGCTAGTAGTTTATTCATTTATTTATTTTTCATTATTTTAGTTTTTTTCACACACATGCACACAAAAACCCAGTTTCTAGATTACCTGTGTGTTCTACTGTTTTATTATTTTCCTATTGATTATTTTTGGATTTTATCTTTTATTTTCTTCTTTTTTGTTTCATTCATTTTGTTCCTTTTTTGGCATTTAATATATTGCTGTTCTCTTACCTGGTTTTAGCTGTATCTATTAGTTCTGACTTGTGATTTCTATTTTTATGTTTTCTAGAAATTCTTCATTTTCTGACTTGGTTAGTAATTCATATTTTTATCATACTATGATTAGAGAATCCTGTGTGATTTTTGCTTTTTGAAATTTTTAAAAATGTTATTTGTGGCCTATTACATAGTCAGTTTTCATGAACATTCTCAAGCATATTTGGGGAAAGGGGGTGCCTCCCTCTGTGTGTGGCATTTCCCTCCCCTTCCTGTAGGGGACGTGAATCCTAGTGAGTGTCTTTATTTTTCTCTATGGCCAAGAGTCCCTCCTTTGTCCATTTAATCCATCTAGCCTGAGTTGACGAAAAAAATAGAATGAATTATTTAATAGTTACTTGAGTGCCTGTGACTGTGAGGACCCAAAGGTTTTATATGTGTGTATATGCGATAGAGAAGTTAGCTGCCTTACCTTGTCTGTATAGTTTGGTTAAGGAAGCACTAAACTAAAAAAATCTTAAGAAGGTCTTTACAGTTCTTTTTTTTTTTTTTTTTTTTTTTGGTTTAAAAAACAACAGCCAGCTTTATTGTGATATAATTCACATAACCATACTGTTCACCACTTTAAAGTATATACAGTTTAGTCTTTTAAATATATTTAACTATCACAATAATAAAAGTTTAAGACATTTTTGTCCTAAAAGAATTGTTATATCCTTTAGCGAGCAGTTCCATTTTCCACCTCCCCGTTCTCTCCCCTGTCCTGCTGCTACTGGTGCTAAGTCACTTCAGTCGTGTCCGACTCTGTGCGACCCCATCCCTGGGATTCTCCAGGCAAGAACACTAGAGTGGGTTTTGCCATTTCCTTCTCCAATGCATAAAAGTGAAAAGTGAAAGTGAAGTTGCTCAGTCATGTCCGACCCCATGGACTGCAGCCTACCAGGCTCCTCTGTCCATGGGATTTTCCAGGCAAGAGTACTGGAGTGGGGTGCCACTGCCTTCTCCGCTCCCCTGTCCTAAGAAACCACTAATCTACTTTCAGTTTCTATGGATTTATGTATTCTAGGTATTTCTTATAAGTGAAATCATAAAATATGTGGCCTTTTGCACCTCACTTCTTTGGCTTAGAATGATGTCTTCATGGTTCATCCATGTCATAGCATGTATTAAAAGTTCCTCTCTTTTAAGACTGAATAGTATTTCATTGTAGAGCTCTACCACATTTTGTTTACCCATTTGTCAGTTGATGGACGTTTAAGCAGTTTTCACTTTTTAGCTATTACGAGTGTGTTGTTGTGACTCTATACAAGTTTTTGTGTGAACATACATTTTCAGTTCTCTTGGGTATATATCTGTGAGTGGACTTGTTGTGTTATGGGGTAAATATGTTTATTATTTTTTTTTAATTAATGTATGTTTAATATTTTTAGAAACTGCTGAACTGTTTGTCACAGTGGCTGCACCATTTTACATTCCCAGTAGCAATGTATGAATGTTCCAGCTTCTCCATATCCTCACCAATGCTTTTAGCTGTCTTAATGTGAAGTGGAATGTATCTCATTGTGGTTTTGTTTGCATTTCCCTAATGGCTAATGATTGTGAGCATTTTTCATGTGCTTATTGGCCATTTGTCTGTCTTCTCTGGAAAGCTGTTCAAATCCTTTGACTCCTTTTAAATTGTATTATTTGTCTTTTTATTGTACGAGTTCTTTGTGTATTTTTTGTACACATCCCTTATGGGATATAATTTGTAGATGGTTTCTTTCATTCTTTGAGTTGTCTTTCACTTTCTTAGTATCATTTGAAGGACAAAAGTTTTAAAAATGGATTTATTCCATCTTTACAGTTCTTCAAGTTCTGATCTGAAGCACTGATTTAATTTTCAGTTGTATTCTTCCTTCATTAAATAAATAGTAGTTAAAAATTTTTTTGAAAAGGTTGGACTGTACCTCTTAGCCTATTAATTTGAAGGAATCCACTGAAATGAAATCTATAGAAATCCCCTTAATTATATATTTCTATATCATTCTATAATTAATTTGTAGCATAACTTCACACATTTAATTGAAATTTCACAAAAAGTGCTAATATCTTGTTTTAAAATTTTATTAAAGTGTAGTTGATTTACAGTGTTAATTTCTGCTCTGCAGCAAAGTGACTCAGTCATATATATTCCTTTTCATATTCTTTGCCATTTTGGTTTATCAGAGAATATTGAATATCCCTGTGCTGTTCAGTAGGACCTTGTTGTTTATCCATCCCTTATATACTAGTCTGCATCTGCTAATCTCAAGTTCCCAATCCTTCCCTCCCCTATCTGACCTTGCCTTTGGCAACCACAGGTCTATTCTCTGTGTCTATGAGTCTGTTTCATTTCCTTAGATATATCTGTTTGTGTTGTATTTTAGATTCTGCATATGATATCATATGGTATTTCTGTTTTTCCTGCCTTACTTAGTGTAATGATCTCTAGGTCCACCCATGTTGCTGCAAATGGCATTGTTTCACTTTTTTTGTGACTGAATAGTATTCCATTATACTACCTTATTTATCCACTCACCTGTTGATGGGCAGTTAGGTTGTTTCCATGTCTTGGCTATTATTAATAGTGCTGCTGTGTGAAATAGGGGTGCAGTATCTTTTTAAATTATAGTTTTGTCTGGGTATATGCCCAGCAGTGGGATTGCTGAACCATATGGCATAAAGTGTTTACATCTTAAGTATTATGTGTGTATCCACACGTAGATCAAGGTAGAGAACACTCCTAGTCCCCTCCCAAGGCTTCCTCACCTAAGTGAACTTTCAGGTATGAGGTCAGCCAGAATCAGGGAATGTTCCTAAGCATCTCTTAGTTCTTCATTCTGAAAATTGATGAACGTGGTATTGGTATTGACTTTGAAGACCTGTGGATTTTACCATGTTTTAGAAGATGGGTGGATGTTCAGAGTCTCTTTACGTTATAAAGACAGAATACTCTTCAACAGTGAAGTGCTTCACTTAAATCTTAGCTTTTCCTGATCCAGCTTTTAGGAGCATTTGCTGGAATTTGGGGGAGAGAGTTTCTAATTGAAGCTTCCCTTGCTAAAAATGAGAAACTGAGTTTTGGGACATCTCTTAGCACTGTACCACTTGATGGCACTGTTGCATGAGGAACATGAATGTTGTGGGAAAAGTTACCGGGGCATTTGCTTGTCTGTTTCAGAGTAAATGATCTCTTTTTTTTTGTTTGTTTTGTCCCTTTTGAATCATCATCTGCTTTAGTGTTTCCTATGAAGAAAAACCTTTGTATTCTTCAAATAAGCAGTAACAGTGTTCTTTCACATTAATTTTTTCCAGGCATTTTTGAGCACAGAAATATAATAGCTTTCAGCAGTTAAATTCTTTAGATTTAGAGAGAAAACAGCTAAAAAGCTGATAGATTATGAGGTTAAAAACCTTTAAGATTTCCCTGCCCACCTCCCCCCTAATCCCCCACCAGTCAGGAACAAAACCGTGTAATTCTGCTTTCTTGTTTTTACTTGTAGTTAATGACTAGATGTTTACTTACTTGATGATCATTAACTGCTTGTAGGATACTTAAATGTGTGATTTGGGAGACCTTGAAAGTATAAGCAAGATTTTATTATTGTTTAAATTAAGAAAGAAACATTCTTTTAAAATTGTTCACTCGTTAACTGTTAGTAAAAGTAATTATCACTCAGAAAATTATAAAATTCAGTTTTTTAGTTTATTTTCTAGTTCACTTTCAGGAAAGTTAAATAAAATATGTTTGGCTTAAAATTTAATGCAGGAAATTTGCTTTTTATATTGATTAAAGTGTCTTATAACATTTATGTGATTGGTACAGCATTTAGCACTCCATTTCCTTTGAGCTTGCATTTGTAGGAAAGTGAAAGAGCAGGAAGGTTTTACTTAAATAGTTATGAATGTTGAAAAATATGTAATTTCTTACATTATGTACAACATAAGGGATCTTATTTTGTGAAATAATGAACGTTCACAGAACTTGAAGGTTTAAATGGGGCAAGATGACTTTTAGTATCAACTGTCCATTTAATTGTAAAAAGTATAGGGGTAGAAGAGGAACTAGGGACTTCTTGGTTCGAGGATATGGTGAATTTGCTAGGAGTAGAGGATTCTGAGAAAATGGACTCTCTAACTTTCAAAAGAAACAAAAACTTGGGTTACTGACTACTTGGAAGGTATAATTAAAAGAGTTAAGATCTTCTAGGGTTTCCTTAAACTAATTTTTAAGTTCCTGTTGAAGCTGAAAGCATTGACCTATGTTAGTAGTTTAATGATGTGAGTCTCCATGTATAGCAAAGGCTGCTTTACTTTCTAAATATATATATGTATATGATTTTATTTATATTTTTGGTTGTGCTGGGTCTTTGTTGCTGTGTGGACTCTTTGTAGTTAGGATAGCGAGGGGTGCTCTCTAGTTGTGGTGTGCAGGCGTCTCCTTGCCGTGGCTTGTCTTATTGCAGAGCATTGGCTTGAGTGCACATGGAGTTCAGTAGCTGCAGCTCCTGGGCTCTAGAGCACAGGCTCTGTTGCTCCATGGGATGTGGGATCTTCCTGGACCAGGGATCGAAACTTTGTCTCCTGCATTGGCAGGCAGATTCTTTACCACTGAGCCACCAGGGAAGCCCAGGCTGCTTTTCTTTAAAATGGATGGGTCTACCCATCTTTCTGTTAGAATTGGAAAAAAGCTTTGAAGTAGATTGAACTAACTGGAAGAAGAAAATAATGAAGCAAAGTATAGATGACTTGCCCAGGAGAAGAAGGAAAAAGGAGATGACATATTTCAGTTAGGTTTTTGATGCTGCATGTTATAATCTCAAATTTTATTGAAAAATACATTGAAAAAGATTTTGTAAACTCAGAAGCTAGTTCTTAAAAAAAAGAGAACCATTTAGCAAATATAAAAAAAGTAAAAACTTTAAGAATAAGCCAGCTAATATGCTAGAAATATTTGAGTTATGTCTCTGCTCAATTGTTTTTGCCAGATTATAGGAAAGAAAAACTCGTCATTTCATAATATGGAAAAATAGGCAGAATCTTACCAACAACAAAAAAAGCATAGACATCAAAAGTATGGGTCAGTCTCACTTTTAAGTGTCGATACAAAAATTCTTAAGTAGAACTAACAAATTATATTTACTAGTATATTAAAAATAAAAATTCACCATGATCAAAGATAATTAATCTTAGGAATGAAAAGATGCTTTAAATAGGAAACTTATTAATATATATAACAGCAGGGACAGTAAACTATGATTACCCCACTAAGTGCATAAAAGATATTTGATAAGCTCTTGTTTTATAAAATATAAAACTTGATCAATTTAATATTATTCTTAAAGAAATAGAATGGTATTTTCTTAATATGTTGTAGAATATTTTAGAATAAGAGGTAACAGTATTTATCTAAGAAGTATCTGTCGAGCACTTATTCTACATACTGTTTTGAGTGCTGACAAAACTGTTTCCTGTGGAGCTTACATTCTAGTGGGGAAGGGTGACAGACACAAACATAACAAGTAAGTAAATAATGTATGTTGGAAAGTGATAAATTTTATTTTTAAAAAAACAGTGTGGGATAAGGAGATGGGAGTGGGATGGATTTGCAGTTTCAGTGGCATATTCAAAACGGGTCTCATGGAGGAGGTGTCATTGGAACTAAGACTTGACCTTTGTGAGGGAGTAAGTGGCAGAGATATTTGGGGAAAGTAGACTCCAGCTGCTGAGAACAGCCAGTACTGAGGCTCTGAGGATTAGTGGGGGCCTGATGAGACTGGAGAGAAAAGTAGGAGATGAGGTCAGGTCAATTCTTGAGATCACGGAGGTACTGTTTGGGAGAATTAGAACCTGAGCCTTTCAACTCCCAGTGCATAACTCTTTGTTATCCCATGACCTCAATTTTTGAATCTTAATTTTTCTGACCTGCAGTGTGGCAGTTGGGAGGGGTAGAATTTGGGCACAGATTTAAAGCCCTATATTTGTAATTGATCATGAACTGAAGGGAAAAAAAGTATTTGTTACTAAAGTGAATATGAAAAAACCAACATTGTAACTAAAATATAATAGCAATATATTAAAATGTAATATTCTAACTGAAATTTGAATATTTAGAAAGTAAATTTGATATTAGTATGAATCTATCTATTATGCTTGAAAATTAAGTCTGCAGTAGCCGTAGGCTTTTTTTGGGGGGGGGGGTACTAGCACATGTTAAGAGAATTATTACAAATTTTTGAGAGTGTTTTACAGGATACCTCAGTTCTTTACAGAGTGGATTGTGCTTTTCATTTCTTTAAAGAAGGATGAAGTGAAGTGAATGTCGCTCAGTTGTAGCTGACTCTTTGCGACCCATCCATGGAATTCTCCAGGCCAAAATACTGGAGTGGGTAGCCTTTCCCTTCTCCAGGGGATCTTCCCAACCCAGGGATTGAACCCAGCTCTCCCACGTTGCAGGCAGATTCTTTATCAGCTGAGCCACAGGGGAAGCCCTAAAGAAGGATAGAATGCATTTAAAATATGTTGAAGTACTTCTATGGAGCCACCATATTCTTGACTTCTCAGCATCTGTAGCCTTGTTTCTGAAGTGGTGATTATGGTCATTAGGATCCAAGAATAATAATGGATATCAGATGCCTAGGACAGGGCCTGGCACGTTTGTAAGGAAAAAAAAATGATAATTTAAAAAATTGTGATGGTCAAAGAGGAATATGAAGTGTTTGAGGCTCTGAGGCATGAATTTGAGTACTTCCCTCCCCTTGACTCCACCTTTCAAGTTTATCTCCATTCTTCCTTCCTCACCATGTCCCTTCTCTCAGCTAAGGCTTATATCGATCCGCACTGGGAGTTTTGCAGATCTAATTTAAGTCTTTCATGGTAGGCAGAGTTTTCTCTGATGATAAACCATTTTCATGGTTCTGTAGTATAATGATATATTCAGAGATGTGTAAGACTTGTAGAATTATTTCTGTCTGTTCTAAATGGCTTTGTGTTGTAGTTTTTGAGCTTTTGTTTTGAATTTCTCTAGTTTTTGCTTCCTTCCTGACTGTTAGCTCCCATTATTGGCTGCTTTTATTTTTTCCTCATGACTTCTCATTTTCAGAGTCTGATCTGCTGAGTGTTGGTTGACCCCTTGGATAATCGGGTTTTATAAAAAATATGTGGCAGGAATTGAAAATAAATTTTTAGTTTGTGTGTTGATTCTGATTGGCAACCTGGAGTGCTGAATCCTGGAGTTGTATCCAAATTTGGTGAGAAGGTGCTCTGATGATGAAAGGGGGTGGCAGCAATGCATATTTGCAGTGATTGTCTAGAGAAAGGGTAGGTTGGCCCCATGTGAGAGTCCAAGTGGGCTTTATAATGGGTAAAATAAATTAGTGTATGGATTTTGTGCTATTTTTTTGACTTACTCTTTTGGTTATTGGTTAACCTTTTTACTTTACTTTGAGGCTTCTAAATAACTTCTCCGTGGATAAATGAAGGAAATGATTAAAAAGGATTGTTTTGTTCTATTTAAGTTATCTTTATGTTACCTTCCCAATAATTGTGTGATTAAAACTTTAAGCCATGTTTTCTTTGCTATTTCATATTTTATCAGAATTGTATACTTGATGAAATTTGCAGATGTGCAATAATTGCACTGAATGGAAAATACCAGATGATTACTAAACTTTCACAAGGCAAATTGAATTGAATTTCCAAATACTTCATTATAATGGCAATAAATGGGCATGTCTGTATGATTACTAGTTTTTATAATCTTTTAATGTGTGACTGTATCTGAGAAAGTTTAAATTATTTTAAAATGAGTTATTTCTGGTGTGCTTGTCCTTTTACACATATCACATATAACTTTTGCAGGTTGGATTTGCTACCATTTTATGCAAGATTGGTTGCTACATTGCATCCCTGCATGTCTGATGTAGCAGAGGATCTTTGTTCCATGCTGAGGGGGGATTTCAGATTTCATGTATGTATTTAAGCATTTATTTTGAAATATATATATATATATATATACACACACTTATGAGTGAGGATTCTTTAGTTTAAGAATATGATTAGTTTATTGGTAAGCACATTTTGAAATCTGATAGTGGTATAACAGTTCAGAATGTATGGACTTCTAAATTTTTAAAATGTGAATCTATTCAACAACACTTGAATTTTGTAAATGCTATTACAGTTTGGAGTTGAGTGGCTGCTGCTACCTTATTTTCCCATTGTAGGTCCTGTACTCTGCTTTCGTAAAGTAAAACCATTCTCCAAAGTCAAGAGAGCCAGCAAGCCTCCTTGGGGTCACCAGAAGAAACATAGGGTTGGCCGTGATTCAGGGCACAGTGTCAGTAGGATGCCTGTTTAGGTGTTGGGGTCCTGTGTTTGGGGCACATGAAGTTTTGATCTCAGTGAATGCGGTCATAGACCATGTTTTTATTGATTCTTGCCTTAAAAATCTTTACCTTAAAGATTCTTAATAGAGTGTCTGTGAGTGGTTCTCCCAAACCCATGTTACCCCATCATCTTGGCTTGAAAGAAGTAAAGTGATACCTTAGGAGTGACAAAGTGAACATTGGTAGAATTTGAAAAGACCTAAAATGCAAGTGTTCATGTATGCCAGTGGAAAAATTGTTTGTAAAATTTAGCTTTATATATCAAGTTGCTTGGAATATACATAAATGTTTGCTGAGCTCAATATGTACTTTATTATACTCGCTCTAGCCATGTCAGTAGTAGGACTGAGCACCAGAATAGAAATAGTTCTTGAGCTCAGGAGTCTCATGATATAATTAGGAAGATAAGGCATAAATACAAAAGCAAGAGTGAAATAAAAAATTAAACCCTAAGTGTATATTGATGTTATAAGGAAATACATGCTTAATTGCCAAATGAATTGTTGGCAAGTCAGTACCTTGAGTGTAGAGGAGGCAAATTCTCTGTGGAGGTGGGTGGTCTCTGAAGGCTTCTTGCCATAGGTGTTAATCGTTAGTATGAGATTTGTGGGTGAATTTTTCTGCACCAGCTTTTCTGCTGAACTGTGTTTCAGACATTTGTAGATATTACTACACAGGGACAAGTTTCTGTGTCTAGAAAAGTTTGGAAACACTGAGATCAAGAAAGTCAGACCATTTTGCTTTTGCTTTATGGTAAGAATTCTCAATGTTTTAATAGGATAATGAGGACTATGAACCTCCTGGAAGGGGCTGACTATACACTCGAAGGACACATTTTGGTACATGCTACTAGTTTAGGGGCAGATGGGCCTGAAGGCATATAGTTGATATCCCCTCAGGCAGATACAGACAAGACAGTGTTTTACTAGCAGACAGTATGACAATATTGTATGAGTTACATGCACATACCCCTCTACCAAAGCTACAGTCAAACAAAATATAAGTTGCTGGACCACACATGATTAGTGCTTTTGGTGAGAAACCTAAAATTATGGAAATTCTGTTTTTGTGTACTTCTGTCCCATCTTTGAAAATTGGGGTGAGAGTTGAGGGGATTGGCATTTTTGTTGCTGTTGTAAGGTTTCATTACAACAAGGAGGGTATCAGGATTCCAGAGAGTATTTGGGAGCTGCTGCTCTCAGGGGAGAGGAGAAAGGTCACTTGGTGTCAGCCATCACCTCTGCTTCTTCTTGATTCAGGCTTTCCCACTGTCAGATCTGCAGACTTGCCCTTGACCTTTTATCAGGCAGTAAATGTGCTCAGCCCTGTGCTATCTTTAAAATGAGGTATAAACAAGAATTTTTACGCACCTGCAGCCTTCCCCATCCTCTTTCATTTCCTTCTTACTCGAGTGCTGTAGAGTATACTTGTGTCTCACACTTCTGACAGTTGCTCTTTGTTTTCCATCATAGTGCCCTGGCAGAAACCTTCACTGCTCTCCTAAGCACCTCATCCTAGTTGATGTCCCTGAAGATTCTGACTCTCACTGTGACTCCACAATGACCAAGTTACTTAATTGCTCTACACCTCGGTTTCCTTTTATTAAATGAGATATTTGTATCTTTTAAAATAGGATTGTTCTCAGTGATTAAATGAGATAATGCATACAAAGCTCATCACACAGTGCCCGGACACAGATGTCCTTATAATAATAATGACCCCTTTTGTGTACCACACTCTCCTGTTTTTCACTTCTGACTACTTTCCTCAGTATGCCCTTGCTCTTTTTTCCAGCTGAGTTTATGTGGAGGTATTCTTCCTTCACACTCCTTTTTAACAGAATGCAGTTTCCCTGGGGTTTGGTTGGTATTGATTTCCCAGAAGCCTCACGTACCTGTCTCTTACCAGAGCCTCTCTCCTGGTGCTTAATAAGTTGTCATGTACTTTTAGCTAAATAGGCCCATAAGACAAACTCATTTTCTTTTAAAAAATATCTTTATCTTTCCCTTCCTCATGCAAACTTCTGTATTCTTTCTGTAAATTTGCAATATAGTTTATATAATCACCAAGGGAAATAGCTTTACTTTTGCTCCTCTGACATTCAGGAACCTGTGTTTGCCAAATTCTGTTTATAATACCTTCTAAAACTCGTCCTTAGGCTAGTATCTCTCCTTCAGTCCTAGTGCCACTATTTTTCACTTTCTGTAGCTTGAATTAGGAGAATAGCTGTATAACCAGGTTCCCCATCTCTGCCTTCTCTCTAGCTGTAACATATTGTCACAATCTGATCCTATTTGCTCCTTGCCTAAGAACCTCACCTGAGAAAAAATGCTGGTTGGCAAAACTATATAAAATCTTATCTGGTAGTCAAAGAAATTCTAGTTAAGACAACAGGTTTGTTAATTTGACTGACTTCTTAGTGAAGGTAATAGAAATGAGAAACCATTCACATATACTTAAAATTGGAATTTGGAGAAAGGAATTTGACAGTATGTTTCAAGATCATTGGAGGTATTCATACAGTAGACAACTCTGAGAATCTTCTAAGCAAATGATCCTGAGTACCCCAAAAGCTTTATTCACATCATGAATTGTAATAGGGGAAAAAAGGAAAATAATCTAGAAGTCCAACAATGGATTAATCAGAAAATGGTTGTATAATCACAATGCCAAAATGATATAGAGCCATTGAAAGTCTTATTTACCAAAAAGTTTTCAAATCATATATAAAGTACTTTTAGGGGAGAAAAAGCAAGCTCTAAAGTCTTAAATATAATAAATTTACAATTATGTTAAAATGCTTAGAAAGTAAACAATAGAAAAAAGTATATATCAGTATGTTAGCAGTGGCTGTTAGATAGTGAACTTACGAGAAATTCTTTTCCTTTCTAGTTTTCTGTGTTCACATTTTTAGCAAGGGCTGCTTCTTTAATAATGGAGAAGACAACTTTTACTTAAATATAGATTAATCACCCTCACTGTTCAACATTTTTGAAATCTGGTTTTTTAACTTTTTTGATCAAACCTCTCTGTTGGTAAAATAAGTTGACCACATATCCCAGTATAGGCATATTTATTTATAAGTTATATACATTTTTAATTCTACCAGATATTTTATGTATATCATAAAACATACAAAGGTAACTTTAAAGTATGAGATAAAAAACAAAAACATAAGTAGAAGTTTTATCCCCCCCACCCCAGTATATCAAGCATCTTATCCTCCCTACTTTGGCGATCTGTAGTCCTTAGAATAATATAAATTAAGTTTCTTTGAAGGCAGATTTATTTATTTATAAACCCAATGCCTACTTAGTGTTTAGTGTATAGTTGATTTTCCAAAATATTAGTTGAATGATTGAATGTTTGTGTAAAACAAATGAGCTAATTATGGAGGGCATACAATATGATATTTGGGTGAAGTTATTGAGGGACCAGTTGGGGGCAAAGAGTTCTTCCTTTGGGGAAATAATGAATGATAGGCCTTGGAAGTTCTTTCTTTTGTATGTTGACATCGCTGAAGAGATTTTAACTCATTATATGAATTTAGTTATTCAGTTAATCTCGGTTTTAGCTGTCACTAATACATGAGTTGTAAGTAGCATTTTTGCTGAATTTGATTATATAAATAAAATCTTTTAAGACATTATTGAACTAAAACTATATAGAAAATTTTACATTCATCTGTATTTACTTTTGCAGAAGTGTTTGACATACCTTTTGATCATAAAGAATCAACAAATGAGATTAGAAAATATTAAATGAGGAATCAGAATAAGTTAGTCTTTTTTATCGGTCAGTCTTTTGAAAAACCTTCAGTTTTTTTTTTTTTTTTTTTTTTCATTTGAAAATGAGGAGTGAGATGATTCATACCTCATTTTAAAAGTCTATAATCTTGTCATTTTAGTTAGATTGTACCACCTTAACCTCAATAATATGTAAGAATAATTGTGAATGATACACTGTGTTACTTGTTTTAGAAACTGTGATGCTCGGTAATACTTAAAATTGTATGATCCTTACGAATTTGAGTCAGTTCTAGTGAGGTGGATGTACCCAGAGCCTGCTATACAGAGTGAAGTAAGTCAGAAAGCGAAAAACAAATATCATATATTAATGATATATGTGGAATCTAGAAAAATGGTACTGATGAACCTATTTGTAGGGCATCAATAGAGATGCAGATGTAGAGAAAAGATTTGTAGATCCAGCAGGGGAAGGAGAAGGTGGGACGAACAGAGAGTGGCATTGAAGCAAACACATTACCATATGTGAGATGATAGCCCGTGGGAGTTTGCCGTATGACCGCAGGGAGCTCAACCCGGTGCTGTGACCCCCTAGAGGGGTGGCACGGGGTGCGAGGGAGGCTCAGGAGGGAGGGGACATGCATGTACCCATGGCGGGATTCACGTTGATGGATGGCAGAAACCAGCCTAACATTGTAAAGCAATTATACTCCAATTAAAAACAAATAGTTAAAAAAATTATGTGAGCCTCACAGCACAGAGCTTGTACATCTAGAATCTCCCAAGGAGCTTTGTGAAAGCATATGTATGTGTTTCCCAGCTTTCTCCCTTTAAAGATTCAGCTTCAGTATATCATTTTTGAAATGCTGCTTTTTACTTTTTCTGCTTCTATATTTCCTTAATTGTAAAAGAAACACATGCTCAGACTGGATGTTTTAGAAAATACAAAAACACATAAAGAAGAAAGTAGGAGGCAATCTCATAATTTCATCACTTAAACCTTGTTAATATTTTAGTTTAGTTTTTTTGTTTTTTACTTTTTTGCTTCTGTAGTTTTTCATGGATGAATTTATATTTAGTACAATTTTTCATTTTTTATTTCTCAAAAGCATTTTACTGTATCATTTAAAACACTTTGCAAGCATCATTTGTATCATCTTTTTCCTGGACATTAGTTGCTTAGTATTAGGTGAAGTGTAGTTATCATCATTGCCGCCCACCATCATCATCCTTGTTTTTATCCTTATTTTTCCAAGTGAGTGAGTAGGTTCAGGGCGCTTTATATGCATTGTCCAGGATAATATACCCCCACCCTCACCCCTAAATGGCACAGAATGACTACATGAGCTCAAATGTTGTGAACTGCACATCTTAATTCTTTCATGGCACTGCAATACATGTGTAAACATTAAGCATTTTCATTAATTTGTTCAGTCAGTGAACATTGATTTTGTGCCCATGTATTAGTGATGCATGTACAAATGTGGATATAACTCATAGTGACTAGTATTTATTGAACTCTTTATGGTCCCAGTCACTACACTATTGATTGTCGTTTATATGTATCAGTTCACTTAATACCCACAACCCTGTATGATACAGGTTACTTTGATTAGTTCCATTTTACAGATGAGAAAATTAAGGCATAATGCTTGCTACAGAAAGTTGGTCCTTAAAAGAAAGATGATGAATTCCATTTAAGTGTAAATTGTCTATGTAGAAGATTAATACTTATGTAAAAGATTGTCACTCATTGTCCAGGTGTGGGTGAGGTTAGAACACACACACACACACACACACACACACACACACACACAGACACACACACACAGAGACACACACACACACAGACACACACACACAGACACACACACACACACAGACACACTCTCTCTCTCTCTCTCTCTCTCTCTCTCTCTCTCTGTCTTAACCACTGGACCACCAGGGAAATCCTGGTTAAGACTTAATTTCGAACCCCAGCACATGCTTGAGCAGTTAAATTCTCAAATGTGACTTAGGAGACTGGGATTTTGGTACTGACCCTTGATCAAGTCATTTGACAGCTTTGTGTTCTTCTGTTGTTGTTTTAACTATTAAATCAGATTTATACAGATTTTACTCCTTTTTCAAGAGTGTTGTTGTGTGGAACAAATAGGAAGTATTCTGAAAAATAAAGACAGTAAACTCTTTCAAAGAACTGCCATGTTATTGTTATTGTTCAAAGAAAAGTCTTCCATACTGTAGGTTTGGTTTTCTGATGAAAATATAATTCTGAGGTTAAATCCATGTACAGTTATCTTGATGTGTCTGTTCACATTGTACTGTTGTAATAGGATTTTGTTATGTTCAGTATTTTTTGAAATGTGTGCCTGAGTAGAGGCTTGTATTTGCAAAGGATTTGAACTTTGATATACGACTGTGACTACTGATAATTAAAAAAAAAATAGTGATTGTATTGGAAATTTTGTTGTTGGAAATACTAATGTATTTACAATAAAAAATGTAGTATATAGTTCATAACTATAATACACTGACTAAGCCTTAATATTTTTTGCTTAAGTGAGCTTTATGCATTTATTATTTTTAAAGAAACATTTCCTAATGTATATTCCTTATAATATTAATTTAACAAACTAGTAGTTGTTAACATTTCAAAAGCGGGATTTATGTTTTATGTTGCCAAAGAAATTTGAGGAACTTTGAATGAAGTTAAACAGGTTTCTTTGTTTGAGAGCCTCTTTAAGGCTGCTGAAATGCATTGTTTCCCCAGATTACTTGACCATGAAACTGTTTTGGAAAGCACGTCCTGGCCCTGGTGTTCCACGGAGCTAATTTTGTCTTAACTTAGAATAATTTGAATATAGCAAGAAACTATACCCAAATTTATTTAAAATATCTTGAGTGAATTCAGTCTTATTAAAATAACAATTCTTATCACAGATTTCAGACTATTAAGCAATGTCTCTTTTCTTTTAATTTGTAGGTACGAAAAAAGGACCAGATCAATATTGAAACAAAGAACAAAACTGTTCGTTTTATTGGAGAACTCACTAAGTTTAAGATGTTCACAAAAAATGATACACTGCATTGTTTAAAGGTAAGTGCGGAATCATTTGAAATATTTTTAATAGCTAAATCTAAAGTTTTAATGCTATAGTTTATAAATGTTGGAAAATGATGCAGTTAAATATTTAATTAATCTGTAGGAAGACAAAAAAAGAAGTAAAAAGGAACAATTAATAGATGAGCAAACTAGAGAACAAATAATAAGATGGTAGATACAAATACAGCTATAACAGTAATCACATGTAGTGTAGAAGGACAGACTACATTAAGTAAAAGCCTTAAGAATATAAGATTTGATTGAAACAACATTACATGCTGCCTACAAGGAAGATGCCCTTAAAATATTAGGACCAGGAAGCCTAAAGTGAAAAGATGGGGGAAATATACCAAGGAAGAACTAAACAATATAAGATAAAGCATTTGGCTTCATTATTGTCAGACAAAGTAGGTTTTAAGGCACAAAGCATTGTTAGAAATAAAGAATCATAGTTCATAAAGATAGTGTTACCTTCCTGAATCAGTATGCATCCAATAATGTATTTTCAAAATACAGGAAGCAAAAATCAATAAGGAGAGAGAAATCTGCAGTCATAGTGAAAGACTGAAAAACACCTTTTAGTAGCTGAAAGCATAGGCAGACAAGTGAGTGAGTGAGTATGTACCAGATTAGACAATGCAATTAATAACCTTAATCTAATTGACAATATATCCAACAGAATCAGAATGTACAGTCCCTTCAAGTGCACATGAATGAACCAAAATCAATCAGAAAGTCTCAGCAAGTTAAAAAAAGGAAATTACTCAGATTACAATTTTTTGTCCACTACGGAATCAAACTAGAAACTCATTAGTAACTAACTAGTTATGTGTGGTAAAGCTGATAACAGCATCAGTTCAGTTGCTCAGTCATGTCTGACTCTGTGACCTCATGGACTACAGGCTTCCCTGTCCATCATCAATTCCCGGACTCTACTCAAACTCATGTCCATTGAGTAGGTGATGCCATCCAACCATCGCATCCTCTGTTGTCCCCTTCTCCTCATGCCTTCAATCTTTCCCAGTATCAGGGTCTTTTCAAATGAGTTAGTTCTTTGCATCAGATGGCCAAAGTATTGGGAGTTTCAGCTTCAGCATCAGTCCTTCCAATGAATATTTAGGACTGATCTCCTTTAGGATGGACTGGTTGGATCTCCTTGCAATTCAAGGGACTCTCAAGAGTCTTCTCCAACACCACAGTTCAAAAGCATCGATTTTTCGGTGCTCAGCTTTCTTTATAGTCCAACTCTCACATCCATACATGACTCCTGGAAAAACCATAGCTTTGACTAGATGGACCTTTGTCAGCAAAGTAATGTCTCTGCTTTTTAATATGCTGTCTGGGTTGATCATAGCTTTTCTTCCAAGGAGCAAGCATCTTTTAATTTCATGGCTGCAGTCACCATAACAGCACAGATGAAATAATTCTTCTACACTTGAAATTGGTCATTACTAACAATAACAAATTTTTTATCAAGTTGATTTCCTTGAGATACCAGTACCTATGTCACACAAAATTGGTCTCATGGATTCAGATACATTTGGAAAACCCTTAGTTAAACAAACATGTTTCTTTACTGCATGATTTCTTAAGAATGTTTAAAATATTTTTAACAATCGTTGCAAATATTCAAGGGGTTTAGTTTCCTAAACCTACCTGGAGCATTTCAGGAGACTACAGAGTACGTTAGGGAAACTTTGGACAACATTTTAAGAGAGGTTGTTAAAGTTTTTTCAGTGCTGTCATTGAAAGGAATCATGCCGTGAACAACTTAAACATTAGTATATCTCTGTGTTAATTACTGACATATATAGAAAGAATATACATTTGTTTGACTCAAGTTCATTTCTGTAAATTTGGTTTAAGGAAATAATCATAAATGTATTTAAATTTATCTACAAAAATATTGCACTACACTGTTGTTTATAGTAGCAAAAAATCATAAAAACATTCCATCAATAAGAATTGGGGAAGTTTTAGTATAATTCATAAGTACTATGTACCCTTTAAATTATACCATAGAAGGAAAAATAAGGACATGGAAAAAACTCATGTTAGCCAAAATAAAAGCCAAAGTATTAAATGATATGACTAAACCTGCTTGGTTTAGAAAATATGCACAGAAAAATATTGGGGAGATAAATATTAAAATGTTGTAATGTGTTGTTAAGTTTCATACAATAAGCCTTTTGTTGTCAAAATTTTAAAGGTAAATGTCATGTAAACCCAAACCAGAAAATATTTAGAAAATGCTAGCTATTTGTATGTGGCATTTATTTAAATATGTAGCATCTCCTGATAAATATGAGTTTTGATAAATTAATTTTCATATATCTAAAAGGAATGACATTAAATATATTGACGTTTTTAGATAAATTTTATGGTTGAACACAAAAGATATCCTGTGATAAAGCTTGACATCTAAAATAGACTAGTTTTTTTTTTTAGTTGAAAGTATAGTTGATTTATAATGTTGTGTTTAGCTTTTCTTTTTTTTACAGTGACATTTTTTAAAGGTGTTCCACATATTAGGTATATAATGTTTTCTTTAATAGGACTGAAATGTCTTTTGGGTTTTTATCATAATTATTATTACAGATGCTTCTATCAGACTTTTCCCATCACCATATTGAAATGGCATGTACCTTACTGGAAACATGTGGAAGATTTCTTTTCAGATCTCCAGAATCTCACCTGAGGACCAGTGTACTTTTGGTAAGGTCTTGAGGATAGTAGCAAGATCTTGAAGTTCTTGATTTACTCCAGGGATTAAAAATTTTGACCAGTGCTTGTTACCTTGATCAACCATTTAAACATTTTTCCTTAAGTAAGAACTCCAGCCATTCCTGAAGAGCTATGGGAGATTTTCTCATTTGGCTGTCAGTGAGCTCACACTATTGTAGAGTGGGATTGAATTCAGCCCCAGATAACTTTTGATAAACTTAGAGCCATCTTTCTGAATGTTCTTGGTACATTGTTACTGTGCTATAACCACATAAACGATGGGGCTTAAATTTTTAAAATTAAAAAACATAAGCTTAAAAAATTAACTTGGAGAAGAAGATATTTCTTAAGCTAATTAGGAATTAGCAATCATGGCAATCATGTTTTTTAAGCAGTTAAGTTATGTTTATTGGTGATATCCATGCATTCACTTGGAGCCTCACAGGGGAGACAGTGTGGTGGGGGAGGGGTATCAGAGTTAGTGTCAGAGAGCGCTGGCTTAGGAATCTCTGGACATAGACTGTCATTGCATCAGTGTTGCTTTTATAGAAGTGCTGATTGTGTCTTTTTCTCTATGTGTGTTGTTTTTTTAGACTCTAGTTATAAGCTTGACTACTTCTCTGACAATGATATTTAAAATGAAAAAACAGTAATTTATTTCTAGTAGACAGAAATATTAGTGGGACAAGCATTAATATTTTGTCTAGTAGACAAAAATATTAATGTGAAATCATATGGAGTTGACGTCCACATTCTTTTTAGGCTTATTCAAGTGAATAATAATCATTCCAAGTTCAAATTTTTATTTTAACATAGGAAAAACTCTTCCTCCTCTTTGGCTCTAGCTGATAACGGCTAAATGAGACACTACATATTATAATAGAGATGCCAAGAAAGATTAGCTTTTAAAAGTGACTATATTTTGTTTGTAATACTGAACTGTCTATGTTTACTGTTTGCTGGGGAAAGTTTACTAGTCATGGTGTGGATGCTTATCCCATTGCTGCAAACCAAAGTCCTTCTTGCTTGACTGGCTTTCATGGCTCAGTGTATCTTTCCCTGTCTTGTAGCAAGAGCAGCGAGCCTTATCATTGATTGTCTTGCTTTCTGGATAGGAGCCTTGTTTATCATATAACATTTTGGGGGCTTCTCTTGTGTGTCAGGCACTGAACTGCAGGGATGATGTTCTTGCTGATTAGAAGGGGTTAGTACAAAGAAACAAACATGGCATCCTTAAAGTGGTCCCTATCTAGTGCTAATTCCAGTATAGTGTTCTTCGTGTTTTAACAGGGAAAGAGGTGTGCAGAGGATCTTATGCACTTACAGAGGGAGTACTTTAAGCTAGACTTAATGAGTCAGAAAGGATCTTCCCTAATAGCTGCTTGGTATTCGTTGAGTGCAGACTCTTCTGTCAGACCCTTGGGATATAAAAGTGAAAAGGATAGTCCCTGGCCTCAGGGAATTTATAGTCTTATAACTCAGATGAGTAATTAGACAACTGAAATACACAGAAGGGGAATGTGATCTAATACTGTGGGTCAGCATAGGGTAATATATGTCTACATAGGAGAGGTGCTTCATCTAGTCTTGGTATGTCAAGAAAGGTTTCTTCAAAAAATAGTATTTATTTTAGAGACTAACCTGAACCTCAGAGGCAGAGAAGAGAGACACACTAAGAGGCTGCAGATAAGACTGGAGAGGTGAACACAGCCTAGATTATAAAAGCACCCTGAGCCTGAGTGCTGTGCCAAGAAACTCATACCCCTTCCCCCCGATGGCAGTGAGTAGCTATTGAAGGATGTTAAGCAGGTAGGATAGGTATGATCAGATTTAATTTTTTAGAAAGATCAGTGTCGAGGAGATAATTGAGGTAGCTGAGGCTGGAGGTAGACAGAACAGTGAAATGGCTGTTTTCAGATCTTACAGAGAAAAAAAGAAATGGTAAGGGTGGGAAGATGAGGAATGGTAACTGGCTGTATGAAGAATTTTAGGAGGTAGAACTGATGTGATGTGGTGAGATAATGAGAAAGAGAAAGTGCCCTAAGGTAAGACCCAAGATTCCATCTTGAGCATGCCAGCAGATAATGGTGCCAGTCACAGAGATGAGAAAATAGGAGAAAGGAAGAGAGGGTGAGTTTGGTTTGAAATACACCGATGTTTACTGGTTCAGTTCAGTCGCTCAGTCGTGTCTGACTCTTTGCGACCCCATGAACTGCAGCACACCAGGCTTCCCTGTCCATCACCAACTCCCAGAGCTTGCTCAAACTCATGTCCATCGAGTCGGTGATGCCATCCAGCCGTCTCATCCTCTGTTGTCCCCTTCTCCTCATGCCTTCAATCTTTCCCAGTATCAGGGTCTTTTCAAATGAGTCAGTTCTTTACATCAGGTGGCCACAGTATTGGAGTTTCAGCTTCAGCATCAATCCTTAACGAATATTCAGGACTGATTTCCTTTAGGATGCCTTGGTTGGATCTCCTTGCAGTTCAAGGGACTCTCAAGAGTCTTCTCCAACACCACAGTTCAAAAGCATCGATTCTTCGGTGCTCAGCTTTCTTTATAGTCCAACTCTCACATCCATACATGACTACTAGAAAAACCATAGCTTTGACTAGGCAGACTTTTGTCAGCAAAGTAATGTCTCTGCTTTTTGATATGTAGTCTAGGTTGGTCATAACTTTTCTTCCAAGGAGTAAGCATCTTTTAATTTCATGGCTGCAGTCACCCTCTGCAGTGATTTTGGAGCCCAAGAAAATAAAGTCTGTCACTGTTTCCATTGTTTCCCCATCTATTAGCCATGAAGTGATGGGGCTGGATGGCATGATCTTCGTTTTTTGAATGTTTAGTTTAAGCCAGCTTTTTCATGCTCCTCTTTGACTTTCATCAAGAGGCTCTTTCGTTCCTTTCTGCTTTCTGCCATAAGGGTCATGTCATCTGCGTATCTGAGGTTATTGATATTTCTCCTGGCAATCTCGATTCCAGCTTGAGCTTCACTGAGCCCAGCATTTCACATGATGCACTCTGCATATAAGTTAAATAAGCAGGGTGACAGTATACAGCCTTGACATACTCCTTTCCCAGTTTGGAACCAGTCTGTTCCATGTCTGGTTCTAACAGCTGCTTCTTGACCTGCATACAGATTTCTCAGGAGGCAAATAACGTGGTCTGGTATTTCCATCTCTTGAAGAATTTTCCACAGTTTGTGGTGATCCACACAGTCAGAGGCTTTGGCATCATCAATAGAGCAGAAATAGATGTTTTTCTGGAACTCTCTTGCTTTTTGATGATCCAGCGGATGTTGGCAATTTGATCTCTGGTTCCTCTGCCTTTTCTAAATCCAGCTTGAACATCTGGAAGTTCATGGTTCATGTACTGTTGAAGCCTCGCTCGGAGAATTTTGAGCATTACTTGCATGTGAGATGAGTGCAATTATGTAGTAGTTTGAACATTCTTTGGCATTGCCCTTCCTTGGGATTGGAATGAAAACTGACCTTTTCCAGTTCTGTGGCCACTGCTGAGTTTTCCAAATTGGCTGGCGTATTGAGTGTAGCACTTTCACAGCATCACCTTTTAGAATATGAAATAGCTCAACTGGAATTCCATCACCTCCACTAGCCTTGTTTGTAGTGATGCTTCCTAAGGCCCACTTGACTTCACATTCCAGGATGTCTGACTCTAGGTGAGTGATCACACCATTGTGATTATGTGGGTCATGAAGATCTTTTTTGTATTGTTCTTCTGTGTGTTCTTGGGCTTCCCTGGTGGCTCAGAGGTTAAAGCGTCTGCCTGAGTCTGCCTGCAATGGGGGAGACCTGGGTTCGATCCCTGGGTCAGGAAGATCCCTTGGCGAAGGAAATGGCAACCCACTCCAGTATTCTTGCCTGGAGAATCCCATGGACGGAGGAGCCTGGTGGGCTACAGTCCATGGGGTCGCAAAGAGTCGGACACAACTGAGCGACTTCACTTTCTGTGTGTTCTTGCCACCTCTTAATATCTTCTTCTGTTAGGTCCATACCATTTCTGTCCTTTATTGCACCCATCTTTGCATGAAATGGTTCCTTGTTATCTCTAATTTTCTGGAAGAGATCTCTACTCTTTCCCATTGTACTGTTTTCCTCTATTTCTTTGCACTAATCACTGAGGAAGGCTTTCTTATCTCTCCTTGCTGTTCTTTGGAACTCTGCATTCAAATGGGTATATCTATCCTTTTCTCCCTTGCCTTTAGCTTCTCTTCTTTTCTCAGCTGTTTATAAGGCCTCCTCAGACAACCATTTTGCCTTTTTGCATTTCTTTTTCTTGCGGATTGTCTTGATCGCTGCCTCCTGTACAGTGTCACGAACCTCCATCCATAGTTCTTCAGGCACTCTGCCTATCAGATAGATCTAATCCCTTGAATCTATTTGTCACTTCCACTGTATAATCATAAGGGATTTGATTTAGGTCATACCTGAATGGTCTAGTGGTTTACCCTACTTTATGCAATTTAAGTCTGAATTTGGCAATAAGGAGTTCATGATCTGAGCCACAGTCAGCTCCCGATCTTGTTTTTCATGACTGTATAGAGCTTTTCCATCTTTGACTGCAAAGAATATAATCAGTTTGATTTCGGTATTGACCATCTGGTGGTGTCCATGTGTAGCGTCATCTCTTGGGTTGTTGGAAGACAGTGTTTGCTATGACCATTCCGTTCTATTGGCAAAACTGTTAGCCTTTGCCCTGCTTCATTTTGTACTCCTCAAGGCCAAATTTGCCTGTTATTGCATGATTCTTGACTTCCTACTTTTGCATTCCAGTCCCCTGTGATGAAAATGACACCTTTTTTGGGTGTTAGTTCTAGAGGTCTTGTAGGTCTTCATAGAACCATTCAGCTTCAGCTTCTTCAGCATTACTGATTGGGGCATAGACTTGGATTAACGTGATATTGAATGGTTTGCCTTGGAAATGAGCAGAGATCATTCTGTTGTTTTTGAGATTGCACCCAAGTACTGGATTTTGGACTCTTCTGTTGACTATGAGGGCTACTGCAATTCTTCTAAGGGATTCTTGCCCACAGTAGTAAATATAATGGTCATCTGAATTAAATTCACCCATTCCAGTCTATTGTAGTTCACTGGTTCCTAAAATGTCGATGTTTACTCTTGCCATCTCCTGTTTGATGACTTTTAATTTACCTTTATTCATGGATTTAAGATTCCAGGTTCCTATGCAGTATTGCTCTTTACAGCATTGGACTTTACTTCCATCACCAGTCATATCCACAACTGGGAGTTGTTTTCACTTTAGCTCCATCTCATTCTTTCTGGAGCTATTTCTCCACTCTTCTCCAGTAGCACATTGGGCACCTACTGGCTTGGGAAGTTCATCTCTCAGTGTCATATCTTACTGCCTTTGCATACTGTTCATGGATTCTCGAGGCAAGAATAGTGAAGTGATTTGCCATTCCCTTCTCCACTGGACCATGTTTTTTCAGAACTCTCCACCATGACCTGTCTTGGGCGGCCCAACACGGCATGGCTTATAGTTTCATTGAGTTAGACAAGACTGTGGTCCATGTGATCAGTTTGATTAGTTTTCTGTGATTGTGGTTTTCATTCTGTTCACCCTCTGATGGATAAGGATAAGAGTGTATTTTCAGGGATCATTTCTATGGTTTGTTACTAGAGAAGTTTCTCTGAACACGTAGAGCACCCAAATGCTTATGGGATGATATAAAAAATATATTCATATTTATCTGGGAACACATATAACCTTTTAACCGGTTTGCATTTAAAATTATTCTTGGCTGATGTTAAAAGTAGTTTGGTGTGTGTGTTAGGGGAAGTGATTCTGAATAACAGAACAGTAGTCTGCATAACAGGTTGAAACTTATGTTGATTTAAAACTGGATTATGTATGTACAAATGATGAGTGATGCATTCCTTTTGTTTGTTCAAAGAACCTAAAAGGAGTGGTCATTATCTCTACCCCTGTTCAACAGGAAATTGTTCTGTCTGGAGGAGCCAGCATTAAATAAGCATTAACAGATTGTAGAATAGGTGTCAGGAGAGGAGCTAGGCTACAACCCATATACCGTAGCCGATTCATAGACAAATGAAACAGTTGTGAACCTTGGTATACCCATAATTGAGCTTATGAAGAACAAAACTTCTCTCCAGTATGTGATGGCTTTACATGTATAGAAACATGGACCATGGGAAAGATTAAATGTTTTTTTTAAAAAATTCATTTATTAATTTGTGTATTAGTAAACATTAATTGCAAACCTCTGATACGTGCTAGGCCGGACACTGATTAGGTGATGAGTTTATGAACCTGCTGCAACCCATGCCCTTCCTGAACTTACAGACACAAGTGTCTTTCCAAAATGTGAACTCTTGCCTCCATCTGCCACCCGCCGCCACCCTAGTCCAGACACCTTCTTAAAGCTCATCGTGCTTCCCTCTACATGCTTTAAACTCCTGTTCCTACCAGCTTCTTCAGAGTTTGGTGTCACTGAACCCCTCTCCACTTGGAGCTGACCTCGTGCCATTCTGTCCTGGCACCATGCTGGCCTGCATTTAGTTCCTGTAGCGAATCCTTCCGTTTCCTCATTGTCCCTTGTCTGGCTGTTGCTTCTGCCTCAGCTGCTCTCAGCCTTTGTCATCCTTCAGCGCACAACTTCAGTGTCACTTTCCCAGAGAGGCTGTCCCTAACCTGTCCTGACTAAAGTGGGCTCTTGTTACTCTTATTGTTTTCTTTTGTAACACTAATCACAGTTCCTATTTAAAAGATTAGTTTATTTGTTGCCTTGACTGTTCTGTCTTCCTGCAGCAGACTCTTAGGCTTCACAGAGGTAGGAACTATGTCTGTCTTGTTCATTGGTGACTTCCAGCATAGTGCTAAGTTAAGTGCCAAGTAAAATGTTTGATGAATGGCTGAATAAATGCAGTAATTTTAATTCTTACTATAGTGCTGTTTTAAGAACTAGGAATGCTGTTTGAAGATCTTCAACTGGTTCATCTCTGGTTCTCAACTGGCATGTGGTGGGTATAGGTGAAGGTTGCTGCAGAACATCCCACAGTGTATGGAACAGTTCCCACTCCCACCAGACAAAGAACTTTCCAGTCCAAAATGTCAGTAGTATGAGGCTGAGAAGCCTGAAGTAGGTGATGATTGATTGTTTTAATAACCTCCTTGAGCTGATGCTGAGGTCACTGGATGTTGTAAGACATTGAAAGGCTTTTAGTTTTCTTGTCTGTAGAGATATGTCAGATTTACCTGGTATAACATTGGATGGCCCAAACTCTATGAATAAAGTTATTCTCAGCTTTTGTCCCAGCCCTTAACTTCAGTAATTCATATATAAGCCTTGTTTTATGTAGAGTTCATGTGGTTTGGCAGTTATAAGTAAAGTTAAATTTGTATCAAAGTTCTATGAGTATTTTATTGGACAGAGCCTAAGACCAAGTAGTTACGGAGTAATTTGTTCCAAAAACATATGACTAATGATACAACAGTTACTACGCTTGTATACTCTTAGAAATACCTAGTAATTATTTTTTTCCCTTTATCTTGAAACCTTATCCCAGAAAGGGCACCTTTAGTTAGGAACAAAGAAACCTTAGAAGAAAAGTATTTTGACTGATTTAAGCTTTATATATTTTAGGAACAAATGATGAGAAAGAAACAAGCGATGCATCTCGATGCTAGATATGTCACAATGGTGGAGAATGCATATTACTACTGCAACCCACCTCCAGCTGAAAAAACAGTGAAAAAGAAACGTCCTCCTCTTCAAGAATATGTCCGGAAGCTTTTGTACAAAGATCTCTCCAAGGTTACCACCGAGAAGGTAAATTTTAATGAAATAGAACAGTAGTCAACTTGTGATTTGTGGTAGTGCTGAGCTTGTATATTAATAACATTCAACCAAATTAATTCTTTTTCATCCTAATGATAATTGTACTGATTGTAGTTCACTTTCTTTGTAGCCTTGCACCAAATTGTTTTAGGTCAAGGACATATATTTCAGTCTTCCTAAATCAACTCAGTTTATCAATTGCTTCAGTGCTCCACAAAGTATAGATAAGAAATGTAAGTAATTTGCAGTATTCAAATCTTATAAATGGAGAAATTGAAGCAGAGCTGTTAATGTCTCAGCAGTGGAGTGATTGATTCCATATAAGTCATCAAAAGAGGGAATTTATGTGATGACACTTAGTTTATGGGACATATGTTTTGTTTTCCTTTTAAACCTAATTAGAATGGTACTTCTTTTCTGTATTTACTGTTGATGCTGTGTATATTTGAAACTATTACTTAGTCTCTGATACTCTGTAGTGAATTTACCTTTAAATATTTTGCTTCAGTACAGGGGTTCTTAACCTTTAGTAGGTTTTTGGAGGCCCGTGATCCTCTGACATTTAATAATTTTATTTTTGTTTTGTTTTTCATTTATTTTTATTAGTTGGAGGCTAATTACTTTACAAGAGTGTAGTGGTTTTTGTCATACATTGACATGAATCAGCCATGGATTTACATTTAATAATTTTAAATCTCTGGACCTGACTGTATTTTTCTGGAAGAGGATCTATAGCTTTCTTTAGATTCTCAGCAGGGGTTGATTTCCAGAAGAGATTAAGAACCACTGACCTGTTAGCTTAATTATTGTAGTTACCTCATTGGAACCTTCACTTTTAAATAAGATGTGTTGAATAAACATTTCTTGGTCAACTCAACAAGTTGAAACAACATGGCATGGGACTTTTTTCTTTTTAGGAAAAAAAATAAAGCAAATTAAATTCTGGGCAGAGGACACCTATGGATAAGAGGCAAGGAATAATACGTGTGTCATAAGTGGCTGGGGAATGATAGTGCAACGTTGAACATCAAAACCACTTCAGGGAGCCAGAGACAGTAGTTGTTTAAGAAATTAGGATTTGAAAGGGGCTTCAGAATTGGCTAAACGTTTGAGAAGTATGGAATGTTTATGCAGTTGAGATGACATTAACATTTCCATTGAAGCTGATACAAGAACTTAGTGCTTGAAGGATGGGTTGTGGGTACAGAGTAGAGATAAAAGGACTACTTTCCAAGCTGCCAACAGTATCTATTTTCTTTCAGAATAAATCTGGAAAGAACTAGATAATAAGTAGAGCTCTGCTGATTTCCTCATCACCAGTAGAGTTTTTTTTAAGTAATAGGTAACTTCTATGGGGTGCTTATAATGTGCTAGGCATGTTCCTGTGTTCTTGGCACACTTGAACTCGTCTAACCCTTAGAGCGGACTTATGGCCTAAGTGCCTGTCATCCCCACTTTACATGCAAGGAAACTGTAGGTGTTGTGTCCCCATCTTACTACTTAAGTGATCTTTTAACCAATTGGTCTTGATATTTCCTTATTGGACATTTTTCATTTATATAAAGAAGTGTCTGAGATTATTTACATCAAATGATGCACAAAAGAAAATGTTATTTTTGGTAAGTCTTGGGTATTTCAGTGACCTGAGTATGAGTATATACTGCTAGCTTGATTGAAACCCTGGAAACTCTAGGAAATTTGAGGATGTTACTGAAAGATATAGGGAAAATGTGAATACATTTTGCCAATAATTAGAAAAATCTTATTTTTCCTATCTGTAAAATGAAGAGGCTGATAGAGAATCTCTAAAATATTTTCCATTTCAAAAGTTCTGTGACTGTACAGTCATAATAAAATATCTGTATTATTGGATATATTGGGCTACTTTGTGCTTATATTAGTAATTTAAATAAAATTCTCTTCATTTAGGTTTTGAGACAGATGAGAAAGTTGCCTTGGCAGGATCAAGAAGTGAAAGACTATGTGATTTGTTGTATGATAAACATCTGGAACGTGAAATACAACAGCATTCACTGTGTAGCCAACCTCTTAGCAGGACTAGTGCTCTACCAGGAAGATGTTGGAATCCATGTTGTGGATGGAGTTTTAGAAGATATACGATTAGGAATGGAGGTAACAAAGACTTGCACCAAATTGAAATCTGTGGACAATTCAGACAGCTTTTAAATCCTATTATTGAGAAATAAGGATTTGAAAACCTTCCTTTCCCCATATGATGTCACTTACTCTTACTCTTTTGGAAATAGTGATTTCTTAATAAACCCTACATGTGTCAGATTTTCTAGTCTTCTCTCAGACTAATGCTAAAATATTTTTTGCTTCTTTTTCTCAGTCCAGTTAAGGTTATTTTAGAAGATTATAGTAAATTTTTATTCTTTCTGGGTCACTCTTGGAGTTCATGTTATAGGAACTCATAAATTTATTAATTAGGAGAATTGATACTCGATAAGAATTTCTATAAGCAGCTTCCTCTTTCTATAAGCTTGTTTCCTTAAAATTCATGGATTACAGAGAAAATAAGTTACGATGGGCTGATAGGGAGAATTACGTTTTAACTTTTTTCATAAACTATTAAATTCATTTAACAATTTAGTATTTAATACTTAGCATGTTCTATTTACTAAAACATTTTAAAGATAGACATTTCCTGCAGTGATTAAAAAAGGATACCTATTATTGGAAAAGAAGAAAAGAACCCATTAGTTTTTCTCTGTTCAGTGAGTGATGTTGTCAAGTGACAGAGATGATTTTTAGCTCTTCTCAAACACATTTCTGTTCATTAATGGAAATCTGCCTTTTTTTTTTTTTTCTTCCTGCTTCAGGTTAATCAGCCTAAATTTAATCAGAGACGTATCAGCAGTGCCAAGTTCTTAGGGGAACTTTATAATTACAGAATGGTGGAATCAGCTGTTATTTTTAGAACTCTTTATTCTTTTACTTCATTTGGTGTTAACTCTGATGGCTCTCCAAGTTCGCTGGACCCTCCTGAGCACCTTTTCAGGATTAGACTGGTGTGCACTATTTTGGATACCTGTGGCCAGTACTTTGACAGAGGTTCCAGTAAACGAAAACTCGATTGCTTCCTAGTGTATTTTCAGGTATATAAATTAAAATATGCAGTTGGGCATCATATAATGCATTGCTTGTGTTACAAAAATATTAAAGCAGTGGAAATTCCCTGGTGGTTCAGTGGTTAGGACTCTGCACTTTGACTGTGGAAGACCCAGATTCAATCTCTGATTGGGGAACTAAGATCCTGCAAGTCACATAGTGCAGCCAAAAAAAAATCAAGGAAAAAACCATTAGAAAAGAATGCTGCAGCATTCATATATTATGTATAAGGTATATTCATAAATTAGATTTATTCTTGTAAGGATGCTTAGCTTTGGATATTTTAAATATATGATGTGTTCTCTCATAAACATTCTGATTGCATTTTAAGTTTTGTGATTAATCATTACTTTGGGAAATTATTTTGGTACAGTTTATAAATTTGGTATAGTATGGGTTATTTTGTATTTCGTACAGAAATTCATGAATTAAGTGTAATATTTTTACATTTGATAATATTCTTCTTACTCATCTGTGTTCTGGTTTTATATCTAAAATTCTTCTTTCTAAATTTTTTTTAAAGAGGAAAAAAATCCTATCATTAACCCTGCAAGAAATATTTATTCATTCTTTGTTAAACTCTTGGGTTGTGCTTTCCACGTCTTAAGTTACTTATGTTGTGATTTAGAGCAAATACAGTGTAAATTAAATCAGATACAAATACAGAGACATTTCTACAACTTCTTTGCAGTTTGTGTTCCAAAAGTTAGCCTGTAGGTTGGTTGTTTGGAATCCAGTCACTATTTCCCATTAAGTGCAATGTTATAAGTGCTATTAGGGGGGCTAGCTCCCTATTGAGTTCTTCAGATGTTACTGAAATAAAGTACAAATGGTATCATTCAGTTCTGTTTGATCATTCCTTTCTGTATAATCTATTGTTAGAGTTGTTTTCATTTATCCATTGAGGAAGAAAATAAATTTAAAACTACAACTTGAAGTATCAAAAATACATCCACATAGTAACTGGGGTTAGGTGGGGGTAACTACTCTTTGGGTAAGAGCTGTTTTTTAACTTTGTTCTACCACTGTACCTTTGCATTAAAGGATAACTTGTTACTCCCTTATTTTCTGAATTGATGAGCCAGCAATGGGGAGGTGGTGTTGCAGATTTGTGACTCAAGATTCCTTGTTGCATGGAAGGAATGCCTTAAGTTGGAGACAGCCTGTATTGAAAACAAGTTTTGCTGCAGAATGTCAGCTGTCACTGTCAGTGTCCAAAAGCAGGGCTCCTTTCAGAAGAGTATCCTTCTTTGCACTCTCTCTGACCTCACTGACAGAAAAGAGCCATTCAGAGATATGCAGAAGTAGGAAGAGACAAAAGTATTCTCCACATGATTAACAGCAGGATATACTTAGAGCATGGATATACTTAGAGCATGTGGCAGGGATATACTTAGAGCATGGAAGTAAGATGTGGGTGAGGCCTGGAAGAGAGGGTCAGTGTATGCTACCTGTAACAGTGTCCAGTTATGTACTGAAAGTCAGATAGAAAGATCCCCTGCAGCAGTGCTTCTAAACTCCGGTGTGCACACACATTGCCTGGGGATATTTTTACAATGCACACTATGATTCAGCTGGCCTAGGATGGGGGAGTCCTATGATTCCATATGTCTAACAAGCTCTGAGTTCCCACACTTGGAATGGCAAAGATCTAGAACAAATTGGAGAAGATGATTAAACACCCAGAGAAATAGCCGTTTATATACAAGTAAATTTGTGGGTTGTGCTTTTTAGTTAAACTTGAGAATTACAGGTACAAAATAGAGCGAAGGAGCCAGGCTAGGATATGAGAGGGACTATATCTGAACAGTGCCATATACACAGTAGATGATCAATAAATGGTTGTTGATTTCTGGTTTTTATATATTCAGTAACCCTATCTTCAGATACTTTGACTCTTTAAAATATCAAAGTAGGTAGTATAGAGAAAGTAAGTAACATTTATCAAAACCTGGCCTTAAATTTGGTTGTTTTTGTAAAATTAAATACTTAAGCCCTTTTTGGGGCGTGAGAATGGAGTTTCTGCCTGGTTTCAGTACCTGAAAATGTATTTGGTGTTTATTTATAATTTTTCCTTGCTTTTAAAAAAAGATTATGACAGATACAGTAAAAAATGTATTTAAAGTTACCAAATGGCTTAGAAACAGACTAGATGGAGGGAAATAAATGTGTTATGACCATTGCTATTGACCATTAATAAAAATGTAGGTGTCTTGTACAACTCTTTAGCTTAGTTGTTATAACTAGGTGAAGTCACAATACAGATTATTATTTTAAATATTTTGTTACTAATTTCTTATAGCTAAATTTATTTTTCATTTGTTATCAGCGTTATGTTTGGTGGAAGAAAAGTTTGGAGGTTTGGACAAAAGACCATCCATTTCCTATTGACATAGATTACATGATCAGTGACACACTAGAACTGCTAAGACCAAAGATCAAACTCTGTAATTCTCTGGAAGAATCCATCAGGCAGGTACACGACTTGGAACGAGAATTCTTAATAAAACTAGGTAAGCAATTAATTACAGAGAGAAAGTAAAGATGATATTTGGCAGATTGTTTCTAGGATTTGCTTTATAATGTTTTCAGTTAGCTTTTACTTTTTGTATACTTTTAATTTTTTGATGTTAAGTGTTACATAATAGTGTTAGGTAAGGGCTGGGTGGCTTACTTCTTCATTAAATAATCCCAAATTAGAGGAAAACAGTCATGTAAAACTTGAAGCAGATGATAGTGATGGAAAAACAATCCTGTCAGCCTCTCTTAATTTTATGGTTTTTAGTTGCTAATTTTAAAGTCTACTTTTGATTAAAGCATCTCATATACAGTATATATTTTCAACAAACACTATTTCCTGAGACAGAGCAGGCTTGACACTATATAAAGGGAGTGCCAGTTAGAAGAAGTTTGAAACTATCCTACAGAATTTCAGACCCTTGTCACTGGGGGAGTTGTCCCTGTTTCTAAAGACTAGAGGACACGTGAGAAGCTTGCTGCTGGAGAATTGGTCTCTTTACTTTCTCAGTGTCCTTCAGCTATTGTTCTGGAAGAAGAGTTGGTAAGGAACTGTATGAGCTGACTAGCCTTGCCAGTGGAAATAATTGGAATAAGGTGGGGCCTTTCCAGTGTGGTTTGCTTGCTGATAAAGTTCTTAGCATGTTGTAGTCGTATCAAAGTGACGTGATTTCAAAATTTAGTATTTTATTAGGAGATCCTTACCATGACCAGTTGTAATAATTGTATACATTTACTTTATTGCATTTCTGAGAAACTACTTTTCATGGCAAAAGCACTGGTGATTCTTTTCCTCTAAAACTATTTTTTTCATATTACATCCAGCATATTAATAGGGTTTCTTTCTCCAAGGCAAACCCTTTTTTGAAGAATGTGATTGCTGTTATCTATCTGAGCATTGCTTTAAAGATGCTACTGACTGTGTAACTATTCACTTTTCTACTTACCAACCCATAAAGACACATGTGGTTCTTTTTATTGTTTGACTTTGTCCCAAGTAATCCACTTTCTTTTCCTTTTCAGATTCCTAACTGTATACAGTGATTATTTCAAGTAGTTTGTTTATCTGCTTGTTTATTTCATTTACTTTATATGCTTTGAAATAGTCTTGTTACCCAAAGACTTAAGAATGAATGGTTGAAAAAAAAAAAGGAATGAATGGTACTCCCTGTATAGTGGACATAAGGAAATACTAATTGGATACCCAACTTGGTAGCAGTAAAGAGAGCAGTATGATTTATCCCTTATAGAGTTAAGAATTAAAGAACTTGAGGCTTCTTTTGAAGAATCTGTCCTTCTTTAGAATGTGGAAAGGAAAAAAAGAGGCCATCATTTGCAAATGCAGTTCTAAAGATGGTGTCAACTAGGATCATAATGCCCCCAAGTAGACCCATTTTCCTTCTATTTTAGAGTTTAAATATCAGAGAGAAGGTACACATGAATAAATCTATATTAAATCTGTTTCCTGATGCTAAACCATAAGATAATACAGCATCTTGCCTTTGATATTTTTTTGTTTTCAAGCACTTGCAAATTTATTATCATTCTAATTTTATAGCAACCCAGTGCTAACTTAATAGACTTTTCTTATATTTAAAAAAACCATTTTAATATTATTAAAAGTAATAAAAATGTTCATGGCAGAAAATTTGAGGAATGCCAAGAAAACAAAAATCACTGTTATTTCGCATGCAAGGATAATCATGTTATTAACATTTTGATGCATGTTCTGTTTAAAATTTTTTTCACATGTTTGCAGTTTTATAACTGGACTTTTTTCTACATAATATATTATGAAATTTTCTGACAAAATACTTTTCTAAATCTTTAATTTTAAAACAGCTGTCTTATTTTCCTTTGTGTGAATGCATTAATTCTGTTTGACTTTGGGTTATCAGTTATCACTATAAATAACATTGTTATTTTTGTGTGTATCTTGATTTTCTCAAGATAGAATTACTAGCTCTATGACCTTCTCTTTAAGAACAGAACCAACATGGTAGTAAGCAATGTAATATAATTCTGGTTTGGAAGTTCTGGATTATATCATAAGGAACAGAAATGGAGGTAATAAAAATGAAAAAAGTCATATGAATAAATTGCTTATGCAACAGAAGAATATATTCATAAATTATAAATAAAATTAGCAGAATAAAATGCCTAGAAGTTACCCCAGTTAAATACAAATTAATTTAGTGTATGATGAAATAGGAGTCTTAAAATAGGACAAGAGCAATAGGTGAGCATTTGGGAGGAAATAAACATCTTATATCATCAAATTCCAGATGTATTAATGAGTTAAAAATTTATTTTTAAAAAGTTAAAAATAGATCTGATCATCAGATATTTGGAGAGATGTTAATTTTCCTAAATTTTAAAATGATATAGGAAAGCATACATGCGTTGACATATTTGGGTGTTTAAAACTTTTGTACAATGAAAAAAATAAGTTTGAAGTGAAAATAGCTCCTGTGCCAAGGTATCCTCACTTACGTAAAGAGCACAGGCACATTGATGAAAGTAGAACACCCAGTAGATGAAGGAATGTAACACAATCAAAGAAGCGAGGGCAAGAAGAGTTGGTATTTTTATTAAGTACCATCTATTTCCCAAAATTAAAGTGGAAGGTATTGTTCATACTTGACAAAGGAGTTAGGTAACGCCCAAATCAAAACACCAGGTTAACCGATTGAGCCAGAATTCAGACTGCTCTTTCTGACATACTGGGTGTGTGGGGAAAATGCTCAGCATGTCTAGTTGAGCAAAGAAATAACAGATGAAAACCATTTGGAAGAGAGGTAGTGTTACGATTATTACTGTCTCTGTTAAGAACAGGAAAACTGAGGCACCAAAGTAGCTCACATTCAAGAGAACAATATTTGACTTTGGTCCCAAGTACACTTCATTCTGACCCATACTGTGAACATTTTGCTCTCTGGGTTTTACATTTTATTAACGCCATGTCCTTTATATGTACATTTTTATCTGCCTTGCTTATTTTAGACTGAATGTGTCCTAGAGGTCAGCAACTGAATATTTTATTATCCAGCTTAGCAAATGCAAAATATGTTTATAAACTGCTTTTGAAACCAACTTGCAATGCAAATGAAAATGTGTTAGAAATAGTAGTATTTTCCTTACAAATTATGGCTGTCAAAGGTACTTAACCACTACAGTTCTTCCCATGACACATATTTTAAAGTGGCTATGGAAAAGCTGTAATAATATATTAGGCCATGTCAGTTTATCAGTGCTGTGATATTTTTAGGCTTATACGGTCCTGATTTTTAATTTTTTGCCTTTGATAACATAAAAGCCCAGTATTTTGCTTCCGTCCAAATAAATACATGAATAAAATAGTGAGTTAGTAGTATCAACCGGAGACAGCAGCTTTTTCTATCAGTAGTAGTATTTTTTTCCAAAACAGATCTCTCTGAGATTCATCCATCTCTCCTCACCTTTTTAATTTCCAAACTTAATTGTACCTACTTTCATCACTTTGTAGTCTCTGTTTTTGTCAGTTCTTAATTAATTGCTTTGACTTAAGACACTGGAGTAATTTTTTGCTGTTGAGTGTGTTTTTCAGACTTTCTGGACTTCAGTATACCTCATAGAATGAAAGGGCTAAATCCTATCATTACTAAAGTTTCTGTCTGCTTTACTTATGTATGAATAAACAAGAGTTTACTAAACACTGTGTATTTATCAATATATGGCCTCTAATAAGTTTTGACTATATAAAAGAAGTTGTTTGTTCTCAAAGGCCTTATACTGTGACATAACATTTATTGAAATCATTAGAAAAACCATCGCATGGGATATCTTTAAATGCAGAGCGCTGTGATCAATTCTCCAAGTAGCTTTAGGAACATGTAAGAGGAAAAGTAATACTCATTGAGTTTATGCAGGAAAGGAAACTTAGACTGAATTTGAAGAATGTATAGGATTTAAAAGAACATATTGAAAAATATTCTATATTGAGAAGCAATCTGATGAGCAAGACTCCAAGGAAGTATGCTTTATGATACGGAAGAGTCTGCCCCAACTACAGGAGAAGGCTTGATTAAGACTTGGAAGTGTGGGGAAAGGATGAGGCTGTGGAATGTGTACCTTCAAAGTAGAGTGTAATTTGGAACTCAGAATGATGATAAAGAAGAATTTACTAGGCAGTGAGATGTGGATGAACGTGGGAGGTGGCCCAGATTCACACCAGGGTGTTGCCTTTGGAGGAGCACAGCTAGGAAGGAAAAAACAGCTCTGTGATGACACACGTTAGAAGTGTCACCATGTATCTGCCTCCTCTCAGTCTTAATTTGCAGTTATTCAAATTAGTAGCCAAATGTGATTTCTGCATTAAAGCAATGTAATTTTATTGTATCTTTAAGTTTTTAGAGATTCTTGAAATGCCATTTGATAAAATATGTGACCACGGTTGCCTTGTGTGTGGCTAAAGCTGCACCATATGTGCTGTACTATTTGTTCACCTGAGATTGAGATAGTTTGAAGCTCTGAGAAAGTTAAAAAAAAATTTTTTTTTTTTTTTGCTAGTTTTAAAGAAATGGATCTGTGCTCCTTTGTTGAAATAAAGGACTAATTTAGTTTTTTTAGTGGTTCTTAAAATAGCTTTAAATTCTGTTCTTAATTTACTGAACTGAGAACATGACTTGAATTATCTTCATGTGTACTTTAAATGGTATAATATTCACTGTGAAAAATTTGCCTTTATCTTGTTTTGTAAAGTCTTTTCTATTTTCTTCTCACTTCAAGGCCTAGTAAATGACAAAGACTCTAAAGATTCTATGACAGAAGGAGAAAATCTTGAAGAAGATGAAGAAGAAGAAGAAGGAGGAGCTGAAACAGAGGAACAATCTGGAAATGAAAGTGAAGTGAATGAGCCAGAGGAAGAGGTGATGACTTTTATTTACAGCAGATAGATAACATTTGTGCAAGAGTATTCAGGTTATATGAACCAAAATTTTCTTTATAAAAGAAGATCTTCCTCTTAGTTTTATTAGAGTAAATGTAACTAGTAGTTTATGTCTATTATAAGACTGTTGGATTAATTAAGAGGGTTTTTTTATGAGTAAGAAAATACTGATCATAGGATTTTTAAAAATTACTATTATTAAGAGCATTTTTAAAGAGCAGTTTTAGGTTCACAGCAAAATTAAGGGGAAGATAGCAAGATTTCCTGTATATCACCTTCTCCTATCTACTCACACAATCTCCCCCAATCATCATCCCCCACCAGAGTGGTACATTTGTTATAATTGATGAACCTACAGCAACATGTCATAATCACCCTAAGTCCATCATTTACATTATGGTTGACTCTTGGTGGTATACTTTCTATGAGTTTAGGTAAAAGTATAATGACATGTAACCATCAATATGGTTAGGATTTTTATTTAATAACCAATTTGAAGACAAAAAATTATTTGATCTGCTCTGTAACTTAATATCATTTTTTAGTGTGGACTTTTTAACCTATAGGTTTTATGAAGAAATTGCTGACTAGATATTAGTAACTTTCTTTTCCCCAGATCTGATAGTATAGGAAATCTAAAAATCATCATGTACCATCATCTTTGTTGTTAACAATTCTATTAGGCCAGACTGTATGAAATGACTGTTCTACCAAACTGTCATTTTTATGTATGATTCAACATAATAGTTCTAATTCTTTCCACTTTTTTCTTCTAAACCTGCTTTAAGTTTTAAAAATTCCACCTAAAAGATTGAGTGTCTGGGGTTTGTTTCATCATCTGAAAGTAGACTGGGCAGTGAATTAGGGATGTAGAAGACACTGTAACTGATCGTTAGCTCTTCATTGTTCAATTGTGTAATGAGTAAGTAAGGGTTTGTTATGCTATTCTGTCTACATTAATATATATTTAAAGAAAATGGAAAGTCGGGTAAGAATAACAATAATATACTGATGAATAGAATTTATACCATGAAATTAGGACCTTTTCAATTTTTAAGCTTATAATATGACATCATGTGTATGGCTTTTTGTGCTTGGATGCTAAAAGCATTTGGGAGAGAGTGATTGTTTAGAAGTGGGATTTTAATTAAATACTGAAAAAGTTTAAATGTATAATCAATACTTAGAATCAATACAATGTTTTATGGAAATGGAATTTATTAAATTTTTAAGTTTAAATTTATAGTAAATAGAATGCAAATGTTTGGAGGTTATGAGTTGTTTAATGTATAAAGGAGTATAGATTATTTAAGGCATTCATAAGATAGATTCATAAACTGGGTTTTTTGGCTGTGCTGGGTCTTCATTGCTGCACATGGGCTTCTCTAGTTGTGATGAGTGTGTGTGATGAGTGTGTGAGTGGTGTTCTCTGGTTCCAGTGCGACGGCCTCTCATTGTGGTGGCTTCTCTTGCTGCTGAGCACTGGCTCTGAAACTCATGTGCACAGGCTTCGTAGGTGCGGTGGCTTCTCTTGCTGCTGAGCACTGGCTTTCGCGTGCACAGGCTTCGTAGGTGCGGTGCCTGGGCTTAGTTGCCTCACAGCATGTGGGATCTTCCCAGACCAGGGATCAAATTGGTGTCCGTTGCCTTGCAAGGTGGATTCTTAACCACTAAACCACCAGGGAAGCCCTAAACTAGATTTTTAAAAAGCTTCATTTAGCGTGAAAGAAAAACAACCCATGCATGCATACATGCTAAGTCGCTTCAGTTGTGTCTGATTCTTTGCGGCCCTATGCACTGTAGCCTGCCAGCCTCCTTTGTCCTAGGGATTCTCCAGGCAAGTATACTGGAGTGGGTTAAATGACTCATAATATAAAGTAATTAAGATTTTCTATAGCTAGAAGTAAAAATCCCTAAATCTTTGTTTCTTTTAGCCCTAAAGGTTTGTAGCTATTAATGAACATTTTGTTTAATTTGACTACATAGCAAATAGCTTTGCTGTTAAAAATGAATGATTGTGTAAAAGTCAGCTTGTTTGTTTGGCTTTTAAAAATTGGCTGGGCTTCCTGTGTGGCTCAGCTGGTAAAGAATCCGCCTGCAATGAGGGAGACCTGAGTTTGTTCGATCCCTTGGTTGGGAAGATCCCCTGGAGAAGGGAAAGGTTATCCACTCTAGTATTCTAGCCTAGAGAATTCCATGGACTCTATACTCCATGGGGTTGGAAAGAGTTGGACTCGACTAAGCGACTTTCACTTTAAAATTGGCTAGCATTTATAGGCAGTGGAAATGGATCTTTATATTGGGTTATTTTGCTACCACTTCCCCCCAGTTTTATTGTGATATAGTTGATAATAGCATTGCATTAGTTTAAGGTGTAACAGTGATTTGATATATATAGAGAGAGAGACAGATTATATATATATATATATACACCATAATAAGTTTAGTTAGCATCCATCACCTCACATAGTTATAAATGTTTTTTCTTGTAATGAGAACTATTAAGATCTACTCTCTTAGCAAACTTCAAATAAACAGTACAGTATTGTCATCACTTTCTCTTTCCAACCTGACAGCTCCCCTAAAGTAGATGTAAATAAGCTGATAAAAATTTAGAACTGGAATATGTTTCTATAATACATTTCTATGAAATAGACATTGCTATATTACTTTTCTAAAAATGAGGTCGTAGAAACATTCAATTATATAATTTAAATTGGCTTATTAGGTATTTTTAACAACAAAAAGAAATGAGAAGTGTAGACTAATATTCCATTTTGTATTTTTAAACTAATCCTATGGCTGTCTATGGATTTTGCACTAATTTGATAAAGAGTCTAAAAAGTGAAACATCCTCAGTAAATGTTTAATGTCACATTAAATGAGAATAGCTCATTTTCCTATAGATTCCTCATTTGAATAGTTGTGATATTTTCTCCAAATGCGTTTCACCTTTTAAAAAGTGAACTTTATAATTTTAAAACTGGTATCATTTTAAACTATTTCTTTTCTGGTTGTAATGTGGATATTATACATAATATATGTGAATTTGCTAAATGGAAAAACAAATTCAACAGGATGACTCCTGAGCCTTGGCTGGGAGGAGATGTGAAAGGTATATGGTTGGTTTACTTTAAGAAATGGAATTGGAATTGTTACTCTCCCACCCAGGAGAGTAACCTTAACCACCCTTTCCCATGACTGTCCTCCAAACATAGGAGAACATTTTCAGAAAGAGTAGATGGGTTGATTATAAAGTAGTAAGGACAGTGTGTAGAATAAAAATATTTGCCTCAACTGAGAAAAGAACAGTGCTGGAGTGGAACTCTTCAGAAACATTGTACTTTTCTTTTCCATCTTGCTCCACAACTCTTCCAAGCTCTGGATGGCCTTTTGAAGTTATTCTTAACACCTCAGTTCAGTTCAGTCGCTCAGTCGTGTCCAACTCTTTGTGACCCCATGGACTGCAGCACGCCAGGCTTCCGTGTCCATCACCAGCCCCTAGAGTTTACTCAAACTCATGTCCTTTGAGTCGGTGATGCCATCCAACCATCTCATCCTCTCGTCCCCTTCTCCTCCCACCTTCAACCTTTCCCAGCATCAGGGTCTTTTCAGATGAGTTAGTTCTTTACATCAGGTGACCAAAGTAATATAAAAATTGGTGAAGGAAAAAAAATTCATGCATTTTTAGCTTAGTTTTTGAATAAGAAGTATCTTTCCAGTGTTAAGAAATGATTAATTTTTTGCAAGAGCCAGTTTAAGTGCATTTCTAATGCAAATTTAATTTTGAATTATAGAATTTTGTCAAAAAAGTTAATACATTTCTGTACTTTGCTCGAATATTTCCATTTCAGAAATTCTAGAAGTTTTCAAATATCTGTAAAGTATAAATAGTTGAGATTTTTGAAATTAATTACTAGGTATACTAAATGTATTATAATAAATTTAAATCATTTGTTTTCTCATAGGAATTATTTCTCATTCACTTTATTTCTCCGCATAATGAGAAGCAGCACAATGAGAAGTGCAGAATTTTTTTTTTTTCTTTTATGGAACAAAGTGGAAGTAAATTGTGTTGAAGGTTACTCAGTGGAATGCTGCCACCGTGTGGCTGTGTTTTTTGGTTTTGGTTATGGTTTCTTTTTTATGTCTCTCTGAAAATCCATTGGAGTTCTTTTCAGTCTTCCGTTTGAAGAGGAATTTTGGCTGATAGACAAGGATGTGGGGGTACTGACAGGAGAGGATAGGGGATACTTGAAAGCCACCAGCAAGGGGAGTCAGAATGTCTAGCTCTTCAGCTTAAAAAAGCACGTGTCCTTGGGCAGGTCACTTAACTTTTCCAAGCCTTAGTTTTTTCACATACAAAAATGAAGGCAGTAAAGCTTATCCGTCCTTCTTCAGAACTGGGTGAGCAGCAAGATGCTGTGAGAGTACACGCCACCCTGAGATGCTTTGTACAGTGAGATACTTTAAAATGTAGTGTCATTGCTTTCAAATGGCGATGATGTTACATTTGAATTGTCAGTTTTCATTGCAGAGTTACATGGGTATTAAAGAACTGCTGTGAGAAAAATCAGTCTCAAGTTTGTTAGGAAGGAGAAAAATATGAAAGGTGCAAGAAACTTGTTCCTTGTGGAATTCATGGATGAGTTTCTAAAAAGGATCCTTGTGTTACTAGGTCAGTGGAAGATGTAAAATAGGTTTTTTAGCTACTTTTGTAGTAAGAGTTGCCAGCTGACTTTGCCCCACATTCTAGGCAGATTGCATAAAAGTCTGAAACTGGAGAATAATAAATAATTATACATAAATTTTAACATCTTTTTAAGGCATGTAAAATTATTAGTAAAGTTTTTCGAAAGTTTTAATCTTCTACAAATGTTAAACAATTTCAGGAGGGTTCTGATAATGATGATGATGAAGGAGAGGAGGAAGAGGAAGAGAATACAGATTATCTCACGGATTCAAATAAAGAGAATGAAACTGATGAAGAAAATACTGTACGTATCATTAAAACTTTGCTCTTCGAAATTGTGCATCATTTTCATAATATTTCAATTTTAGCCACCAAAGTTTTGGTTTTTGTGATTATTGAAATATTTCTTTAGAAATTCATTTTTTATTTGTTTTCTTATCTAAACACTTCTTTATTTGCAAGTTCTTTGAATATTTAATAATGTTATTATTTTACCTAACTCATTCTTTGAGTTATGTTGAACAAGTTATCAATACAGAAGGCTCTGCCATATAAAACATTACAGTTAGAATTCCCAGTTTGAATTGTTTCTGTTTTGTTTTAATAAGGAGGTAATGATTAAAGGAGGTGGACTGAAACATGTACCTTGTGTAGAAGATGAGGACTTCATTCAAGCTCTGGATAAAATGATGCTAGAAAACCTTCAGGTATTAAATGTTGCTCTATTCCAAAGTACTCAATACAAAATATTGCAGCACACTTGATTGTGATTGGAGGGTCTCTGTTATCTAAACATTTACCTCTGCAGCAGCTTTTCCTAATTTAGTCAGTTTCAGGCTGCCAATACTTCTAGCATCCTACATTGTGATTTGCTATGCTTCTTTGAAATAGAATAGAAAAAATAAGTGTTATCAGACTTGGAGCAGAGTGATTTTATTGTATCACCCTCTGCCTTTTCTCCTCTTTCTAAGACCCTTTACTTGTAGTTTGTTTAGGAGTCAAACTACAGAAGATTAGAATTTGGGGAAATTTAATTTAGTAAATTCTTTAGTTTGACTTATAATTTGAATAACTTGTATATAAATATCTAGAAGAATATTGGTTATTTGATGTTTAAAGTACTCATGATATTAAGATACTGGATTTTATTAAAAGCTCCATCTTGCAGTGATTTAGGTAATTGTGTTTTATGTTTTTCTGTAGTTAGGAGTAAAATCCCGTGAACTGTTGACTTCAACCCCATTTGTAGCTATTGTTAAGCCCTTTGGTGATTTGAGGGCTTTTGTCGTTGGAGTGGTAGGTGAATGCTCCATGGAGTGGGCTCTGGAAAACGAAAAAGGGAGAAGTGGACATACTGGATACAGGTAGAGCTGATTTGAGAAGTTTTTACTAGAAAGGGGAGAAAAATGGGCATGTGGCTAGAGAAAGTCAGTTGAAAGAGGAGGGTGTTTTTAAGATAAAAGATTTATGGAGTACATGCTGATGGAATAATCCTTTAGAGAAGATGGATTTTACTTTCATTGTCGCTACTAAGGCCAAAAGCTGTGATAATGTATAAATTAGCAGTGCAGGTACATTAGTCTCAGGAACCAAAAGAACAGAATACTTGGTAGAGTATAAAGGAAGAGCGTTTTTTAGATGAGATAATCAGAGAAGACGTCTCAGATCATGACTTTCAGACAAGACAGGTACAGAGGAACCACCTAGGTGAAAAATTAGGATTAATGTAAAAACTGTGTCAGAGGTCCTGATCAGGGCAGAAAAGTACTTGTTTGAAAAACTTTAAAAAGGGCTCAAGTAGTAATAGAACATAGTCTGTCTGTGAGAGGGTCACAGCATGAGACAGGTAATTGGGAGTGGCACAGTCCTTTACGGAGCTGGTTCAGACTGTGTGTTAGTCGCTCAGTCATGTCCTACCCTTTGCAACCCCACAGACTGTAGCCCACCAGGCTCCTCTGTTCACAGGATTCTCCAGGCAAAAATACTGGAGTGGCTTGCCATTCCCTTCTCCAGAGAATCTTCCTGACCTAGGGATCAAACCCTGGTCTCCTGAGACGGGACTGAAAGCAGAGAGACTAACCAGGGGTGTGGTTATAAGGCTGTGTGGTGGCACCCTAGCTGAGATGGTGGTCATCTGTCTAGGAGAGTGGCAGGGCACATGGACAGAAGTCTCGATTTTAAAGCTATTTAGGAGGCAGAAGAACTGGATTTATTTTGTTGCTTGATTGGGTAGCAGTATGTGGGGCCCAAGGAGTCAAGGATGATACCCAGCCTTATGGCTTGGACCACTGGCTTGTCTCTAAGAAACAGGAGAGTGCAAGTAAGAGTTACACTTGGTAAGTTTGAGGAGCCTGTAAGGCGTCAGTGGAAATGTCTAGAGAGCAGAAGAGAAACATAAACAGAGCAGTTGTTAGAGTACTTTTAAAGCCATGGCAATAACTGGCTCATCCAGATGTAAAGTGTGGAGACAGAAGAGAAGCAGGTTCAGGGTTGAGCCCTGACAAACCCCAACATTTAGGAAAGGTGGAAAAGCTGATGAAGTCAAAGGAATGGGAGATTTCGGTGTGGTTCAGTGGTCATCGTTTACTGAGAGTTCTTAAGAAGTGAGCTGGAAGGGTGAGAGGATGTGATCAGAGAAGAGGGAAGTTTGAATTCATATTTTTGCAGTTGTGTTTATGTATAGGAGAAAATTTCATCCACTATTAGGCCCCGATTTTAAATCATTATCAGATACCCAAAATGAACAGTTGTACAGACTTTTTCCTTTTGCTAAAAATCATAGGAAGACACAGTATTGTGAAGACATCATTTCTCCATAAATCATGTCCTTAAATTTCATGCAGTCCTCATTCTGTCCCGTCAGGGAAATTTGGGGCATGGTGTGAGGGTTGGAGGTAGAGAACAGGGACATGGATGCAGAATGAACCTAATAAAATTATTCTTAAAGAATAACCGAACAATTATGAAACTTGGAGAAAATTAAGTGTGACATACAAGATAATAAACATTTTAAACATATAGCAATAGTTTGGTACAGGAATGGATAGATTAATCAAACAGAGGAGGGTCTAAAATAGACCTTGGTTTGCATTGCGTGTGTACTCAGTTGTGTGTGACTCTTTGAGACCCCATGGCCTGTAGCCCATCAGGCTCCTCTGTCCATGGGATTTACCAGGCAAGAATACTGGAGTGAGTCGCCAGAATCTAAAATAGACCTTCGAACATGGCAGTTTAATCTTGATGAAGTTAACATCTCAAACCATGTGAGGGAAAATAGTATCTTCAACAAATGGTCAATAAAAAGTAAAGCTGGATTTCTATTTTTAATTTCCACCCCAGAATTAATTGCAGATCTCTCAAATAATTTTAATGACTGTAAAGACTGTTGAGCACTGCATTGACTTTATGTTTATTCTTCATCCAGTGCCGTTAGCTGTTAGATACTGTTCGTATTCCCATGTTTCAGTTAAAGAAACAGGCTTGGGAAAAACAACAACAAAAAACTTGCTTAAAGTGAAAGGGTAGTGAGTGGTATAGTCTCTTATCAACCATTTGTTACACTACTTTCCAACACAAAATGCCACATAAATCTTTTAAGAAATAACTAACCAGGAGAAAAAAATCTATAGCTGACACAACACAGGAGTCAATATCTGTACTATGCTAAAGAGATTGTACAAACCAATGAGAATGACTCATTTTGTTGTTGTTAGGATATAGTGCTAAAGCTCACTGACAATCAGATGACAAGCAAACTATGAAGGGCCTTTTTATCAGGTCATCAAATATTAAGATTTTAAAAGTGATGGTACCTATTGTGGTTAAGTGTGGGTAAACATCTATACTTGGTAGATGTAAATGAGTCTAGCCTTTTGTAGAGAGAAATTTAGTAAACCTGTCAGAATGACTTGCCATTTGATCTAAAAGTGTACCCTTAATAGTCTCTCAAGTGCATGAAAAGTGTGACATTGTAATAGAAAAAAAAGTCTAAGCTGTCAGTAGAGGGCCAATAAAATAAATAATTAGCTCTGTACTAGATGCCCAAGATACAGAATCTAAAAGAAGAAGAAACATGTAAGTTTAGTATAGAATAATAGTCCTCATGATTGCTCCTGTTTATATGTGTTACATTGTATATGTCATGTATATATATGTTTCATATATGTATATATGCAAGAAAAAATCTGGAAGGACAGGACTCATTGTTAATAGTTGTTGCGTCTTAGAGTCAGGCAGAGGGAGATAGGAATTATAATTCCTATAGGAATAAGCTGTAGGAATTGGTATGGACACACTTGATAATATATTTTTGTATTAGTTTATGAAAAGAATATGTTAGTTTTATAATCAGGAAAGATAATTTACATATCAAGGTTCCTCTGACATGATTGTTTCAAATTTTAAGTTAAAAAGTCTTTATAAATAATCTTATGAACTTGGAAGAACTTCAAGCAAATTCTAACAGTTGGAGCTGAGAAATCCAAAGCAATAAAACCCTACACCTTTATTACCGTTTTGCTGATTTGCAAGTCTCTTGCAAATATGGTGCCTATATCAAAAGACTATTTAAATGGCAGTAAAGAAGTTTTAATACCTTCATGCCCTTTTAGCATTACTTGCTTAGCTTCGAAATATCATGTTCAGCTCTTTCCTCATTTGTGCTCCATTCGTTCAGATTTAGAAGATTATTTGCAGTTCCCTAAATGCACCTGCTGTTTCACATCTTTGCTTTTGCACCTGTTCTTCCCCTGTGTAAATTCTCTGTGTATTCCCCAAACTGCTCTTTTACCATCTGGTTGGAAGAAGGCCTGTGAAGTCTTTAATGTTCTCAAATATCCCATTTTCATTCAACCTTTTGTGAAAGCACCCACCCGCTCTCAACCAGTCACATGTAGTCACTCTGTTGTACACGTTATACACAACTCAGATGAATCGTAATTGATTTCTCTTTCTTACTTAACAAGCTTATGAGATCTTTGAGAATAGAGATTATCTTTTTAATACTAGTATCTCCAGGCTTAACGTGTAGTAAGTCACCCATCAGTGAAGGTTTGTTTCAATAATTGGTTGATAAATCCAGTGTAAATGTTAAAAAGAATTGATACTAACAAGTAGGAAGTTATCTGTTCACCCTTAAATACTGAGCACTGACTGCATGTGCTCACAGCAGGATGCACCAGAGAAAGGGTTCAGTGATGAACCCGTCGGTCAGGTAGGGGTTCACACGGGTAAGGAGGGAGTTGTGGCCCATGATAATTAGAAGGAAGACGTGTGCCCTGAGGGAGAATGAGAGGGCACCGTGTACTCACACAGGACAGTAGAACCTGCAGCACCGTGTGTGTGTTTGGGAGAGGCCTGACCCATCAGCAGGAGCCAAATCATATGGTTCCAAGGCATGTGTGCAAGTGGGCGGCGACTGGTTTCAGAAAGATTACTTGGCTCTAATGATTATTCTAAGAAATGTAGCACTGAAGGAATTACAAACAACTTATTGAACTATTTACACTTTTTTCATTTCTGTCTTTAAGCAACGAAGTGGCGAATCTGTTAAAGTGCACCAGCTTGATGTTGCCATTCCCTTGCACCTCAAAAGCCAGCTAAGGAAAGGACCCCCACTTGGTGGTGGGGAGGGAGAGACAGAGTCTGCAGACACAATGCCGTTTGTCATGTTAACCAGAAAAGGCAATAAGCAACAGGTGAGAATCTGTCCGCAGTATATTCCCAGTTCCTTGGTAGTTACCAAGTGTGAGTGGTAATTTTGTTTTATGGGTTCTTGCTTACAGGGGGAAAAGACTGGTATTCAGTGGTAGAAATAATTTTATCTGTTATGTGCACAGAAGACACATGTAACTTCCATCAAGTAGATGGGTGTTTTTTAATGGAAAGAACATTTAAAATTTAAGTCATATGCATTTGTAGAAGATACACATACTGACTTTGAGTAGGAAGCTCACAGTGAGACAGGGAAGGAGGGTGATGGTGGATAATCTTGAAAAAAATAATGCTCACTTGCCAAATTGCTTTTGGAATAAAAAAACCATTGTTTTCGGACCCCTGATCCTTCTCCTCCATTCTCCTTAAACGACCTCCTCTTTCTTTCTCTTACCTCACAGATGGCCCTCACAATCATTTCCCTGTCTGCTAAGCTATCACTTTGATTCATACATTCAGTCCTCAAATATTATTTGTCTGCTCTGCCAAATACCAGCCCAAGTGTGAGGCTACAGTGATGGACAGGATGTAGCCCCTGGCCATGTGAGCACACACCAGCTGAGGGAGAGAGACAAGCATAATATTATATTTGCTGATTGTGGAAAGTGCTCTGAAGGAAATGGAGCCTGGCTCCCAGATCTAACTCGAAGATACATCATTTATTACCAGTCCTGTTAAAAAAAAAAATTCATACTTTATTATTTCTGAGTTTAAGTTGCATCTTAGAGTTGATGGAATCTTAGGATAATTGACAGCATTTTTTTCTGTTTTAGTGGTATGTAAAATAATGGTGCATCTTATAATTAACAGAAGCATCTATGAAATATGGTGGCTAGAAGAGCTTGTTAGACCAGTCTGATACCTGGTTCCCACGTTCATTTAAATTGTCATTTAACAGCTACTTATTGTTGACTTGTTATGTACCAGGCACTGTTCCACGTGCAGAAATACAGCAGTAATAAGTCCCTCATCTCTTCGGAGCTTTCGTTCTAGTATTGAGAGGCAGACAAGAAATAATGTCAGGTTAAGGACAGTGCTCTGTTGGAAGATAAAGCAAGTTAAGAGGATAGGAAACTGAGGTGGGGAGGAGGTGATCAGAGGGAGACTGCTGTTGTAGAGGGTGACCAAGGAAGGCCCGGAATATCCTCTGTGAGGGGAGGGACATTCTGTTCCTTCCCTTCCAGAACAGGCTCAAGGAGATGGTGCCTACCTTCATCTTTTATCTCTGCTTTGTCAGGTAATTTCTTGCTACTCAAAAGATCAGAGTTGTAGAGCATACCATCATTTTGCTGTAGTGCAAATAAGTCTTGAGATGTGAAAGCTGAGTACCAGTTAGAATCACAGAATGGAGGGCTGGGAACAGGCTTTCCATCGTGACTCACATTTAAATAGTTAACTGATTTTGCTTCTGAGCACTGCTGGATCTTTGTCAGATTTTCTTCATAATTCCTTTCCAGTCAACAGGACTTTCCTCCATCCTAGACTTTAGGGTTACCAAGGTTTTATGAAAACTCCCTACTTTCTCACCTTCAGGCCATAGTTGAGCCCTGACATTTCCCCTCTCCCTCATCTTCCACCCAGTCCCTCGAAAAAAAAGGGCTTCTTTTTGATCAAGACCCTAGACTTGGTGCTGGAGTCTTTGTAAAAGTACTCTTTTTAGCACTTGGAACTGCTGGTTACCATGACTAGCAGGATTCTCAAAGTCTAGAGTTTCTGCTTTTCTTTTTAGGGATAATTTAGTTCTCTGAGTAGACTTTTCCTGGTTTTTTTTTTTGTTTTTTTTTTTAATAATTGTCAAGGGCAGTACATGGCAACTTCATTTCCGTAGGCTGAACTATCACATGAGAATTGGTTCCCATTCCTATATAGCTCCTGAACTTTCTGTGCTACATTGACGCATTTACTAAGCCTTGCTTTTTCTTATTTAAAAGGAGCTTTAGTAATATCTTTCTGTGAAGATCAACTTCTTGTTGTTGAGTCACCCAGTCATGTCCGACTCTTTGTGACCACATGGACTGCAGCACACCAGGCCTCCATGTCCCTCACCATCTCCTGGAGTTTGCCCAAGTTCATGTTTATTAATCGGTAATGGCATCCAGCTATCTCATCCTCTGATGCTCTCTTCTGCTCTCCGTCTTTCCCAGCATTAGGGGCTTTTCCAGTGAGTCATCTGTTCACATCAGATGACCAAAGTACTGGAGCTTCAGCTTCAGCATCAGTCCTTCCAGTGAGAATATTCAGGGTTGATCTCTCATAAGATTGACTGATTTGATCTTCTTGCTGTTCAAGGGACTTTCAGGAGTCTTCTCCAGCACTGCAGCTTGAAGGTATCAATTCTTTGACTTTCTGCCTTCTTCACAGTCCAGCTGCCTCAACCATACGTGACCACTGAGACAATGAGGTAGCTGGATTCCATCACTGATGTAATGAATATGAACTTGGGCAAACTCCAGGAGATGGTGAGGGACTTGGAGGCCTGGTGTGCTGCAGTCCATGTGGTCACAAAGAGTCGGACATGACTGGGTGACTCAACAACAAGAAGTTGATCTTCACAGAAAGATATTACTAAAGCTCCTTTTAAATAAGAAAAATCAAGGCTCAGTAAATGTGTCAATGTAGCAAAGAAAGTTCAGGAGCTGTGCTTTTCAACACACTGTCTAGGTTTGTCATGGTTTTCCTGCCAAGAAGCAGTTGTCTTCTCATTTCATGGCTGCAGTTACTATCCGCAGTGATTTTGGAGACCAAGAAAAGGAAATCTGTCACTACTTCCACCTTTTCCCCTTCTGTTTGCCATGTGGTAATGGGGCCAGATGTCATGATCTTAGTTTAATATTTACTCTTAAGCTGGCTCTTCCACTCTCATCAAGAGGCTCTTTAGTTCCTCTTTGCTTTCTTCCGTTAGAGTGGTATCATCCACATATCTGAGGTTGTTGATTTTTCTCCTGCCTATCTTAATTCCAGCTTGTAATTCATCCAGCCCGCCATATCTCCTGATGTGCTCAGTGTTTGGTTAAACAAACAGGGTGACAGCAGACAGCCCTGTCGTACTCCTTTCTCGATCTTGTATGGATCAGTTGTCCCATACAGGATTCTCGCTGTTGCTTCTTAACCGCATGCAGGTTTCTCAAGAGACAGGTAAAATGGTCTGATATTCCCATCTAAGAGCTTTCCACAGTTTGTCATAATCCACACAGTCAAAGACTTTAGCGTTGTTGATGAAACAGGTGTTTTTCTGAAATTCCCTTGCTTTCTCTATATAATCCAGCAAATATTGGTGATTTGATCTCTTATTCCTCATCCTTGTCTAACCCCAGCTTGGACATCTGGAAGTTCTTCATTTGCATAATGCTGAAGCCTAGCATGTAAAATTTTAAGCATGAATTTACTCGCATGGGAGATGAATGCAATTGTCTGATGGTTAGCACATTGTTTGATACTACCCTTCTTGGGGATTGGGATAAGTATTAATCTTTTCCAGTCCTGTGGCCACTGCTGGGTCTTCCAGATTTGCTGACGTAGTGAATGTAAAACCTTGATGGCATCATCTTTTAGAGATTTGAATAGTTCTGCTAGAATTTCATTGCCTCCACTGGCTTTATTAACAGTAGTGCTTCTTAAGGCCCACTTGACTTTCCACTCCAGAATGTCTGGCTCTGGGTGACTAACCACAACATCATAGTAATATTATTAGTTCATTAAGATCTTTTTTATACAGCTCTTCCATGTATTGTTTCCATCTCTTCTTGATCTCTTCAGCATCTACTAGGTCTGTACCGTGTTTATCCTTTATTGTGCCCATCTTTGGGCAGAATGCTCCCTTGATGTTTCCAGTTTTTCTGAAGAGATATCTACATGTTTCCCCTTTGGTTGTATTCTTCTGTTATTACACATTGTTCATTGAAGAAGACCTTCTTATCTCTTCTAGCTATTTTTTGGAACTCTTACATACACCTTTCCCTCTCTCTCTTGCTTTTCTTTTCTTTGTTTTTCCGTTATTTGTAAAACCTCCTCAGGTAACCACTTTGCCTTCTTGCTTTTCTTTTTGTTTGGGGTGGTTTTGTTTGCTACCTCCTGTACAATATTACAACCTCTGTCCATAGTTCTTCAGGCACACTGTTAACTAGATCTAGTCCCTTGAATCTATTCATTACCTCTACTATGAATTCATACAGGATTTGACTTCAGTTATACTTGGCTGGCCTATTGTTTTTCCCAATTTTCTTTAGTTTAAGCCTGAGTTTTGCTCTGAGAAGCTGATGATCTGGGCCAAACTCAGCTCCAGGTCTTGTTATTGCTGATTGTATACAGCTTCTCCATCTTCAGCTGCAAAGAATGTAATCAGTTTGATTTTGCTATTGACCATTTGATGATGTCCATGTGTAAAGTCGTCTCTTGCGTTGTTGAAAAAGGGTATTTGCTGTGACTAGTGCATTCTCTTGGCAGAATTCAGTTAAGCTTTGCCTTGCTTCGTTTTGTTCTCCAAGGCCCAAAATTGCCTATTACTCCAAGTATGTCTTGATTTCCTACTTTTGCATTCCAATCCCCAATGATGAATAGAACACCTTTTTTAGGCATTAGTTCTAGGTGGTCTTCTAGATCTTCATAGAACTGACCAACTTCAGCTTCTTCAGCATCAGTGGTAGAGGCATAGACTTGGATTACTGTGATGTTAAATGGCTTGCCTTGGAAATGAACAAAGGTTATTGTCATTTTGAGGTTGCACCCAAGTACTGTATTTCGGACTCTTATTGATTACGAGGGCTACTCCGTTTCCTCTATGGGATTCTTGCCCACAGTAGTAGATACAATGGTCATCTGAATTAAATTAGTCCATTCTCATCCGTTTTAGTTCGCTGATTCCTAGGATGTCTATGTTTATTCTTACCATCTCCTCAGCCACATCCCGTTTTCCTCGATTCATGGACCTAACATTCCAGGTTCCTATAGAGTACTGTTCTTTGCAGCATCACCAGACACATCCACAACTGAGTATAGTATCTGCTTTGGCCCAGCTGCTTCATTCATTCTGGGGCTATTGGTATTTCCTCTGCTCTTCCCCAGTAGCATATTGGACACCTTCAGACCTGGGGGACTTACCTTTTCGTGTCATATCTTTTTGTCCTTTTATACAGTTCATGAGGTTCTCACGACAGGTGTACTTGGGTGGTATAATCAGGTATAATCTGGGTATAACTAGGTATACCCAGGTGGTATAATCAGGTTTGTCGATCCCTCCTCCAGTGGATCACGTTTTGTCAGAACTCTCTGCGATGACCCGTCCATCTTGGGTGACCCTGCATGGCATGGCTCAAAGCTTTATTGAGTTATGCAAGCCCCTTCACCACAACAAGGCAGTGATCCATGAAGGGGGGCGATCAACTTATACAACAATAAATAATCAATTTTCTTCATTCATCCCTCTGTTTTCTGAGGCACATATGGAAAATTCACGATACCTGTGTCAGTTTGCACACCCTTTTGATCTTTTCAGAATGTGTAGGCATAAAATTAAAACCTACCTTCAGAAACTTTTGAGCTTTGAAAAGTAAATTCATTTCAATAGTCCTGAATTCTAAATTCTATGGGTCAAAGTAAGACTATGTGTCTGTATTTTAACAGAAATATTTTTGGTTCAAAGTAGATAGATTATATACTGTGTAACCCATGTAACTTCAGAATGAGGAGTGAAGTCCTTCTTAGTGAAATTTTGTTTAAGGAAACATTTTTATTGAACTTTATTTTTAAAATGTTAGCAAACATGAAATGAGAGCTCAGAGTACTTGGTTATTAAGTTTCAACTCATAAACAGTATTTGGAATTTTGGAATATGTTCAACTTTAGGAACATTATTTGAAGAAACATCACTGTTATTTTGTGGTTTGAAGAAGAAAGTATATTTTGTTCTGATTTTTATTTCTTTATTTGACTTTTGGGTGTTGGTTCTTCTGGTGCAACGGTTTTTCTAGAAATGTTAAATGCGTAGCCTTATAGGAATCTTTAGTTCTTAAGTGAAAGATCTCTTTGTGGACCAAATTTGTGCCCAGAAATAACTTTCTTCTGTAGTCAGTAGGAAAAGAAAAATTTGTACCAGTGAAGTAAGTAGTTGAAAAGAAAGGAAAATACTGTTGATAATTTCTTTCTAGATTCACATGTCTGTGAATTAGAATAATGAATTGAAAGAAAATGTCTTATTAAAGCAAAAGTTAAAAAAAAAAAATGTAATAGAGCCATTATGTAATGTTTTAAAGAATTTTTGTTTCAAACAAATGCAAAAAATATTTATTTTGGTTTAATAGTTGTTAACAATCCTGAACCAGGAACATCCTGCTAAAAACAAAACATTCCATAGATAAGAATTATTCTCCCATAACTAATTGTTCAGTTGCTAAACTCTTTCTCTTTTCCAGCATCACAGCTATCTTTAGAATATGAAGACTTGGTAATCGTAAAGGTGGACTAGATTTGTTCTGTATAGTCAAGAGGGAAGAATTAATTCCAGGGGGTAGAAATGAAAAGGGTGCAGATTACAGCTTGCTGTGTAAAACCCTTTCTGACAGTTAGCCATGTGTAACAGGGTCTGCACAGTGGACAGTGATCCCCTGATGCTTAGATGTGTTGCTTCCGGACAGCGTGCAGGAAAGAGGAGTGTCTGCTTTTCATGGACGTTGAACCTGATGGCCTTCCACTTCTTATCCAACCCTCATGGGTTTCTCTCTTAAGTAGAGTAACACTATTGTCTGTTTATGTTTTGAGATGATATTGTCTTTTTTGACTTATTAGGAAAGGAAAAATTAATTTTCTAACCTCATTTAGTTCTACTTACTTATTTGGGTTTCCCAGGTGGCTCAGTGGTAAAGAATCTGCCTGCCTGTGCAGGAGACATAAGAGACTTTGGTTCAGTCCCTATGTTGGGAAAGATCCCCTGGAGTAGGAAATGACAACCCACTCTAGTATTCTTGCCTGGGAAATCCCATGGACAGAGGAGTCTGGCAGGCTGCAGTCCAAGGGGTCCAAGTTGGGAGTGACTGAGAACGAATGCATGCACTGATTTATTTGAAATCTTTGTTTCTTGATTTTCTGAAGCCATTTGTGGTTTCTTTACTTTTTTTTCTCAGTTTAAGATCCTTAATGTACCCATGTCTTCCCAACTTGCTGCAAATCATTGGAACCAGCAACAAGCAGAACAAGAAGAGAGGATGAGAATGAAAAAGCTCACACTAGATATCAATGAACGGCAAGAACAAGAAGATTATCAAGGTATTAAATCATTTCCAGGACAGAAGTGGAAAATTGTGATGCCTTTTGGATTTTTAAAATATAGAACGTCAAAGCTGTTATTCTCCTTTTCATGTCATGTTTGTTTATATTTAGCCTGAGAAGTTGATTGTTTTTTGTATTCCTTTCTGTCTTTATTTTTCTTTCACTTATTTATAAAATAACACTAATGTAATTTTTATCATACTTGCTTCCCTTATAATTCAGTTAGATTCTGTACTATAAGAGCTGGTTTGCAGGTGAGGTAGTACCAAGTTTTAATTGCCTTCTGTTGTCAGTCAACTGTGAGCAAATTATTATTCAGCAAATATCCTCTCTTGTCTGTTTGGGAATCCTGGTCTTGAGGACCCTCTTCCTCCCAGATTTGAGGTCATCAAGTTAGGATTCCAGTTTTAATGCAGACATACTCAGCACACTTGGATTAGCTAAACTTTACATATGGAGTCCAGACACCTTAAAAGGCCCTCAGAGCCATAACATGGCTTTTATATAGTGTTGTACTCACAGACTGCTTTTTGTGCAAGAGATTGTTGTGTAAATAAATATTTGGTTTTCTATCTTTAAATCCCACTTTTAGAATCTTCTCTTTCAGTTGATGCCAATTTAAAAAAAAATAAATGTGTTTATTTATTTATTTGGTCCTGACTAAAGGCATGCAGGATCTTAGTTCCCTGACTGGGTATCGAACCCATGTCCCCTGCAGTGGAAGCATGGAGTCCTAGCCACTGAACTGCCAGGGACTTGCCAATACTCAGTGTTCTTAATAATAAATAATGGTAGCTAACACTCAGTAGAGGTGCTTATTATGGCCAGGTGCTTATGTACTTGATCATAGCTTTTAACCCTCACAATAATTCCATGAGATAAATGAAACTTTATATTTAGGGAAACTGAGCCAAAAGCCCCATAGCTAGTATGTGGCAGAGCTGGGATCTAATCTAATGTTGTTCAGCTCTGAACACCATACTCCCAGCTGTTGTACTCTACTGCTTCTGACACTGTTTCACTGCCTCACAAGACACACAGTTGTGGCCCCATTGACTGTAAGGGAACGTGATGTTATATGGTGCACAAGAGCATGTCTCCTCTCTTGATTGCTTTTCCAGTACTTCTCAATGATTTTAGCCCATATAATGGTGATTTTTCTTTAGTTAGCTACCTGACACAACTAATAAATTTAATCTCCCTTTATTTGCTTATTGGGAGAAGTACATTTACCAATGTTAACGCCTTTTCTGTTTTGCTCCTAACTACAGAGATGCTGCAGTCTCTTGCCCAACGCCCAGCTCCAGCAAACACCAATCGGGAGCGGCGGCCTCGTTACCAACACCCAAAGGGAGCGCCTAATGCGGATCTAATCTTTAAGACTGGTGGGAGGTATGACGATCTCGCTTGTTTCTGCCTTAGCTAGTTCTTTTTCATGGTGTCTGTGTGAGGAAGTTAGATAGTTCTGGATTATACCTAATGATAAAGGCCCAAGGATTATTAGCACAATAGAAAAGTCTTTGAGTTGTAGATATTTGAGGGGGAAAAAAAAAAACCTGTTTATAAAATAGTTACCTTTTTTTTGTTTTTATAAAATCTTGATTTTAGTCATACCAGTATTGGTTTTCATTTTCTTTGACTTTTTTGGATTGTTAAAGATTTTCTCTTTTGCATTTATAGAGAGGACTAGTTATCGATTAATTGGAGAGAAGTCACAGGCTTTTTTGTTAGAATTTCTTAAGCCAGTGTTAAGTAATCATAATGTTTATAAAAACTCAAAACCTGTTGCTAGACTTTGAAGCATGCAGATTGAGTTTGTTTTTAGGTATTTTTTGTTTGTTTTTAAATTGTAAAATATCCTGCTGGGATGCGTGCCAGTTCTTCTTAAACTTGAGTTGCCTGATGTGAAATAACTAAAACTGTAAGGTATTTCACATAGAAGATATTCCCGAATAAGACCTCACTCATCTTGTTTTTAAGAAACAGAATTGTTGAAAGTTTTGCCAGGATCTGATCTGAAGACCCTTCCCCATCAATTTCATTCTTTCTCTTGTGTTTGGCTTATTATCAAAAGTGACATAGGCTTCGCTGCTCTTACAGGTCTGCCTCGGGGTATTAGTGTTCAGACTGAGGCTATCAGAGCCCTCAAATATCAACGTGTTGTTGGGAATAGGCGAGCAGGTGTAGGAGAGAGGTGCTGGGGTTGCAGAAATGGTCCATCCCTGGAGTAGTAGCACTGCAGAAAATGCAGATGTTCAGCCTGTGTCTTTACTCAGTAAGAATATTTGTGTTCCTGATAACATTTTACTTTGAACTGTATGCTCAGGCCCTGATAGCTCAGTTGGTAAAGAATCCACCTGCAATGCAGGAGACCCCGGTTCAATTCCTGGGTCAGGAAGATCCACTGGAGAAGGGATAGGCTACCCACTCCAGTATTCTCTGGCTTCCCTTGTGGCTCAGCTGCTAAAAAATCTGCCTGCAGTGTGGGAGACCTGGATTCAATCCCTGGGTTGAGAAGATCCCCTGGAGAAGGGAAAGGCTACCCACTCCAGTATTCTGGCCTGGAGAATTCCATGGGCTGAATAGTCCATGGTGTTGTGGAGTGGGACATGACTGAGTGACTGTCACTTCACATATGCTCAGACAACTCTAACCAAATTTCAGTTGAGGAAATTGGTTTGTCAAACTGAGTTCTCACATCCTTCAGGGTTACTCATGGCTTGTGGGATAAAGTCCCAGCTCCTCACTTGATAACATGACCCTGGATGATAGGGTGCACTCTATTTACTGGCTTTCTCTCCTGTTCTTTGCCCTCCTCCCCACCCAGCTGGCCTCTCAGTTCTCCTAGTTACGCTGTCCTTTGCCTCTCTCTGTTTGGAACCCTCTTGGGCCCTTCCTCTGGATAACTCTTGCTCCTCCTGTCTGGTCTCACCTTGATACTCAGGAGTCTCACCTTGGTGCCCTGAGTCACGGTGCTTCCCCAAACCTTACAGTGCTTCATCACCTGCCAGCCTGTCTCCATCCCCCAGAAAATCGAGGACCCAGGAAGCCCTGTCTTGCTTTCCGTTTTGTCTCCTCCACAGCTTTTGGTGCTTAGCATGTAGTAGATCCCCAGTAATGTTTGTTGAATGGACAGAGAAACTTAAAAAAAAAAATCTGTTTAATCATTTAATAAACTTTCTTCCTATGTTATGCTTCCGAGCACCCTCATTCCCTTTTGTTTTCCTGATTTTGTGAGACTCCAGTTCTTGAGCTACTTCCTTTACCTATTTTAAATCTCTTCCTAAAATACTGATTTGAAAGATAAAATAAAATCCTAACTTCTGCAGTGCTCTTTGAAATGACCCTCTGTAAGGTCTCATGGTTTTGTGGTATTTTTAAAGCCAGAGCTCTCAAAATGCAGTTATGGATGAATATTGGGGAGGAATACACAAATGTGTAAAAGTGAGTCTCTGAGCCTTTCAAGTACCATGTGTTTTTTAAACTTAAATTTAAGTGAAGAAGTGTAGTCCTGTGGAAGAACATTAGCTGATGGGGTGGTGTCTTTTGGTGGTTTGGCTCCTCTTTATTTTCTTCTATTTTTAACGCTGGACAAGATTCATTGGGAAGCTGTTTATCTAGAGTCATGGTCCTCGGCTCTCTGGGTGCTGAATTCCTATAAGAGAAGGCAGAAGAAATTCTGTGAGGTCTGAAGAACTGTTTTCAGTTGACTCCTAACTTAGCTAGTACTCTTTAAAAAGTTATTAATATTGTTTGCATTGTATGGCAGATGAAGGGAAATTTACTAGAAACCTGGTTATTAAAGCGGTTTTAAGTTTTTCTTGTCTCTAGATTTTGATAAGGCTCTCAGACATTAATTGTAATGATTTTTATATTTTCTAATCAGGATTGAAATAGGGCTGTAAGTTAAAATTTCAGCCCTTCTCCCTGGGTGTTTATGTCCTAACAAAGTATAAGCGTTTTGCTTATAATGAATTAAAATGGCAGTAGCACTCTAAGTAATACAGTTACCCAGGTGTTTTGTAAGGCAGGACAGGGTTGCTTTCCACTCTGCTAGTGTTGAAAAAACTGTGAAACTCAACATCATGGGAAAGATTGAGGGCAGGAGGAAAAGGGGGCACCAGAAGATGAGATGGTTGGATGGCATCACTAACTCAGCGGACATGAGTTTGAGCAAACTCTGGGAGATAGTGAAGGACAGGGAAGCCTGGTGTGCTGCAGTTCATGGGGTTGCAGAGAGTTGGACATGACTTAGCAACTGAACAACAATAGCATCTTTGGCAAATGTCAGTACTAATACAGTTTACACTCTATAAATTCGTGTGGATTATACTGTTGCTCCTCAAACTTTAAAATACACATTTTAACCATCTTGACTCTCATTAAACTGCTGGTTCTGATTAGTTTCTAACAAGCTGTCAGGTGATGTCAAAGTTGCTGGAGTGTGGACCACTCTCAGAGTAGTGAGAGATTATATGGCAAGTGTGTCTCACTTATCAAAGACTGTGAACACTTTTCCTTTATTCACTGCATTTGTCTAAAATATTCTGTTTTAGACCATTGCTTTGTCTTGACATCAGAGAGAGACTGTTTCTTTCTCTCAGGGAATACTCGTGTTACTGACCATTTCCCTTTCTGTTCAGTTCTGTACAATTTGCAAATGTATCCAGCTGAAGATAGACTTTTCCATATCTGCATTTTAGTCTCTGGAAGTTTCTTGCTAATGCAGCTGGCCTTGTGTAGGCAACCTATGTTAATTTGCTAGAGCTGCCAAAAGACAGCATTGTATACAGTGTGATTCACACAACAGAACTCCCGTCTCACACTCTGGAGGCTGGAATCCAAAGTCAAGGCAGGGTTGGTTCTTTCTGAGGGCTGAGAGGGACAGTCTGCTCCCAGCTCCCTACTGGCTCCTGGCGGTTTGCCAGCAACCCTGGCACTCCTGGCTTCCACTTCACGTGGGGCTCTCCTCAGGTGTGTGTCTGTCCAGATGTCCTCCTACTGTGAGAACACAGTCATACTGGATTAGGGGCTCATCCGATTCCAGCCTGGCCTTCTCTTAACTAATTACATCTGCAGTGACCCTTTCTCCAAATAAGGTTGCATTCTGAGGTTCAAGAGGTTAGACTTCAGCACATAAATTTGGGGGTTACGCAGTTCAGCTGACACAAACCATGAGTTTTCAGCATCTTAGAAAGTAGTTACAGGAAAGCTGATGGGCCCACCCTTGGCATCACTGTCAGAATTGCCCTATTTAGTGCCCCTCTGCCCCCTCTTGTTTCTTCAGTAGGAATCTGTGCTCTCTTTAAAAAGCACTGACTTCTCTGCAGTCAGTGAACAGGGGCTGGTGGTGCTCAGGGGGCATTTTCTTGCTGGAGGGGCATCCTCAGTCCTGGTTCTTTAACATTGCCCTGTTTGTGCCTCTAGGAGACGTTGATCCAGCAGCACGTGTCATTTCATTAGGTCCTGTATCTGATGTTGTGGATAGTGGAGTCCTCCAGCAATTGAATGAGAGCAGTGGACACATCTCAGCATGTCGGTCTAGAGAGTTGCGAATCTAAACCTGGGACAGGCTGGGGCCATGAGGCAGAAACAGCAGCCTCTGCCAACACCGGAACAAGCCGACGCTTCCAGACAAGGCGGAAAAGGCCTTTTGTAATGGAAATCACGTGAGGGTTCATCTTCTCTTGAGAATGGCAGTCAAGAAATGAGGTGGTTGACTTGACTCCTGAGCAGTTACACCAGGAAGAGCGTCAGTGAGATGACTGAGCCGGAGAAGAGACGGTTGTAATGGTAATGGTATGGGGGAAATGAACTTGAGTTTAAACTTGATTTGAGTTTCAGTGTCTCTGAATTGAACATCCCATGTTGAAAGAAGATACATTTGGGGGCTCCAGAACTACAGTAGAAAAGTATAGAGCAAGCAGTAAAATCTTCTAGTGAAAACTTACATGCAGGACAGCAAAATGATGAAAGATATCCAGGTACCAGATAATCCACCAGGAAGGCTTTTGTTTAGGAATCTCTTTCATGAGGAACAAGGGATGGGGGAGAAAAATCAGTTTTATCCACCAGAGTCAGTAATACAACATTGCCTGTTAGGGTAAAGGGAAAATGTGAAGATGATTAATACACACAGCATGAACCCAGATGGCTTAGCGGGGTCTGACACCAGCCTCAGAACAGGGATAGTCGAGCCCATTGTAAGTATCATTGAAAACAAACAGCGTGCCAGGCAGACACCACAGAAGATGGACGAAGGACAGCGAGAAGGGGATCCGGAGATTTTGTTGACCTTCATGGGTTTACAGCCTCTGTCTCTAAACAAAGTATGGAAACAGTAGAGCTTTTATTTTGCTTTTGTTTTTGTTTTGTTTTCCCCCCACTACATAGAAATGAGAGTTCTTAGTCTGTTTCTGGCCAATCTGTTAATTTATTAGGATAGTTGTCTTTCGTTTGCTTTCCAGTAGGCATAGTGAATTTAGTTGAAGAGCAAGCACATCTGTAAGCTACAACTTGATTACATCTTTTTTTCTAGCTGTTTTGCATTTTTTCTTTTACCATGTTTTAGTTTCTGCATGTAGAATTAAATAAGAAACAAAACTGTAAAGTTGTAACATTTCACATGGAAATGCTGCCCGATCTTCACCAGCTTCAGAAATCTGACCTTTGCCGATGCTGCAATAAAGTGTTGTAATTTAGATTTGGTGTGGTTGTGTTTTATTTGGTTTGGGTGTTGGAAACCTATTAAATGGGTAAATCAGTATCTTCCATGGATATCTTTGTTCTTTATAGTCTTAGAGACGATTTTGTTTGCATTTCACTTGTATCGTTGCTCTCATTTTAGCATCTGTTATTTGCATTGTTTTCTTGGGTGCCTGAGTCAGCTTACCTTGGGGTCAGTACAGAAAGTAGCCTGTGGAATCCAATCGAATAAATATGTTTAGAAGAGGCTTGAACCAGCTACAATGGAAAATGCTAGCAGAGCACCATCTAGTCTGGGTGGTGGTTATGTTCTTACCTGAGGGTGGGCAGCAGGGTTGATAAATGCTGCCGTAAGGCAGGCAGCTCAGAAGGGAATCATGAGAACCATTGTTTTCAGCTTCTTTCAGGTGTTCATTCCAAGGTTGACTGAGACAATCCAGAAGGTGTGACTGTAATCACTCTTGATAAAATCAGCTGAGAGTCATTGATATTTGAAAAGAAAAAGACTTAATAAAGTTTCAAAACTCAATTCTCTCAGCCCTGTTTCCCAACGCTCATTGCCGCCTTACTTGCCGGCTGCACTTGGCACAGTATCCATCCCTGGACCAGTGGTCAGTGGTCAAGGGGGCAAGTTCTGTGAAACCACTGGCTTCGCAGGCAGGCGCGTTAAGAATTGCCTGGAGGAGGCCGCTTCCTACACTCATCCATAAGTGGGGTTCACTCAGATTTTAAACATGAAGTTTTTCCACATAGCTACACATTTATTTCTAAAGTTTGGCTTTTAAAGAACCCCAAATGTTTTATCTATACAACCTCTCGTTAGAACATCTCGCTCTGCGTGGCCGGCACTGGAGTGTCGCTGCGCCAGCTCTTTCTAGTGCTCTTCCCTAGGCTTGCTTTGGATGAAGACAAAATGGAGGTGGAATCAGTTTAAGAATCCTTAGCATGCTCTAAGTAAAGTCACGTTTTTGGCATTCTTATTGTCATGCGTTTTTGAACCTTTGGACAAAGTACAAAGGACAGTCAGCCATCTTCTGTTATCTCAGTAAGTGCTGCTTTCTGGAGGAGTGACTTTGGAAATTGTTGGGTTATTACTCAAATGTGTGTTTCATTGGAGGAAGTTTTAGTTTTATAGTTATTGGGGAAAGCATTTCAGATTCTGCTGAGTATGTGCATGTATGTCTACAAGCGCTTTTTTTTTTTTTTTTTAACCTTTTCTTTGGTTTCCTATGTGACACTGGATATATCGTCATTCTGGTTGGATTTATGGATTTAAACGTTTTGATGAATACTTGGCAACCATGGGAAGGGAAGGATTGATTGACCCCTTTCTGTTTACCAGGCACTGGGGATACAGAGGTAGGGGGGGGCGGAATCCCTGCTCCCATGGGATTGATACTCTAGTAAGGGAGAAATGTGACAGTTCTGAGAAATTAGGTGACCATATGTGGAGACTGCTTATGCAGTGCATGGCATGTAGGAAGGGTCCACTTGATGGCACTGTTTCTGTAATACCTTGTTCTCTCCTTACTTCCTGGCTTGGTTACTTTCAAGATGTAGTTCAAGCTTTGTCTCCTCTAGGACACCTTGCTGTTCCCTCATCCCTGATTTGATTTAGATGCTGTCCTTCCCTTGTAGCTCACTCAGTTGGTAAAGAATCTGCCTGTAATGCAGGAGACCCGGTTTCAGACCCTGGGTTGGGAAGATCCCCTGGAGAAGGAAATGGCAACCCACTCCAGTATTCTTGTCTGGAGAATCCCATGGACAGGGGAGCCTGGTGGGCTACAGTCCATGGGGTTGCAAGAGTCGGATACGACTTAGTGACTAAACCTCCACCTTGAGCTTCATCATAGGTGCTGCCCACCTGCCCATGGGTGGGATGAGATTAATTGCAGGGTGGTGCTCAGCAGCTGTTCTGCAAGAGTTACACAGAACTCCTGTCTGTAGGAGCAGCAGACTGGACTGGGGGACCCTGGGAGGTGCTCATCACATGCTCCCCCTGGGCGCCGAGAATTCTGAGGGAACTTGCTTTACCCCAGGAAGCGTGTGTGGCCACATTCTCAACCACCTGTCCTGCCGTGTCCACAATAGGACTTTTGCACTTGACCCAAATGCCACAGAACCCCAGGCTGGGTATGTGATGGGTTCTCATCTGCTTGAGTAGGTGAGCTCAGGAATTTGGAGAGTGGACACGGGTCCCACTAGTCTCCCATTTCCCAGTTCACTCTGACTCTGGATGCTGGCCTGAAGATTTTGGGGCCAGCACTCGCAGGGCATTCTCATTTGAACTGATGGGCAGAGTGTCAGTCTAGTTCCATGCACTGTTTGTAATCTAGGAGGTGAGCAGGGGGACTTCATATGTCTCCTGAGATCTGTGTGCACCTGTACACACTTGCCACTAAGGAACCCTCAGGCCTGGAACATTTTCTCACTAGTGGCCGGGAGGCCAGAAACACCTATTCCCAAAGGGGATGTGGAGGCGCCAGGTGGACACCCTCAGTAACTCATTAGATGTTTATTGAGCACCAACTCTCATGCTTCCTACTTGTATGAACTTGGGTGGTCATTGACCTCTAAACTTCAGTTTTATCCTCTGTAGACAGTTGACTAGGGTTGTGTGAGGAATTAATGAATAATGGACTTGAGGGTCTTAACAAAGTGGCTCAGGTTGATATACAGTAAGTCCTCAATAAAGGTTGACTGGTAGTGGTAAAAATATTAGCACCACAGCTCCTGTGTGCAATGCGCATGGTACATAGTTGGATACAAAGTTGGCCAAGCTTGGCCCTTGAGCTCATAAACCCTTCAAGTGCGCAGAGAATCCTGTGTTCAGACCTGGGTGGCTGGAAATCAGACAGAACTTCCAAGTTCCACTTTATTACCCACAGAAAACTGTTGCTGAACTGCTGTGGGAACCTTTCAGTGAACCAGGCCTGGACCGTGTCCCGTTACCTTGTCAGAGAGAAACAGTATCTGTCTCCCCAGAGATCACTGGCCACTTGATTTCAGGCATAAACCTCTTATTTTCTCAATTTTTCCCTCTATATATCTCTTGCCAGGAACAGGGTTGAATATTAAGGAGAAACACACAAGGTCCTAGTTCCTCTGACTCCAGAAGTAGCACAGGTGGCTTTGGGGTCTTCCAGCATCCCAGAAAAGCATGGACTTTTGGCTGAAATGCATCCCCCACCCAGGACAGGTCATGGATGGGGGTCAGATTGACAAGATTTAGCCCTCTTGAGGCTGGTGGGGTTTTTGCCAGGCTTCCTCGAGAGGGCATGGTGAAGGGGAAGAAGCGGATGGGGCAGAACAGGCGGCAGAGTTGAAAAGAGGAAGTAGAATTGTCTTCTGCTTTATCAGATCTCCGCTCCCCACACCCCTACTCGGGTGCAGCACAGGGCACGTAATGCAGGTTCAGTACGACTTCTGTGTGGGGGGCCACTGACTTAACGCTGAGCCCAGGAGGGATTGTGAGGTACGACCCAAATCCTCGGTAATTGATAATCTGTTCCAAGCCACTCATGAGTGTGCAGCCTCTTCCTTGATTCCAGCAAGGCGGGGGCGCTGGCTGGGATTGCACACCTGCCACTCCTTGGGGAAGCTTCACTGACATCGCCTGTGCGATAAGAATCATATAGTGGGTTTTTCAGGGTGATGGAGAGTGGAGAGCATTCACTCCACACCTGCCATGTGCTAGGCTAATGTCCTGGTGACATGGCAAACCCTGCTTCTGTGGAGCTTCTGTTCTTGAAGGAAGAGCACAGAGGAACAAAAATTTAAGAAGAATATAAAAATGAGAGAAGCTGGATACTGCGATGCTGAAGGCCCTGTTCTGGGATGGGCTTGGCTGCAGGTGAGGTAGGGGGCCTGTGGGGGCCCACATGCAAGGGCTGCTCGGAGCAGGAACACGAAGGCCTGGTGTCCTTAGCCTGAGTCAGGACAACACGGGCCAGTCCAGCTGTCGTCAAGCCTGCCCTGCCCACCCTGCTGCTTGGCTGCTGGTCCCTAGAGTGCTCCCTCATGAACACTGCACTCTAACCGCCTTCCCAGGCTCTGCTTCCCTGACAGACTGCAGCCCATGTGCTCTGGGGGTGAGGTGCCGTGGTCTGTGGTCCCTTGAGCTCGATTCCCTGGATGACAAGGATCAACCCCTGGAAGACAGGGAAGGACATTCCAGAAGAATGATTGGAGATGGGAGTATGAGCATGTCCTGCTTGAGGAATGGAGGGAAAAACCAGTGAGAGGTGGACACAGAGCTGTCTGTGTCAGAGAGGACTCATGAGCCAGAGTGGGGCAAGTGAATTTTCTTCTGGGTGTGGTGTGATTGATTTCGTCCGACTTCATGGGATCATCTGGCTGCTGAGTGAAGGTCAGATTGTAGGGGCTGGAGTAGAACTGGGGAGACCTGGAGGCAGGAAATGGCAAGAGCCCGGCTGAGAAACGATGGGGTGATGGTGGAAAGGGGACAGGTTTCCCAGGTAGAGGGGAAAGGGCTGGCTTAGGAGGGGCAGGTGTAGGAAGGGGTGGGATGAAGGGGTGTGGGGTCCTGGGCTGTGCAGTTGGGTGGGCGGGGCATGCAGAGTGGGACAGAGTGAGTGTAGACGGTCCCCAGGTGATGTTCATGTAGGGGTGCTGCCTGGAGGCCCCCACGGCCCCTCTTGGAGGGTTTGCATACCCTGGCTCCACGCCTGCTGGGGAAAAGGGCCACTGCCAAATGGCCCTGGTTTCTGGAGTTGCCTAGCCTGCAGGTGGGCAGACCAGGGTCTGCCCTGGTCTGAGGCCATGACGTCACCCTGGGCAGGGGGAGGAAAGCACAGGCCCCCTGCTCCAGAGCGCTGCCCCACTGTGTGCTGGAGCTCAGGCCTGCTATGAGGAGCAGGCCCTGGCAGTGAGCCAGGGGACGCTCCCACTGGACCCTGTGCATACTGGGGAGACGGGCTGACTGTAAACGGATCGCTCTGTTCTGCCTGACCTGATTTTCCCTTCCTTTTAATTTGACTTTTGTTTGTTTGCTTTGCATTGTTTCTGAGAGACCCTGGAGACAGACCTAAGACAGCCCGCACTGGTAGCTGCACACCGGATCAGGCCGGGGCCTTCTGGGCTCAGCCTGCCCTTGGCCCTCCCAGAGGCCCAGGCCTCCCTCTGCAAACCCCTGGCTTCCTGCAGTCACAGAACCAGGCAGACCACACCCACCAGGGCCTCTCTTCCCCTCCTCTTCACTGCCTGCTGCAGCAGGAACCTGCTAGAGCCACTGGCCCACACGGCCCCCTCAAGAGAAAGCCTGAGGAAGTACTGGAGGGTGAGAGAGAAGATCTGTGTATTTAGGTCCCTAGAGCCAGCAGCCTGTGACTTTGGTATCCTACCCCTTGCATGGTTCACCCAGGTTTCTGCACCAGCTCCCGGGTGCTCCGTTCCTGCTGTTGTGATCTGCAGACAAGTACGGAGGGCCAGGGCCTGACAGTCAGCCACCCTGGTGTTACTGAGGGAAGGAAATCAAAAACAACTGCAAAATCCCCTAATCGCATTTTACTTTTAAAAAACTTTTTATCTCTAAATAATTACAGACTCACCAGAGGCTGCAAAAGTAGTCGAGTCCTGCAAACACTTTGTCCAGCTTCCCTCAGTGGTGACATCTTCTATGACGACAGTAAACATCAAAACCAGTATATTGACATTGGTTCAACATCGGTAACTAGACTCTAGGCTCCATTAAGTTTCCACAGTTTTTACGTGTGCACCTACGTGTGTTTCCACAGAATGGGATTGCGTGTGTAGATTTGCCACTCTCAAGGTACAGAAATGTTCCATCACCACAAAGGAACTCCTTCCTGTGTGCTACTCCTTGATCCCTGATGTAGTAGTTCTTCAGAGAAACAGAACAAAGGATAAATAGAAATGTGTATTTTATTCTTATTTTATTAATAGGACTATTTAGGGATATTATAGGAATAGGAAATTACGAATTATGCAGGCTGAAATGTCTGAGTCTTCCACCTGCAGACTGGGGAAGCATAAAAGTCAATTCTACAGTTCAACACCAGTCTGAAGGCCTGAGACCCAGAGTTGCTCACAGTCCAAGACCAAGGGCCCAAGAACCGGGGGCCAATGGTGTGACTCCTCTCTGAGTCTGAAGAAGAGAACCAAGAGCACCCTTATTTGAGAGCAGGGGAAGACGGACGTCCCAGCTCAAGCAGAGTGAGCAGGTACCCCTTCCTCCACCTTCTTGTTCTTTCCATGTTTTTGATGGTTTGGTGGATGCCCACACACATTGGGGAGGGCCGTTTTCTCTACTCAGTCTACTGATTCAGATGCTCATCTCTTCTGCAGACACCCTCACGGACACACCCAGAAATGGTGTCCCATCAACAAAGTGCGCATCTCTTAGCTCAGTCAAGTTGACACATAAAATGAGTCATTGCACCTGGAAACAGCTAACCTGGTTTCTTCCGTAGAGTTTTGTCATTTTGAGAGGGTTGTGTAAATGAAAGTGCACAATATAGATTGATGATGCATCTGTGATGCCCTTGAGATTTCACTGAAGCCAGTGCATTTGGTTCCTTATGGATGAGTGGTAACCCTGTTGGGTGAATGTCCCTGAGTTTAAGCATGCACCCTACTGAAGGACATTTGGGGTGTTCTCAGTTTGAGGTTATTTCGAATAAAGCTGTTGTAAATATTTCTGTGCAAGTTTTTTTTAATTTTGAAAAAATATACATAAAATTTACCATTGTAACCATTTTTAAGTGTACAGTTTAATATGTGTACAGGTTTCTGTATGGATGTGAGTTTTCAGTTCTCTGGGACAAATCCCTAAGAGTACAATTGCTGAATCATGTGGTAAGTGCATGTTTAGTTTCTTAAGAAACAACTGTTTTCTCAAACTGTGTTCTGGAGTGACTGCACCATTGTCCATTCCCACCAGCAATGTAGGGGGGATCCAGTTTCTTCACTTTGTTGCCAGCATTTGGTCTTATCACTGCTTTTTTTTTTTTAATTTTAGCTGCCATAGTCAGGTATACTGGTGTCTCCTTATTACGATTTGCATTTCCCTAATGGCTAATGATGTTAAGCATCTTTTTGTGTGGTTGCCATTCATATATCCTCTTTGGTGAAATGTCTGTGCGTGTCTTCTGCCTTTCTAATTTAATTAAAAGCAGGGTCTGCTTTCGTGTATTGTTTTTGAGTTTTGAGAATTCTTTCAATTCTTTTAGAGATTCTAGATATAAGTCAGATATGTGATTTTCAAATGATTTTCCCCCAATCTGTAGCATGTCTTTCATCCTTTTAATGGCATTTTTGCTCAGCAGAAGTTTCAAATTTTGATGAAGTCCAACTTATCTTTTTTGGTGATAACTCTCCTTTTTGCCTAGCCCTAGATCTCAAAGGTTTTCTGTGTTGTTCTTTCCTAAAAGTCTAATAGTTGTACGTCTTACATTTAGGTCCATTATCTACTTTGAGTTAGCTTTGGTATAGGATATGAGGTTTAAGGTTTTCTGTTTTTGTTTTGTTTTTTTTTGCCCATGGATGAGCAATCACGCCAATGCCTTTTGTTGGAGAGGCACCATTCTCCATTGGGTAAGTTTTACACCTTCGTCAAACCAACAGCAACCACAGAACCTACCATGTGGGTGTATTTCTGGTGTCTCTGTTCTATTCCACTGACCTCTGGGTCTGTCGCTTCACTAATACCACACTGTTCTACTGTAGCTGTATGGTGAGTCTTGATATCAGGAAGAGTGAGTCCTCCTACTTTATTCTTTGTTAAACTTGTTGGCTGATTTAGTTCCTTTGCCTTTGCATATAAATTTTGGAATAAGCTCGTCTCTGTCTACAAAGTATCTTGCTGGGATTTCCATAGAAATCGTGTTATTATTTTTGAGCTGTCATGGATTAAATGGCTTTTGTAACCTTATTTTCAGATTGTTCATTACTGATACCTAGCGATGCAGTTGAGTTTTTTACACTAGGCTGGTATCCTGTGATGTTGCTCAACCCAGTCTGTTCTAGTAGTTGTCTCTAGTAATGGATTCATGTCATCTGCAAATACAGTTTGACTTCTTGCTTTCCAATCTGGATGATTTTTCTTTTTCTTACCTGATTACAGTGGCTAGAATCTCCGGTACAGTAACCAGTAGAAGTGATGGGAGTAGGCATCCTTGCCTTGCTCCTGATCTTAGGAGAATCAGTCTGTTTTTAACCACGTAATATAAGAACTACAGAGAGCACCATATACCGACCCAATACTAGGATCCTGAGAAGGGGGGAGGGTTGGGTGAAGGCAACTGGAACTCCTTCCCAACTCGATGGGTTGGGAGGAAGAGGAGCTTACGGAGGTCAGGAAGTCTGTGAATCTGTCCTGACATCCCATCGTGGGAACTGACAGCCGAAGAAGACAGCCTCAGCACTGCTGATGCTATTGCAAACTCAGCTGTCCTTCCCTGACAAGGCCGACCTCCTTTCCTTCCCCACCATACCCGAGAATGAGACAGACAGCCTCTAGGGGTCCTGTACCCCAACAGATTGTGTCTCATGCCCCATCACTCCAGAGTTGGCTGAATCGGGGTAGACAAACTGAGAGGCTCCCAAGTATTCCAGGGAAGAAAGGCAGGACCAGTCATGTGAAACTCTTGCCCCAGGACCCCTGGGGCAGCTGCCATCAATGAGGATCCTGTGAACCTTCCTCCCCTGTTAGGAACCTTTCCTCCATTGATCCATTCACTTATCTAATGCATTTGTCTGATACCTGCTAGGTGCAAGGCATCTTTTGAGACATGATGTGGGATTAAATAGACTAACGAGGTCCTTACTCACCAGACAATTGTAGTTTACAACAGTGGGATGCATCTTAAATGCTTATACCTTAAGAACAATGTGAGCCCTGGGACAAGAGAAGCATAAACTAAGTGCTGTGGTTGTTCTGAGAAAGGAAACAGACATGTGCGTGTCTGTGTAGGGGTGTATGTGAGGGGGGTGTTGTTAGGCCAAGTGGGATGGGGACTGGGAACAGTGGCGGGGGTTGTAGGCAAGCTGAACCCTAAATGATGTACAAGATTTTAACTGACGACTGGCAGGAGCTTTGCAGACACCATGACTCTCAAACTCTCATGAGCGTGACTCACATGAGGTCTTGTTAAAGTGCAGATTCTCTTTCCATGTGTCTGGGGAAAGCCTTGAGAGTTCTGACAAGCTCTCAGGTGGGGCAGATGCGCAGGTCAGAGGGTCACCCTGAGTAGCAGGAGTGCAGAGATTGCCTAATGTGATTTGGCTGCAGAACAGTGAGAAAGGAGGAGAGCAGAACGGGAGAAGGAGGTGGGGGCCAGATTCCAGGCAGAGGAGTTTGAACTGTATTTGGCAAGCAGTGCATAACCTCTGAAGGTATTTGGGTCATGCCATGAGCCAAGCTGGACGTTAGGAAGATTAGCCTGGAAATTACTTAATAGAGAGACAGAACAGGCGAAACTAAAGGGACATCCATCCATGTGTCCACCCATCCCTCCATCTATACCCACATCTGTGCACCTACCTAACGTCTGTCCGCCATCCACTAACATTTGTCAGACACATATTATGCTCCAGAGCCTGGGGAAGGATGGAGAAGACCCAGTTCCCTGCCTCCCCGACCCCAGCCCAGGGATCCCAGAGCCCAGAGGGATTGAAAGATCTACGCTTAAAGAAGTCTGGAAGCAGAAACACACTGCCAGAGGTGACATCAGAGACAGAGCTCCTGTGAGAATTTCTGGACAGACAAGGGTTTCCTACTGGGGTTCCAGCCATCTTACTGACTCCAGGATGGCAGAGACAGAAGGGCCTGTCTGCCTGGGCTGCCATAACCAAGTTTCACAGACAATTGTTTCTCACAGTTCTGGAGACTGGAAGTCCAAGGTCAAAGTGTCAGCAGGGAGACTTCCCTGGTGGTCCAGTGGCTAAGATTCTGTGCTCCCAATGCAAGGGGGCTGGGTTCCATCCCTGATTGGGAAATCAGATCTCATATGCCCCAACTAAGAGTCTGCATGCCACAACCAAAGATCCTGCATGCCTCAACAAAGATCGGAGATTTTGAGTGCCACAACTAAGACCTGGTGCAGCCAAATGAATTGATAAATAATAGCAATACAGTGTTGGCAGGACTGGACCCTGCAGAGGCCTCTCTCCTTGACTTGCAACTCGCTGCCCTCTCACGGACTGTCCTCTGTGCACTGGTGGGAGGGAGAAGGTTGCCCTGATGTCTCTTCCTCTTCTTCCAGGGACCCCAGCACTAACCACCTCATTCAACCTTGGTCACCTCCCAAAAGCCCTGTCTTCAAATATGGTCCCATCGGGGTTATTTGGGCCTTCAACACATGAATTTGGGTGGACACACATCTAAGAGATCCTCTAGTCCAGCCCTGTGACTTTACTGGTGAAGATATGGAGGCTCAAAGACGTTAGGGGATTTGCTCAAGGTCACACAGCTGGCTGGCAGCACATCCAGAACAGGAAGTCAGGCCCATCATCTCCCAAATGTGCTGGGAAAAGGACAATGTCGTCCAGCTGCTGAGGCTTGTCTGAGGCCTGCGGCAGCGTGCCCTCCAGTACCAGCCCTGAGTTTATGTGAGAGACAGGGCCGGAGGGGGATAGGCCCACCCCGAAACCAGAAGGATTTAGCTCAGACCTCAGAAAGGCTTCCTGTCCCTGCCAAGTATGACCAGTGGTGGTTATGGGGCTTCTTCCTCTGAAAATGGCAGAAAGCTGGCCAAAGGGCCAGGGGCAGGACTTTACAACTGCTTCAGGCTCCTCCTAGACTTAGGGTTCCCTGATGACAATTAAAGACCTACTCAACCGAAACCACTTGAATCCAGAAGTCCTGCCAGGAGGAAATAAGTCACCTAAAAAATCACCCCATGCATACCTTTGGCCCAGCAGCCCAACCTCGAGGGTGAGGGCAGGGCCTGGGCCCTCGAAGGGCTGTTTACCTTGGTTAGGCAATGCAGATACGTGGCCTTGTTTGTGTTTACAGATGGGGTCAGCATTTGCGTGGGCACAGTCAGTCGAGCAGTGGGAAGCCAGCCTTAGGTCAGGGGCTGTGTTGGGGCCTGGGGAGGGGAGGAGCAGCTGCAGCCCAGCCCAGAGGCCCGTCTCCACGCCCGCCTCCCCTCCCTGTCCACCCTCGCTCTCCCGGGCTGCTCTGTCCCTGCAGTCCCCCCATCTCTCCACAACCCACCCCTGATAACAAAGTTCTGTACTGATCCTTGCCCAGAAGAATTTTTCTTTTTGAGAAAATATTTTCATTGAAAAATGAATTCAGGCAATCCTTTTCAGACCCACAAATGCCATTTTCAGGAAATTAGGAAATCCTGAGACCCACCCTGTTGGGTTATAAAGAGGGTTTGCCTTTCTGAGCGCAGTCCCTCCCGATTTGTGGTGGGAGAACACACTCCAGAGAGGCCTGCTCTCAGTCCAGTGTTTTCTGGCTCTGTGTAATAAAGGCATCACCCCCTGGGAGGGGGTCAGGAAGAACACCTATGGTGGAAGTGGGGATGGGGAGGACGGGAGTGCTGTCTGCTGCTGAGAACCCCACTTGCCCCCAAGCCTGTCTGTGCGGCCATAGCTATCTAAGCCACAGCCTCCCTGTAAAGAGATTCCGAAAGAGTTCTAGAACACACACCTCTTGGAACCTGTGACTGCTCTGGGAGAGAGCCGTGCTCCATGGGGTCCCACGCTTCACCACACCTCATGACTTCCGTGGACCCGCTGGCCAGTGGAGGAGCGACCCAGGCTGGTGGGGCTTGCTCAGTTTATTTTGGCCAGGCCCACCCTTGGGGGAGAGGGGGAGTGGAGGGAGGGAGAGTCACGCCCGGTGATGGCGGGACCCAGGATTTGGTTCAGTCCTGGCTTCCAGCACTTGGCTCCACTGTCTGCAGAGGCAGCCCCTGGTGGAGACTGTTGATTTGGGAAGTGTGGTCAGTGGGCACAGAGCCTTCTCAGCGCCTGGTTTACTGAAGAAATGAGTGCATGTGAGACCAGAGTGGCCTCTGTGGACAGAGGAAGGCCCTGCTTCCTGCTGACGTGGCAGAATCTGTGCCCATCCTGGGACACTCCTTTATCCGGGGTCCCGGTGCCCCCTCGAGCAGGGTGTGACTTCGCCTGGGCCCTCAGGTTCCGCCCCGCAAGGATGGAGGTTGTAACCCCTTCTCATGACCTCTTCTAAGCCCTCCATTTACCAGTACATCTTCCTACGTCCACCAGCTGGGGACAGGATGTTGGATGGCACCCCAGGCCTGGCTGATCGACCTCAGACATGGGGACGCTGCTTCACCAGCCCGGGTGTCCCTGGAGCACCCTCCTCCCACCCACAGGGCCTGGTTGTGGGGTCAGCCGGTATCGGAATACAGGTTTTTCGTCCAGTGTCGCCTCGTCACTTGCTGGCTCTGTGACCTTGACCTTGGCCTCTCTTTCAGTTTCCTCATCCTTCAGCGGAGATGGTAAAGGAATGACTGGCAAGTCTATCACGAGAAGAAATTAAGGTGACCCAAGTCCAGCCCCGAGCATGAGACCTGGCCCAGAAATGCTAAACCCTGGGAGCTCCCACCGGTTATGGGTCATGAGCACGCTCACCTGAGGTGGGATCACACCCGAGATGCCCACTGCTTACTCGGCAGTGAAGACAGTGAGTCCCCAAATAGACGTGAGGGGCCCAGCCTCACCCCGAACGGCACAGTCTCACCTCCCAGGAGTCTCATTGGCCCTAAACAATAAACTGAGCTCGAATAATCAGACTCTGCTCCCTACCCCCATCACAAACTCAGGCTAGGGGCGTCAGGGAGACCCCCTCCCATCCCAGCAGGCCCCAAGTCATCCTCAGTTGAAAGGGCTCTTGGGGTCCCAGAGATGCACGAGACAGGCTGCTTTAATCTCAGATGAGCCAGCTCCAACCCCTTCGAGACCCCTGAGACCTGGGAGTGCAGCTGGCAGCAGCCAGAAGTGAAGACAGCACAGGGAACATTCCAGCAGCCTATCCTCTGGGCCCTGCAGGAAAATTCTCAAGGCCCGGAGCCATGATATCATTTCTGGCCCGACCTGTAAGTCACCTTTTGGGTGGGTCTGGCCACCCCAGATCAGGGCCTTCTGCTCTCCAAGGGCGGGACGGGCAGCCTAAAATCTGAGTCTATGTGGAGCCAGAGGTGCCTGGAGATTGAAAGGATCTCCTGCGCTGATCAATACTGTGGCCTGAACTCCCAGCCAGGTCCCAGTGGGGCTTGGTCTCCCTGGGACTTCCATGCAGCCCTCCCCTGACAGGGGGCCTCAGAATGGAATGTTCTGGGACTAGCAGGTGTGTAACAAATACTACAAATGCTTGCTCACTGATGTCAGAGCATCAGGGCTGGCCCTGGGCCGGACACAGAGGTGAAGGCTGACTTTGATAATCCCAACTTCCCTCTCTCTTTGTACCTTCTGCTGCCCTTACCTGTTCTGGGCCTCTTCCTTGCTCCTCTCTCCTGACCTTGAAAAGTCTCCTCAGGAAAGGGGAGGAGAATTTAGACTATAGTGTAAATGACTGATTGCTTTAAGTGTCTGCTCCCTTTAAAGCTCTGCAGCCCCCCTTTCTATCTTTTTAACAAGCTAGACATGTCCTCAGTCTTGGGCTTCTGAAACAGGGATCATGAATCCCTGGGGATATCTGCTGATGTTCTGGGGAGCAGACAAAGCCACAGGATAACCCAGATAACCTGCTATACCTTCCTGGAACATTTTATTCAGTGAAAAGAAAAAAGTTGCCTGGATTTTAAAGACAAAACAAAGAGTCTACTCACCATTCACAATCGTTAAATTTGTTTCCACAAAGCTCAGAGGAGCATAGTTCCCACCTGATTACTCCCGCCATGGACTGTAGAAGCATCCGGTGATGACAGGACATCCCCTTCTGGTCACAGTCATTTATCATCTTGGTTGGTAGTGACCTGCTCTGCAGGACTTAATGTTTTTCTATAATCAATAATATTTTTGAAACAAAGATTAGACTTTGTATAAGTGTAAACCCACGTTGCACCATCTGGACCTTAACACAAAGCTAAAAAGGGCATCTAGCAGATTGGCCTGTTTCTGAGCACATGTTTACTTAAAGGTTTAAGAGTCTTAAGAAGTACAAACATGACTGCTCCAGATGTAAAACTCTGAGAAATCACAGGTGGAAACTGTTCATGGAACCTTAGTGGAGAGTGCAGGCTACAAGTACAGAACAAGGTACAAGGAGCACAAAGATGGACTTGAGAATATGAATGAAAAAGGAGAAAGCTTGGACACCAGGTGAGAGGGCCATCACAAGGAGATCACAGAAGACCTGGACAGGAGAGTCAGGAGCTCTGGGCTCTGGGCTCTGGGCTCTGCTCCCGGACCCTGTCCTCCTCGTGCACCTACATTTGTACATACGTCCTGCAACTCTAAAAGGAGAAAGTTCCCTAGAGCCCAGCCATCTCCATCCCACGGTGTCTGACTTCTGACAGAATCTGATTCTGTTTCCAAAGTTTCTGTTTGCTCTCTGATGCCTTTGGCTGCAATGAGATTTCTCTCAATATTCCCAGTGTTATCATCAGTCAGTGGATGCCGGAGAAATGAGATGAATCACGTTGTTGGTGTGATGGGTGAATAAGGAAGTAGATGAGTTCATGTTTTGTTTAGGACTGCCTCCTGGAACTGGGCAAGGATGGACCCCACCCTCGGGGCACTGGGGTCACTCCTCAAAGTCCTCCTGTTTCCTCCTGAAGTACCCTGATGTTCTCCTGGTGTGCCTCTGTCCAGCGCCCCTCAGCCCCCATGGGCTCCAGGGCTGATGGTGATAATGTTTTTTGTGATGCTTGAGGGGCTTCCCGGGCCATTGCTCCCCACCCAACACCCTTTGTCTCTAGTGAGCACCAGCCACCCTGTATACCTTCCTCTGTCCTCAGCTACGTCCTGTCAGTCACTTGGGTCATGATGGGCCAGAACACAGAAAATTAGGGCCCTTGCAGACCCATCTCTGGATTGAGAGCTGGTGTGAATTCTCTGGGCTTCCCAGTGGCTCAGTGGTAAAGAACCTGCCTAAAGTGCAGGAGATGCAGGTTCAATCCCTGGGTCAGGAAGATCCCCTGGAGGAGGGCATGGCAACCCCCTCCAGTATTCTTGCCTGGAGAATCCCATGGACTGAGAAGCCAGGCGGGCTACAGTCCATGGGGTCACAAAGAGTCGGACATGACTGAAGCGAGTGAGTACACACACATGCATGTGAATCCTCTGGGGGGCAGGTGTGGATAGTCATCTGCCTCCCTCCGATCTGTAGAGAAGCCAGACCCAGGAAAGCAGAGAAGAAAAAAGAAGGGGAACATGCACACACAGAGAACCTGCTAGAGTTGCAAGACACTCACCCTCAGTGTCCCTTGCCGGGTGTGGGAACAGTTTCCTCACTTACATGCTTGAGGAGTGGAGGCCCCAAGATGCTGAGGAGTAGGGGTGACTGGTGTCACCCAAGGCCTCATGACTCACCCACCCCATCCCGTAGGCACGGTGATCTCCGTTTTATGGATGGGAAACTCAGACATAGAGATACCAGGTAACCCACCCACAGGTCAAGCTCATAAATGCTGGAGCCAGGACTGCAGTCTCAGAGTTCTGACTTGAATTTGTGTGTTTCACCATGGTGGTGTTCTGCCCTCCAGGCCTCAGGGCTTTTAAACGCTGGACTCCCGAGTTCCCTTGTCTCTGGCCTCAGCCAAAGGGGTCCTGAATGCCGAGTGTCTGAGGCCACCTGGCACCTCCCTCAGTGCAGAAGGATGCTCCAAGTGGCTCAGTGGAGAAAGAAAGGCAAGGATGCGGCTGCCAGCACATGTACTGTGGGCCCCTCAGCCTGGTTCGAGGGCAGGTATCCCCGATCTTCCCAGGCATCTGCCACTGACTCTGGTCCACAGGTAGGTGAGGGTGGTTTCCACCTTTCCCCATCTGCCCAGAGGACCAGCTCTGGCTCCCACCTGCAGCCTCAGCTGCCCTGAGAGCTGGTTGAGAAGTCACCCTTGGCCAAGATAGAGGCTCGGTTCCCCCGGGGCCACACCTCTGTTGTCCCCTTCCACGACCAGATGAGTCAGGTAGAGTCTTGATGTACAGATGGAGGTACCCCAGCAGCTCTTCCCCTGCCACCTTCCCCATGACAGAGTAGGAGCCCAGGGGCTGAGCCCAAAGCAGAAAAAGATGTGGAGACAACAGGGAGAGTGTAGGATATTAGGACAGATTCCCAACAGAGACTGGGGGGTGGGTGGGTGGGTGACCCTGACCACTGTCTAGTGTGGCTCAGATCCTGCATGCACTTCTGAGCAGAGAAAATTGGTTCCAGTTTAGACCTGAAAGTGTCAGTGCTTGAGAAAAAGACCTTCCTGTTAATTCTGAGCAGCTAAAATGCATCACTTGTGTGACAAAATTGCTAGTTGATGCCCCAGTATACATTTGTTACACAGTACCATTATTATTACACATCACTTAGTGCTCGAATTGCTAGGTTCTTAGCCTGGTTCTTAGCTAGCTGTGACCAGGAGACAACATCCTGGCTAATGGAATATGCATGAAGGTGAGATGTGTGTAAATTCTGAGTCATATCCTCAAAGGAGGTGGTGTGCCCTTGCCTTTCATCATGTTGCCTTCCTCGTGGCTGGAATGTAAACACGATGGCAGAAATTGGAGCAGCCATTCTGGGCCACAGTATGGAAGCACATATTGAGGATGGCAGAGCAAAGAGTTACAGAGTCCTGGATCCCTGATGGTTGAGGAGCCACCATGATACTTCCACCTATGTGTTTGAACTTCTGCATGACAGAGGTAGAGATTTCCATATTGTTTAAGCCAATATGATGTGGGTCTCTTTGTTATAGCAAGCAACTTGATTACCCACCAGTGCAGCTCAAAGATCAGACTCCGTAAGTACCCTTTGGTTGTGAGGTTCTGTAATTCCTCAGGTAGATGAAACACCATGCCATGAGGCCCTGCATACACCTCATGGGTGTAAATCATTGGCTGAGTTTGTAGGGAAATGGGCAGCCTCCTTCTCTGCTAACCCATGACTACTTTCAGGCAGGCTGGCAGGTCACTGCTTCTAGAACAATGGGACCAGCCTTGGCTCCATTTCATTAGACTGAGGTTCCCTTGATGGAAACAGTTGGCAAGGGAAGAAAAGCCATGGGGACAAATGGGAGGAAGGCTGCGTTCTGATCCTGATGCTGTGTTACCAGTCCCTGCTGTGGCCCTGGACCAGTTTCTCCAGATGTGAAAATGGAAATGACCCTGACCACCATCCACAGGGCCTCGTCCCCATGATCTTTCCCCCAGGAGCCTGGGGAAAGTCTTGTCAAGCTTAGGACAGCTTGTTTTTTCTAAAGATGACTGCCCTCTTTGATTTGATGTCTCAAGTAGCTTGACTTCAGGGGACAAAGCTGTAGGAATCTCCAGCCTGGCGTCACATCTATGTTTCTCAAGCCGGTCCTTCTATGCAGTCACACCCCAGCCATGAGACTTAACAGCTTTTCTTATTCCTCCTTTTAAATGACAAGCCCATCACTAAAGGAAATCAACCCTAAATATTCATTGGAAGGACTGATGCTGAAACTGAAGCACCAATACTTTGGTTACTTGATGCGAAGAGTTGACTCGTTAGAAAAGACCCTGAGGCTGGGAAAGACTGAAGGCAGGAGGAGAAGGGGACGGCAGAGGATGAGGTGGTTGGATGGCATCACTGAATCAATGGACGTGAGTTTGAGCAAGCTCTGTGAGACAGTGAAGGACGGGGAGGCCTGGTGTGCTTCAGTCCATGGGATCACAAAGAGTCAGACAAGACTGAGCGACTGAACATCAGCCATCACACCAGTGTCCCGCTCCGTCTGGTTCATGTGCAGTGAGGGAAAGCTGGTCCCGTGTGGGCTGACCCCTCCAGGCACAGACAGGACGTTCTCTCACGGCCAAGGGGAAGAGCGGCTGGTACAACCTCTCCCGTCTCCAGGTCTGCTTCTCCCAGAGATGCTCTCCCTGAAATAGATGTCTGTGACTCCTTGTCCTTCCATAGGTAATACCTACCTTTCTCCCGGAGCAGGCTCTTCCTGAGAAATTCCTTCTCCCTGACCCTACGGGCTGCAGGGGCCCTGAATGGGCTGCAGCAGGACCTTTTCTTGCTGGGAGGACTTGAAAATAGGCAGAAGATTCTCAGCCATCTAGGTTGAGCCCTGACCATCCATTCCTATTATTTTTTCTTTACTGCTTTCAATGTGGCAGTTTCCTGGTCAAGAAGGACTCCAGGGCACAGTGCAGGGTCAGGGTGGAAGCGGGGCTCCAGGGAAAGGTACCTGGGTGCCCTGCTGTTCTGTTTGTGGTTCCCACCATCTCTTCCTCCAGTCTCATCCACTCGTGAAATGAGCGCGCGAAGGCCCATCACACTGCTGGCTTGGTCTCAACTGTCTCTTCTGCGAAACAGGGCGGTGGGCAAGAAAACCCTTCACCCCTTCAGACAAGGGGCCAGACTGTCTGGTCTCTTGGGTTTTCTGCCATCTCTGAGGCCTGCAGTTCTGCAAAAGACTGAGTCACTAGAAACAACTAAAATTCCTAGTGAAACGTGGTGAAAAAATATAGATTTTTTTTCAGAAGCGTTAAGCAATAAACTGCTGACATGGTGGCCATACCCCAAATACTTTGGCGTGTATTTTCTACACACAAGAATATTCTCCACCAACACGACCACCAAATGAAGTCAGTCTGCCCTGTTTTACCATCAAGTCTTCCTAGTAATGTCCATTGTAAAGTGAAAGGGACACGGGATCCTGTGTCCCATTTAGTTGTCACATCTCTTTGGTCTCCTTGCCTGGGAGGCATGTCTCAGTCTTTTATTTAAAAAAAAAGTTTTATTTCCTTATTAATTAATTAGTTTGTTTGTTTTTGGTTGTGCTGCATCTTCATTGCCGCACAGGGCTGTCTCTTGCTGGGGTGAATGGGGGCTACTCTCTAATTGTGGTGCATGGGCTGCTCATTGCTGTGGCTTCTCTTTTAGCGGCACACGAAGCTCTAGGGCACGGGGGCTCGGTAGCTGTGGCTTGCAGGCTCCAGGGCCGGCTAATTCGCTTCAGTCGTGTCCAACTCTTTGTGACCCTATGGACTATAGCCCACCAGGCTCCTCTGCCCAAGGGATTCTCCAGGGAAGAATATTGGAGTAGATTGCCATGCCCTCCTCCAGGGGATCTTCTCAGCCCAGGGATTGAACCCACACCTCTTACGTCTCCTGCACTGGCAGGCAGGTCCTTTACCACTAGCGTCACCTGGGAAGCCCCCTGGGTTCTAGAGCACAGGCCCAATCGTTGAGGCACGTGGGCTTAGTTGCTCCGTGGAATGTGGAATCTTCCTGGAGCAGGGATCAAACCTGTGTTCCCCGAAGTGGCAGGTGGGGTCTTTACCACTGAGCCATCAGAGAAGCCCCTCAGTCTTTTATTGGCTTACATGAGCTCAATACTTCTGAGCATCACTGTCACTATTTTTTATAGCGCGTCCCTGAATTTGAGTTTTCTGGTGTTGCCTCGTGCTTAGATTCAGGGTCTGGATCTTGGCAGGAACAGAAGTGGTACCTGTTCTCACGGCGGCACGATGTTCAGTTTGCTCTGTCACTGATGGAGCTAATTCCTGATTAAGGTCTGTCTGCCAAGTTTCTCCACCGATGGGAGTTTTTTTTTCTAATTAGTAAGCATTTTGTGGAGAAATACTTTGAAACTGTGTAAGTAACCAATTACGCATCAGATAATTATGGTTAATAATTAATTCTAAATATCCGGGTAAATTAATGAACACAATTAGTCAATTAATATATGTGTGGACTTGTGGTTTTCTGTTTCATCCAGTGGATTATGATTCATTATTACCATTATTTATCCTGATGCTCAGATCATCCCATATCTGGTCTCTGGGAGCCCATTAAGGCCAGCCTCTGTGTCCTTTTGACACGTCCCCACCATTCTTTGAGAACTTCCTCCATTTCTAGCGCAAGCATATGTTCTGGGCTCATCTTGTGGTTTCTGGTCCCAAGCTCTGGAATCAGCTGTTCCTCCCCAGAGCGCTGACTCTTTTTAGTGGAGAATGAATGGTGACAAGACTCTCTTTGATCTAACTTTAACCAGGCTCCTCTGGTTAGGGTTCGCTGGTCCTCGTCTCCCTCTGTGTGTTAGGCCACATGCATGGCCTTGGACGGGTTACGTTTTAACGATCCCATCAGCTTCAGGCCTGGGCAGGAAATTTTCCATAGCTTTCCCCCAGCTATTCATGCTTTTTGAAAGCCTGCCCAGTGCCAGCAGCTTCCAAGCCCGCGTGGCTCAAAGCAGCCTGCACTCAGGGCCCTACCCAAAGGGCCCGGATTCCAGCACTTGTCTCAGAAGTGGGTGGGCTGAGGGGCACCAGGTGATTTGGGGTCCTGTGGACCCCAGTATGGTTTCCCCTCCCAGGATATCATTCATCTTCCTAGAGAAGTGATATACAAGGTGCCAGTGGACAGAAAAATCCCAGAATCCCTTGCACAGGTAATCAGAGACTGACAGCCCCAGAGACCACCAGGGCAGAGGCTTGTTTACACGAAGCCAGCAGAGCTGGAAAGCCGGGGCTGTTCCTGGCCCACTGCTTCCAAAACCTGTATGATTAGTCATCATCGTCTTGTAGTCTGTGCCTTAAAGAGGGGCTCCTAAATTGTCTAACCTGCGGGCCCCACTGCCTGGCCTGCCCCGGGTCCAAGGTCACATACACCATGACTCCTGGTTCCTGTGAGCCCTAGAGGGTGAGAAATGACCAGTACAGGACCCTGTGTGGGGAAGTGGTCAGTGTTGTGGAGAGCAAGACGGCCTGGGCTTGAACCTCAGCTCTGATGACTACCAGCTGCGAGATTCCAGAAGTTACCTAGGTATGCTGTCCTCAACTTCCTCCAGTGGTACCTGCCTCACCCCACAGGGCTGATATGAGGAGTAAATATGTTCATCCATATATATGGACTCTATATATCTGTCTGTCTGTCTATTAATCTATCAAATATGACTTCCTGTCTATGAACTCTATCCACCAACTCTGGATCTACCTACCTATCAACTCTATCTATATCAACTCGTAACAACTGTATCTATCAATTCTGTCTATCCATCTATCATCTGTCTGGAAAAAGTCAGTTTTCATTCCAATCCCAAACAAGGGCAATGCCAAAGAATGTTCAACTACTGCATAATTGCACTCATTTCACATGCTAGCTAGGGTAATGCTCAAAATCCTTCAAGCTAGGCTTCAACATTATGTGAACTGAGAACTTGCAGATGTACAAACTGGATTTAGAAAAGGTAGAGGAACCAGAGATCAAATTGCCAACATCCATTGGATCATAGAAAAAGCAAGAGAACTCTAGAAAAAAACATCTAATTCTGCTTCATTGACTACCCTAAAACCTTTGACTGTGTGGATCACAATAAACTGTGGAAAATTCTCAAAGAGATGAGCATACCAGACCACCTTACCTGTCTCCTGAGAAACCTGTATGTGGGTCAAGAAGCAACAGTTAGAACCAGACATGGAACATGGACTGGTTCCAAATGGGAAATGAGTATGTCAAGGCTGTATATTGTCACCCTGCTTATTTAACTTATATGCAGAGTACATCATACTCTGCTGATATATGGAATCATCAAGCTAGATTCAAGACTGCTGGGAGAAATATCAGTAAACTCAGATATGCAGATTACACCACCCTTATAGCACAAAGTGAAAAGAAACTAATGAGCCTGTTGATAAAAGTGAAAGAAGATAGTGAAAAAAGCTGGCTTAAAACTCAACATTAAAAAAAACACGACATTCAAAGAACTAAGATCATGGCATCCAGTCCCATCACTTTATGGCAAATAGATGGGGAAATGATGGAAATAGTGACAGACTTTATTTTGGTGGGCTCCAAAATGACTGCAGATGATAACTGCAGCCATGAAATTAAAAGACGCTTACTCCTTGGAAGAAAAGTTATGACAAACCTAGACAGTGTATTAAAAAACAGAGACATTACTTTGCTGACAAAGGTCCATCTAGTCAAAGCTATGGTTTTTCCAGTAGTCATGTATGGATGTGAGAGTTGGATCATAAAGAAGGCTGAGCGCCAAAGAATTGATGCTTTTGAACTATGGTGTTGGAGAAGACTCTTGAGAGTCCCTTGGACTGCAAGGAGATCAAACCAGTCAATCCTAAAGGAGATCAGTCCTGAATATTCATATGACTGATGCTGAAGCTGAAACTCCAATACTTTGGCCACCTGATGTGAAGAGCCAACTCATTGGAAAAGACCCTGATGCTGGGAAAGATTGAAGGCAGGAGGAGAAGGGACAACAGAGGACAAGATGGTTGGATGGCATCCTGACTCAATGAACATGAGCTTGAACAAGCTCCTGGAGATGGTGAAGGACAAAGAAGCCTGGTGTGCTGCGGTCCATGGGGGTGCAAAGAGTCAGACATTACTGAGCAACTGAGCAACAACAATCGTCCGTCTATCTACATGTCTGTCTATTTGTCTATATATCAACTCTGTCTCCCTCCTTGTCTATCTACTCTGTGTATCTATCAACTCTATCATCTGTGTACACAGAGAGAGTCACAGAAAGAGTCCCCAGACAGCACTTCAATTCTGTCATTGAAAAAGAAGCACTTTTTTTAAATAAAAAGCTGCCATGAAAGTCATAAGTCACATGTCCCAAAGCCTGAAGAGCCCTGATCCTCCCCTGTTGCTTCAAGGCCAAAGACTGTTCCCTGACTTCTTGGCCTTATTTAGGGGTGGATTGAAAGACTCTAAGGTTTCAGAGCATTTTGATTCGGGACCGTCTGTCCTGGGCTGCTCACCCAGAGCGGTTTGGCCTGCTCCTTCCCCACCCGGTGCTCACCGGCGGTGGGGGAGCCGCAGCCTCACCCTGTGCTGCCTCCTGGCTCTGTCCCCAGAGGAGGGCCAGCCACCCCCTGGCTCCACATGGGGAGAAAATGAGAGCCCAGGAGGGCTTGGGAGGGGTGAGGGTTTGGACACTTGGGAGGGTTGGTAACTGGGAAGAAAGTGAGGTGGATGTTAACTGGCTTGTGGGAGAAAACCACAAAGGCAGCCTCAGAGGTGCTGCCCTGGGGATTCCAAACCACCTACAGGAGAGTAGCCATGTGGGAAATTTTCTCCCCTTTTGCCCACCATCCTGCCCACTTCTCCCTTGTTTCAGAAAGCTGGGGGCTCAAATGCTTGAATTTCACCTGCTTTCTTCTTCCTCAGCCAGCATGGGTGAGGCCAAGCTTGAGGCGCAGGCATGCTGGCTCAGGGTCCCCTTTGGGAAGTTGAGGTTCAGCTCCTCCCCATCAGAGACCCTCCCCGGGTGCCAGCCCCATGCCTTCCCTTGTCATCCCATCTCCCCAGAATGTGTCCTCCATCACCATCTCCTCCCTCCTGCTTCCTCCTCTAACCTGGTTTCTCTGCCACCTTCCTCTCTGACTCTTGTTCCAATCCGAGGTTCTGGGCATCACAGAACCAAACTTAGGTCCGCTTGCCTGCACCCAGCAGAGCTAGTCTACTGACACCACGGTGTGGTGAAGGGAAGGGCAGTGTTTATTGCAGGTACCAAGCAGGGAGTGCAGGCAGCTAATGTTCAGAAGGCCCAGACTCCCTGACAGTCTTCAGGGAGCAGTTCTGAAGACGGGGTGAGGGACTGGGTCACAGGGTGCACAGTCAGCCCGTGGACATTCTTCTGACTGACTGGTGGTAAGGGAATCAGGGGTCACCATCATCGGCCTTTTAGCTCTATTCAGTCTGGGGTCTACGTGCTTGTGGTCAGCATACACTTCACTTCTTCCACCTGTGGGGGTTTCAGTATCTGCCAAGCTGCTCACAGGCTATGGCCCAGGATATATCTGTAGCCCTTGAGGAAGAACTAAAGGCCATTGACTTTTGCTCAACTGTTATTATTTTGTCTTCCTTTATTTCTGAATTTTCTCACTTCTCAGATTAAATTTATTCTTTGGAACTTGGAGAAGGCCTAGGAGGCTAAACTTTTCCTCCAAATAAGAGGCATGGTGGGGTGGGGGAAGAGTATCTGTCCTGGGAAGGCCCCAAAGGGTCCTGCTTAGTTACCTGGGGACCCAAAGGGCTGCAGTTCTTCACCTGTTATCATTTTCATTCCAAACGAGACACTTTTGAAAATCAAAGGGGACAGTCCTAGTGACTGAAGCTGTGGGTCAGCCTGCTCCACCGCCATCATCTCATGCCTGCATGCTCGGCTGACACCCTGGCCAGGCCTGCACCTTCCTCCTTCCTTTTTATGCTGAAATAACGGCGACATTTGCTTTCACTCCACTCAGACCTCTCTCCCCTAACCAGCCCCCTGTTGTGGGCTCGAGCCAGCTTCTCCTGGTTTGTTGAACTGATTGTTAGATTTTCAGGAATTTTTCAGGTCCGCTGTCATCACCTTAAACTGGAAAGTTATAAACTTACAATTTAAGTTTATAAATTTAGAACAATTTAAGTTCTAAATCTATCAGTTGCTCATTATATTACTGTTTTCTATGCCTTTGATGATATATATATCATAGCTCAGTTGGTAAAGAATCTGCCTGTAATGTAGGAGACAAGGGTTCAATTCCTAGGTTGGGAAGAGCCTCTGGAAAAGGAAATGGCAACCCACTCCAGTATTCTCAGCTGGAGAATCCCATGGACAGAGGAACCTGGCAAACTACAGTCTGTTAGGTCACAAGTCTGACACAACTTAGCAACTGAACCACCACATGTCCATTTTATTTGTTTCATGGGAATACCATGGGCTCATTGATTCCTGCATTTCTATTTCCAACTGGGTCTTCAGCGACATCAGAGGGGTAGCTGGGGATTGTCTAATGTGGGAGTAATTACACCATCCACTTTGGCAAGCACTTTAATACCAGGGCAGGATGTATTGTCTTGTTGGTTGTCGATACTTTAGAAGAGTATCATAACAGCATATGTAAGAGGGAAAATGTTAATAATGTAGATTGAACTTAAAAGCTTACTGTGTCCGTATCCATGACACTTTTGATTAAAACAGAAAAAGGAGGGACCATTTCCTAGCATTTGAGAACAGTTATCTGATTCAGCCAAGAAGTTACTCAGGTCAAAAAAGGTTTCAGTAGGGGGACTTCCCCAGCGGTCCACTGATAAAAGACTCCACCTTCCAAAGCAGGGAGTATGGGGTTTGATCCCTGGTTGAGGAACTAAGACCCCACTTGCTGTGTGGTATAATTAATAAATGTCTCTCATATGAAAGTGAGAAATTGTTTATCTGATCACATATCAGATTTGAGGGCCATAACTTTATTGGGGAAAGAGCTGATGGGGGTGCAACTCCATTTGTCAAATCATGGTTGAATGGAAGGGCTTAGCAAAATCAGTGAGCGTGTCGTATGAGAACCATCTGGCTGTGCGGGCCTTATGGTGTGGAGTATGTGCAGACCTTGTTCTATTCTGCTTTGCAGATATTGCCTTTTTTTTTTTTTAAAGAATAAAGATTTGGGGCAACCCTGCATCAAGCAAGTCTATCAGTGCTATTTTTCCAACAGCATTTGCTCACTTCCTGTCTCTGTGTCACAGTTTGGTAATTCTCATGATGTTTCAAGCTTTTTCATTATTATTATTATAGTATCTATCAGTGATCAGTGATCTTTGATCTCACTATTGCAGAAAGATTAAGACTTGCTGAAGACTTAGATAATGGTAACACTTTCTAGGAATACAGTATTTTTCAATAAAGGTATACACAGTCCCTAATGGTTCAGTGGAGAAGAATCTACCTGTGATACAGGAGACCTGGGTTCAATCCCTGGGTTGGGAAGATCCCTTGGAAAAGGATATGGCTACCTACTCCAATATTCTTGCTTGGAGATTTCCATGGACAGAAGAGCCCAGCAGGCTATAGTTCATGGGATGGCAAAGAGTTGGACACAACTGAGCGACAAACACTTTCACTTTACTATTGTTTGTTAGACATAACACTGTTGCATATTTAACAGACTACAGTGTAGTGTAAGCATAACTTTTATATGTGCCAGGAAACCAAAAACATCTCGTGATTCACTTTATTGCCATATGTGCTTTATTTGGGGGTCTGGAACCAAGCTCTTGATATCCTTGAGGAGAGCCGGTACTGTGTATTTTTAAGAATTGTTTGTAAATCGTGTGTGACCCATCCTTTACATCAGCTACATTTGTAAGAAACGCAACCTTGTATATGTCGGCAAACATGGTTTTTCAGAGTTGGTGTGGACTGCTTGCTTGCTCAGGGCTGCCCGCCCCGGCCCAGGCTGGACGCGGTGCCTCTCTGCTGCCCCCACAGGACTGTAACGCTGCCCCCGCAGGACTGTAACACTGCACCACTTGGTACGTCGTCACACATCTGAACTTCACGAGGACAGGGACGTCTCTGTAGCTCTACATTCAGCATAATGCCTGGCACACGTTAGGGGCCCCTCCCGAAATGTGATGACTGACTCCATGGATTTAATGGCTGAGCGGCAAAGGACGCACCCCTGTGCGCTTCCTCCTCCTGGGGAGGGGCTGCGTTCCCGGCCTCCATGGTGGTGTGCAGCCCACGATGAGTCCAGGCGGTGATGTGGCGGGGTGATGTCAGCCACTTTCAGACAAGATCCTCCAGGTGCCTCTTCCTTCTCCACTCGTGGCCCATGGCGACCAGATGTCCCTGACTTTGTAGCCACGTGACAAGGAGGGATGCCTGCCCCACAAAGTGACTCTGAGTAAAGGAACTTTTATTTTGGTAAGCCACTGAGATTGCAGGGTTTATTTGTTACCGCAGCACAGCCTGATCTATCCTGACTAATGCAATGAGGAGATAGAGCCGTGGGAGGCGACTTGGCGGGTTGAACAGTTGCTTAGTGGTGGGGCCTGGCCAGATTCGAACTTCATGTTCACTGTACACAGTGCCCACCTCTCACACCCAAGGGGTTTCTCCCCTCCCAAAAGCTTTTTCAGAAATACTGTGAATCTGAGGAGGTTTTGTTCAAAACCCTATTTCCAAGGAAGACCGGTTGGGACCCCCTCACAGGGAGGTTCCCAGAGGCGGCCAGCTTGCAGGCACACCTGCCAGACCTGCTTGTTCGTTAGAGGATCAGCAGGTTCAGCTGGTGTCTGGGATCTATTAGCCGTCATTAGCCTGGCTGACCTTTCACCCGAAGCCTCCCTCCTGGCCTGGGACTTACCCCTCCCCTCTGAGTTATCTGGATGGATCTGGCTCTTGGACAGAGAGAGAAGCAGCTTTACAGGTGACTATTTCAGGGCATAGAACTTGGGCCCTGTACTGGGACAAGCCTCAGTTCTTTTTTCCAGTGTCCCCTGTACCTCACACTGTCACCACCCTCAGCACATCTGACTCCAAGTGTGTTGGGGGTGTTCTCCCATCAAGTGATTCTCTGCAACCCCAGCTGGGTGTACTACAAGTCAACTCAATCCCGACACTGTCTACCTGGAGAGTGAATCAGAGCCCAAAGTGTGAGGGCTGAGTACCATCCCCTCTGCAAATGCCAATCACGAGTCATAGGTCCCCAGGTTACCCATGGTTTCTCTCTGATTTGGCTACAGACTGGAGCTTCCCATGACCTCTTCCCCTTGGATTAGAGTATTTGCTAGAACAGCTCCCAGAACTCAGAACACTCACTTTACCAGCTTCTTATATGATAAAGGATACGGATGAACAAGCAGTTTGATAGACACAGAGGGCAAGGTCTGGGAGGGTCCTGAGTGCAGGACTTCCATCCCTGTGGAGGTGGGGGGTGTTACCCTCATGTACGTCGCTGTGCTCACCCGCTTGGCAGCTCACCAGCACCACAGTGGGGTTTTATGGAGGCTTCTCACCTAGGCATGATTGATCATTAACTCCATTTCCAGCCCCTCTCCCCTCCCTGGAGAATGGGGGAGGTGGGTATAGGGAAGGTGGTGCTGAAAATGTCAAGCTTCTAATCGTGGCCTGATCTTTCTGGTGACTGGTCTCCATCCAGGAGCCCACCTAGAGTCTCCTCATTAGAACAAAAGACATCCAGGAAATTCCATGGGTTTTAGGAATCAATATGCATGCGTGGTAAGTCGCTTAGTTGTTCCTGACTCTTTGCGACCTCATGGACTGTAGCCTGTCAGGCTGCTCTGTCCGTGGGATTCTGCAGGCAAGAATATGAGTGGGTTGCCATGCCCTTCTCCAGGGGATCTTCCTGACCCAAGGATCAAACCCATGTCTCTTACAGCTTCTGCATCAGCAGGCACGTTCTTTACCACTAACGCCACCTGGGAAGCCCAGGAAGCAATATAGCAGAAATCAATATATGTTTCTTCTTATCTCACAGTCCCCAAAGGCAAAGCAAAAGAAATAAAGTTCCCCATTGTCTGCTGGAGAGGCATTAGGTCCCATAAACATTTATTTAGTGTGGATTGTGTGCCAGGCATTAGGCTGTTTAGATAGTGGAGCATGTATAGTATAGTATGTGCAGGGTAATGGAGAATGTTTGGTATTGGCATGGTATTAGTGTAGTACTTGCCTCTTCTTGTTCCTCCTATAAGAGCGTGGCGATTTCCTCTTTCTTTTAGTGCAAAGCAGGACTCTGGGACCACCTGGTTGAAGCCGGAGCCCCGAGTGGCAGGGGTGACATGAGGGCCGGGCGTGTCCCTGCCTGGTGATGCCAGCGCCTTCACCGTCCTCAGCCCCACTCCTCCGTCAGGCATCCTGCCCACCCTTGTGCTTACCTCTCTTGCAAGCACCGTCCTTGGCTTTGTGTGATTTCCGTCTTCCCGCGAGCGAGGTCTATGCTGTCCATTGTTTCTGATCTGCTCTGTCCCCAGTGTCCGGAAAGGTGCTAGCATGTCTGCCGAATGACTGCTAGCCCTCAGAGTTGTGTGGGCAGGGGCGCTGCAGTTCCCCCTCACTCGAGGTTTCATCCCAGTGGCTGTGGACACTGACAGCCCCTCACCGTGCCCTCCCCTCCTAACCACTCTAGTCCTGACCTGCCTCTGGATCTTTGCACTGGCCGTGCCCTCAGCCTAGAACACCACTCCCCTTGCAGTCCCACGAGCTCCTGTGTATGCTTCAAGTCTCAGCTTGGCTGCCTACCCCATCACTGCCCCCTCTTCTCTCCCCGGCCCTGGATTTCCTCCTTGTAATACTGCCTTCTCGTAGTTACCTTGCTTCCTTGCCTCTCTTCCCTGGGCTGCCCCCCTTGGAGGATGGCACTGGGCGTGCCTGGCTCACGGCTGTCTCCTCAGTCCCTGGGACAGCACATAGTGGTGCTCAAATACTTGTCAGATGAATAAGTACATGGTGATCACGGCCAACATGTGACCACTTGATCCACTCGTGGGAGACCCCAAGACCGCGTGGCAAAGATGCAGGAAGTGTGGCCTGGCCCCTCATCTAGGTGAGGGTTCCCACGGACTCTCTCCCCCAGGGCTGCTCTGGGTGGGGCCAAGATGGTGACCCTAGTCTACTGATCTGTCTCTGTCTCCCTCCCTCAAACAGGATTATCTTATGCTTTTGAAAATTTAAAAGTAACATCCTCACTGGAAAGCTTCAGAGCTCCCCCTGTCTTTTCATGTTCACACACCCATTCTATGTAAGTCCTGCTCACTGAACACCTACGATGCACCAGATGCCACCCCAGGCACTGGGACGGTCCCCACCTTCCAGGATATCACAGTCCTGCATCTTTGTCACTTCCCTATCTGTGCACCTTAGAAGTTGGGGCCGGTTCTTTGTTTCTAGCCCAGGCCTCTGAATCACAGGGAGGGCTTGCTCAAACCAGATTCCTGGGGTCCCACCTCCAGAGTTCTTCATTCACTAGATCTGTGATGACTGCTAATTTGCCTTTCAAACACATTTCCTGGTGATGGTGATTCTGTCGGTTAGGGAACCACACTTTGAGAACCACTGCTTTTGACTATACTGCTCGTACTGTCTTGGGATGTTTTGCACACCCATTAACTCATTTGTTCTTTCAGAATCTCTCACCTGAGTACCTTAAGTGCATGGAGCTAGTGAGAGCTGAAGTCTAATGTAAACCCAGGTCTTCCTATGGAAGACTGCCCTAGGTTAGAGGTATCAGGTGGCATCTGAAAATCTTCACCGTGTTGTGATGTCCCTGGTTAAAGATCTGCCTTCCAATGCAAGGGGCATGGGTTTGACCCCTGGTCAGGGAACTAAGATCCCACATGCCACAGGGTGGGGCCAAAATTTTTTTAAAAAAAGGAAGAAAATTCCACCACCTTAGGAGTACTGAGAAGGTAATGATGGGTCTGGTGGGAGGAAGCGGGTTCAAGTTGTAGAGGAAGGGGCCAGGAGAACATTTCTTGGAGAGAGGGTCTACCACTCCATCCTGGAAGGAGACTGGCTGGGACAATAGGGGCTGAAAAACAGCTGAAGAAGGACTAAGGGCCCTGTCCACCTAGAATGCAGAGGAGGGCGGGGGCGATGCTGCAGAGGAAGGGGCCGTCCAGGGGTCTAACTGGGGCAGGTTTAACTGGGGCCCGGGTCATCCTACCTGCTTCGTGGGGGCTGCTCTGGAAGCTCTGGTGGTGACGCCCTCCCCGGGGAATGGCTGGGAGTGTGCCAGGCAGGACGGAAAGTCTGAGGGCCCAGCCCGGCCAGCCGGCATCTCAGAACAAGCACTTCCTCCCCGGCAGCCCCGTGGTGGCCAAGGGGCTGGGGCCGCACAATCCCCCAGTGTTCCCTGGAGCCTCGCGGCGCAGGGCTGGGCTGGACACTTCCTCCTCTGGGAGGAGGCCCTGGGGGGAGGGGGGTAGCGGGGGAGCCCAGCCCCCAGAGGAGCTCTGCGGGCAGAGGACAGAAGACGTGGAAAAGTGTGAGCCTGGATGGGGAGTCCTCCCATGTGTATCTAAGCAGGAAGCCAGGCCTGCCCAGCCCTGGAGAAGGAAAATAAACTCTGGAGACCTATTTTTAGAAAGTGGCAAAACCCTATTTCTCAGTAGGCAGTGGAATTTAAATCTAAAACTCGCTTCTTTGCCGAAGTAACCACCAGAGTGCACGTGGGGATGGGACCGTGGTGAATGGTAGAGTCTGAACCAGGCTATGAGGCTGGCACCTGCTCACCCCTCCATACTGCTGGGCTTGAACAGAGCCATTCTGGAAGGCTCTATAGGAATTCCCCTTTGGCCTTTGTGGTGGTGCTCTTGGTGATGGTGATAATGGTGATGATGATGATGGAGATGATGCTGCTGATGACAGTAATGATGGTGATGATGGTGTGTGCCAGGCATACACTTGATGTATGTGGTTCTTAACATATGTGATCTCATTCAGTCCTTACAACAACCCAATTAGGTGATTATGGTTCACCCCTATTTTCTCAGATGAAGAAAGTGAGGCACAGAGAGGGAGTTTAAGTCACATAGCAATTGCAGGGCTGGGTCAGGTAAGGATAATGACAACTCCTGCACTATATGAGCCTGTCATGAAATCCCAGAATTGCAAGGGGTGCCGCTGAGTGCAATTCCGGTCACCTTCCTCTGCAGAGCACTTGACTGGTGTCTGCACACCTCCACAGAGATGGCCACTGACACTCCTGTGAACCGCTGTTTCCGTTTTCGGTCGGCTCTCAGTGCTATGAATTCCCAGTGTTCATGGAAATCTCTCATGGTGTGATCTCTGGGGCCATACAGAACTGTACTGTGACAGCTCTTTGCCTCTGGGATCACTCTCACAGGCTCTTTAGTTCTCTTCTATTTGCAAGAAGCCTAGATAGCATATTAAAAAGCAGAGACATTATTTTGCCAACAAAGGTCCATTTAGTCAAAGCTATGGTTTTTCCAGTAGTCATGTATGGATGTGAGAGTTGGACCATAAAGAAAGCTGAGCACCAAAGAATTGATGCTTTTGAACTGTGGTGTTGGAGAAGACTCTTGAGAGTCCCTTGGACTGCAAGGAGTTCCAACCAGTCCATCATAAAGGAAATCAGTCCTGAATATTCACTGAAAGGACCGATGCTGAAGCTGAAGCTCCAATACTTTGGCCACCTGATGTGAAGCGCTAACTTATTGAAAAAGACCCTGATGTTGGGAAAGATTGAAGGTAGGAGGAGAAGCGGACTTCAGAGGATGGGATGGTTGGATGGCATTACTGACTCAATAGACATGAGTTTGAGTAGACTCCGGGAGTTGGTGATGGATAGGGCAGCCTGGAGTCCTGCAGTCCATGGGGTCACAAAGAGTCGGACACAACTGAGTGACTGAGCTGACTGAACTGATATTGCAATACATGCTCAGTCCTCTCAGCTGTTTCTGCTCCTTATAAAGGGTGGCCTGAGTCAGTGTGGAATCTGAATGATACACTTAGAGCAAAATACACCTTTGAAGGTGGATCTGATTTTTAGAAACAGCAAACGGTCTTCTGGAATTAAGATTTTGTGAGGTGGATGATTGCGATGAGAAAAAAATTTGGTTTCAAAGATCAAATCGGTTAATTATAAAATAGGGCCCAAACTGTCCCTGAAAGTATTTATTCCTAGAAGAAATTTACAAAAAATAATTTAAACAGTAGCAAAATTATTAGGTGATGTGTAGACCCTCCCAAGGCAAGGAGACAGTTCAGTTCTCTGAGAGCGGGACATTTCCTTAGAATGCAGATAGAAACTTCAACAATGCCGCTTTTAAATGTCAGCAGAAGTGTAAAAACTTGAGACATGATTGGAGAGGGGCCACCAGCTCAATCTGCACTGCAGCTGTGTCCCCACTGTGTGGCTGGGAGTTTATGGTGGTGAAATAGTCCCACCTCAGCACTGCGGAGTCAGGGGGTCCTGGCGGGGGCCAGGCCCAGCGCAGGTGTGAGCGGCTGCCCTGCCTCGCCCTGCCCAAGCGCTCCAGCTCCGTGGAGCCAGGTCCTGGATTTTCCACTGAAGCCTGGTTGCCTTTCCAGTAACAACCATGACTTCAAAGGTCTGCCAGCGAGCAGACTGGGCAGTTTCCCCAGTGAACTCACTGGGCTGCGTGCGTGGGCGTCCTGAGCACAGGGGTGTTGGAAACCACCCCCTGGCAATTCCAGGCTTCAGAACTGAGTCTGGAGGGAGGGTGGAGGAGGGATGCAGCCAAAGGATCTGCTCTGAACTGGATCCTCCAAGGCAGGTGTCACGACTGGTGATTCAAGTCACCCCCAGTATTGCTGGCAGGGAGGCAGGGAGGCAAGGGCCACCCTCTGCCTTACTTTTTCCTCTTTCAGCTCACTGGTCCACTCTTTCCCCCCAGCCTGACTTCCAAAGGCTTTACCTGTCTCTCTTTTCATCCCCAAAGACAAGCCCTGGCACTGTTGGCAGAAACATGATGACAGTACAAATCAGAGATGAGAGCTGGGCACAGGAGGCAGGCCAGGGGGTGAGGGGAGAAGCCCTATATGAGGGAAGGAGGACAGAAAGAAGAGAGGACGACATTGGTTGGCACAGTTTTCATGGCTTCACAGAAGGTTCAGGAAGCAGGGGGTGTGCAGCCAGTGGCCTCCACGAGGCCCTGTGAAAAGGAGAGGAGGAGCCCAAGGTTGGGAGGACTAAGTGATGATGCTTAGCACGCCCTGCTGTGCCTGTCGTATTCAGGACGCTCTGGGGCAGCTCCTAAGCTTCACAAACAAAGCAAGTTCCAGACAACTCTTCACATTCTAAACATCTGCATTCTGTTCATTTGGCCTTTAAGGTAGAATGACTAAACAAAGAGCTTTACAGAGTCTCATGGAGCTTCCTGGTGGCGCTAGTGGTAAAGATCCTGCCTGCAATACAGGAGACTCTGGTTCGATCCCTGGATTGGGAAGATCCCTTGAAGAAGGAAATGGCCACCCACTCCAGTATTCTTGCCTGTAGAACTCCATGGATAGAGGAGCCTGGCGGGCTACAGTTAATGGGTTCACAAAGAGTTGGACACGACTAACACACACACACACACAGTTTCACAAACAGAGGGACCGTGAGCTGAGAAGAGCTCAGTCATGCACACCCCGAACTGTGGGTCTGGGAACCAAGGCAGGCCAGGCACTTTTTCAGCTACAACGTGCCCTGCAGACAAGCCTCCCCTGTACCTTCCTGCTCTTTGAAATTGTCTCCACAAGGCAGAGGTTATTTCACCCAAATTTAAAATGCTTAGACACTAAATGAACAGTCCCAGAAATGGGTGTACAATAGAACTAGTTAGAAGCTGAAGCAAACCTTGTAGCAGAGCCATCTCTGTGACTTATCAGGGATGTGGCCCCATGAGGAATTATGTAATGTCTTTAAGGGCCCCTGAGACCCGAACGCATCTTTAGTAATAAGAGCAGTCCTCTTACGCACGTCGCAATGCTCAAAGGGAGTCTAACCACACAAAAATGTCAGAGGATGCCAAGGGCGGAAGCCAGCCAACCACCGAGAAGCCCGCGGGCACACACGTGCTCAGAGCTCCTGGCTCCCTGGATGTGCGGAGTCCCTGTTGACTCAGCCCCACCCCTTAAAGGTATTTCTAGAACTTAGGTTACTACTGCCCTTGGCAGCTCTGCTTCACACACAAATACTCAGAGGTTGAAGTTTACGAAGTGTGACCTGTTTATCAATGACGAAGTTCCATTAACCTCAGCTTCCAAATGTGAATTCTTACCTGTGGCCAGAGTCAGATGGTCTCAACTGCTGCCTGTGCTGAGGACAGGCAGGGCAGTGTGGGGTGGGGGCAGTCATGGAACCCTGAGCCTATTCCACCAGGCTAGGGGCTCCCACACCCAGAAAGTAAACCTGGGGCTTCCTCAAAACTAGGGTGGGTTTTCAAAATGCTCCTTGAGCCTCAGCAGTCCTGTTCAGCTGGGGAAGTAGCTGGCCTCAAGGGTCCCGAAGAAGCCGTGAGAATCAGGAAAGCCTCCCAGGAGGCAGGGTGTGTCTTCCTGACTCAGGCCTCAGTGCCCCCAAAGCACGTGGACTCATGGGGGATTATGGCAGACACACCTAAGGGGCTGCCAAGGACTCTGGGGGCAGAGAGCATCCCAGGGTCACCCAATTCCCTAGACACCCTCTGCTCCTTAGAGAGATGTATGGTGTTCCCAACCAAGGTCAGAGAATACTGGGTTAGTTTGTCATTGAGGCTTTTCGGGTCATTTCTGGAAACCACCATGTCACCCTTCTTTTAGCTTGTTGAACAAAAGGTTTGTGCAGTCGTGATGATAAGAAGCAAGGCCAAAGAGCATCATTCAGAGCCAGGTTTTTAACTAGTGAGGCAGTCTCACCTGGGGTCATCAGTGCCCCCACTAGAAGGAGACAAGCAGGAGGGAGAGTGAGCCTACTGGTGAGGGCAGTGATCGGCATTTCTGGAGTCTTACGAATTTGAAATGTGTAGGAAAGAGTTCCGTCCTATTTTTTTGAGTCAAGAGACAGTTTGAAAGGACTGGGAGGTTCTTATGCTGAAAAGTGCCCTTCAGCCATCATCCGGTTGCCCAAACTTTGCTCGTGGACAGGTGGGTTTGTTCCCTGACACTGATTTTTCTCTTAGAGAAGGTTTTTCTGGCAGAGGAGGGCCAGCAGGAGAGCTGTCCGCGGTCCGTGGTCAGTGAGCAGGAGATGCAGGGGCCTCTCTGTGGGGCCAAGCAGGGCTCTGGCTTTCCCAGGCCACGGCCGCTGACAGCCCTGCCTTCTCTTTTCTCGGATATCTGAAAGCCAGGCTTGTCCAGCAAGTAGATTAGGAAAGGATATGGGGACTCATTCCCTGTACTTTGAAGCAGGGAAAAAGAGCCTTCTTGTGAAGAGAAGAAACAAAACCTGTTTGGTGACTTGTCATTTCAATGAAAACATAAGCTTCTCACAGGTGAGGGTTCCCTTGCACCTCCCCTTCCTCCTGGTTCACAGGCAGGGAAGAAAACCCCAAAGCTTACTCGGCTCCTTCAGAGAACATGGGGACTCGGGGACAAACGTTTCAGGAAAAGTTTCTTGATAAGAGTAAATTGTTTTTATATTTATCTTGTTTTTCTCCATTCCTCTGGAATAAACAGAAAGAACTGATTTCTTAGATCACCTGCATTAAAAAACACCATTATCACATCCTCTGAAAGGTTACATTCCTCATAGCCCGAGCTGTGGGAATTCAGCAAAGAGAATAGAGTTTGTTTTCTTTTTTTCTTTTCCATTATGGTTTCTCACGAGATACTGAATATAGTCCCCTGTGCTGTACACTAGGATATTGGTGTTTATTCTTTCTGTATATACTAGTTTGCATCTGCTAATCCCAAACTCCCAGTCCATCTCTCCTCCACCCTACCTTCCCCTTGGCAACCACAAATCTGTCCTCTATGTCTGTGAGTCTGTTCCTGTTTCATAGACGAGTTGATTTGTGTTGTGTTTTAGATTCTACAATGCAAGTGATATCATACAGTATTTGTCTTTGTTTGACTTACTTAGTATGATAATCTCTAGGTCCATCTATGTTGCTGCAAATGGCATTTTTCAGAGGACAGTTCTAATTTTTTTTTTTAACAAATAAAACATTCAATCAGTCTTCAGGGTTCCTTCCATAAGACCTGACTTACCAATTCTATGAAACTCTTGGGGAGCCTACATTGGAGGCCACCCAATAAGAACTCTGAGTGAAGAAACCTGTTGATGTCAGTTTGAAGTCAGCTTGTGAGGGAGAGGGATGGGCAGAGAGAGCAAGAACACAGCAGCTCCAACTCAGCCCCCTGGTTTTGAGAGACCTGAGACATGGGAGGGATACCCCCACCTCTTCCTTTCTCCTCCACAAGCCTTATAAGAGGGGAATGACCCTGGGCAGACGAAAGCAAAGGTCAACATTTCCACCAAATTTGTGAAGATAAGCCATGCACACTAGCCAATAGAGCTGGAGGAGGTGGAGGACGCTGGACTCTTACCCTGGAAACTGCAGGGTATTACCCTTTGCAGATGACTCTGGTTTGCCAGTTTGAACGTACCTGCCTAAAAGCAGAGAATCCCCCCTTCCCCGACTCCCTGCTTTTAACTATTAACTTACAGAGTTTTATCTTTATCTTAATACGTAAAATCAGTAAAAAAAAAAAAAAAAGAAAAAAGTTTCATCTTAATCTTAATGGGGACTAAAATGGGGGTTGATTTACAAGGATCACTTGAAAAAAAAACCGAGCACTTAGGATTCATATTTCCTTTTTGTTATGAGTTTGCTTTGACATATGGTCCTTAAAATTCCCTTGAAGATGACCTTTTAAGGATGTCCTATCACAGAGTTATGGGAAGGAAACAAATGCCCCTCAGAAAATGAATTGTTTTTGTTAAGGTGATACATACAAATACAGGTTAGTTCATTAGTGGCTAAAATTTGAGCCTTGTACAAAATATACAGCTTTAATTGCTAGGCTTTTGGGCACAAAGTGGCCAGAGTAAGTCAGTATAATTATGAATAAGTAGGTAGAAAACATTATGAATAAATAGAAGGAAAGAATATTTAAAGAACCATTTAAAAGAAAATACCTGAGAATAAGGGTAAAATGCAAAAACAAAGTTGCTTATACTTAAGAGACATCTCTAAATTTATTTTTCAAAAATACCATTATAAGAACAAATATACTAACATATAGTCAAGTTCTAATCACAATGAAGTCATAGGACAAGAAAAAAAGAATCCTCAGATATAAGAGATTTTAAAAATGTAAGCCATTTAAAAATACTGTGTAACATGGCATCTTTCTTTATAAAAAGGAAATAACAGCCCCCAAGAATCCTTTAAACAAATCCAACATAAACAGAAGTAAAATAAAAACTATTTTTAAAAACCTGTAAAATCAAAGCACCTATTTAAATTAAGGCCATCGAGAATCTATGAGATTATTTTGGGAGGACAAGAGCTAGGCAAGTCACTAAATACTGTCATTCTAAAGAAAACATTACAATCATTTTATGTAATTTACAAGGCAAATTGATACTATGAAAAACACCCTTCACAGCACATTTAGAAGTTTGAGTTTAAATAATACTCAACAGGAAAGAAACAGATTCTGTGACAGTGGCTGAGACATACAACAAAAGGGTGTGACTTTCAAGTGTGGGCCTTCCTGGTCTATTTTTAGAGGTTTTAGACTCCAGCCTGAAATAGTTTTGATAATAAAGCTGGTGGTTACAACTCAGCATGGGAGACATTGCATGGGAGAAAACCAGTTTCATGCTGTGTAACCTAATTAGCTGCTTTTTCCCTTTTAAATTAATCCTGAGATCTTGCCCATGAAACATGGGGGCTAAGACCCTTGTTTCTTTGTTAACCAGCCACCTTGGAACATGCAAAACTAAAATATGGTGATAAAATTAGGTTAAAATTAGGTGATACATGACATCTTTAAAAGTGTACTTCGTACACACACAAAAAGTATATTTCACTAAAAAAAAAAAAAACTTTCACTAAAAAAATGAACTCTCATGCTTAGTAGGAAGCTTATTTGGATTATTACTTTAATTGGGAACAGAACACATTGTTGAAGAAAAAGCACTTTGGTTCACCGAAATGTTATGGAGATGTGTCCTTAAAAGACTTCTTGATTAGGAAGTAACAACTTCTGTGGCATCATCTCAACACTGAGATGATTTGTGTATCAAAAGAATAGGAAGTGACTGAATCCTGCAGTTATGCAACAGGGTTTTAAGAAGTTAATATATATGTAATAATGTGTGTGCATACCACCTGTATCTGTATATATGTCCCTATAAACATATATTATGTACATGTATATACATAGTACATGATCATACACATATCTCCCAGTAACAAAGACTCTGTAGTTTGATAAGACTTTCTTAAAATTACCCCTTTTTCCAAACTGAACCCTTACATTCCATTACCATAACTCAACATTATAGCAAATCATACTCTAAAGGCTTCAATTTCAATTGGAAAAAAAAAACATCCTGGGCAAACCAAATTTTATCAAGAAACAAAGGCATATCTCAGGCTAACATGCTGTCTTTCACCTTTAAAAAACTAACAAAAGACCAAAACAGTACTTTAAGACACTATGAAAATTGAACAAGCACTTCTTTATTTTCTTGAAAAGGAGGGGAAGTTCCCTTTCTTAGGGAAATGAGTATGAGATCTACACTGGCTTTCCTCTCATGCATTCGGGGATTAAAGGTTAGATCAGAGGCTCAATAACAGCAAAAAAAAAAAAAAAATCAGACCCAAATCCCCTTCCTCCTAGATTCAAAAAACATATGGCATTTACAAATCATAGAAACCTGTAGGTTTTCAAGGTTATTCTCTGAGCTCTTGGAAAAGGGAAGACAAGATGTGGTGTGGGCCCTCTTACATGGAAGGATGTCCCAGCTCGGATGCAGAATGGAGGGCGGCTCATCTAGTGACTCCCAGGCCCTCACCTCCAGTCGTCAACCCGGTACCCAGTCGGGGCTTTGCAGCTGTGCGCATGTGCACATCCAGTTTTGGCTCTGCGCAGCAGGCCACCCTGCCTTCCCCGGCGTCCGCTCACTCTGCATCATAAGTTCTCCTTCAGGAGGCCGAGCTTCCGCAGGGCCTCCCGGCGGGCCTCTTCCGTGGAGCCCCGGCCCGAGAACTGGACAGTGATACCCTGGGGTCTGAACCCCACAGCCCTGGGGAGCGAGCCCGACCGCTTCCTGGCCGCCTGGCCGCAGTCCGGCTGCTGGGGTGCAAGTCTGCTGGGGAGGGCCGGGTCCGGACGGAAGGTCACCGTCTTCCCGGTGGAGACGAAGGGCCCGGCCTGGCTCTTGAGGACGTCGTGGATGCTCTGGAAGCCGTTGGCCAGCGGCAGGGGCTGTTCTGTCTGCACGCCTCTGGACTGCTGGGCGCCGCGGGCCCCGGCCCGCGTGAGGACAGCCTCCTGGGCTGGGCCTGGCTGGCTCTGCTCGGGAGAGACGCTTCTCTGCTCGATGGGCTCGCCCCTCTGGGCCCGGTCCTCCGTCTCCCCCACAGAGAGGAAGGAGACGCCGTTGATGTTGGCCAGGACCTGGGCTTTGCGCTCCTGCACGTTGACTGCGGCCTTGGAGATGGTCTTATTGAAGTCCTTCCCCGCGCTGTTGGTCACACTGATGTTGCTCGGGAAGCGGTGGATCTTGGGGGCCGGCTGTCGGTGCCACGGTGAGTGGTCTCCGTGTCGAGGGGCCAGAGAAGCCAGCGTCCTCCACTCTGCAGGCCTGCCCTCTTTGGACGGAGATGTGGGCGAAAGCCCTTCGTTCCCTGCCAGCTTCTCAGACATCTTCTGGGCGATGACGAGCGGAGTGGGGACCGAGCGAGGCAGTTTGGGGTGCTCTGCGGGGGGCGTGGGGGGCTCTCTCCTGGGGTGGGCCGGAGCTGCTACAGGTGAGGCAGGTAGGGAAGATGGCAGGGCCTCAGGCCCTGGGGGGTCTGACGGAGGAGACTTCTCTGCATCCTCTTTCTTGCGATCAAGGTCAGGGGCGTCTTCCTTTCCAAAAGGGCCAGCCCCTGAAAAGTAGTGAGAATCCTCATAAGCTATGACCATATGTAGAAATAAATGCATCACCTTTCCTTTCCACTGACTTTACAAAGGTCTCAAGGGATGTAATATCAATTTTAACAGTACCTCCTGTACTAAACTCCTTCTACAGCCCCAGAACTAGAGAAAGAGTAAGCAGTATGATTCTCAGAATCACAGGATGAAAGAAGTACAAGCCAGAAGCAGTCAGTACCTGGGAAGCACAGGAGCCATCATCCTGAGACATGTGCCAGGAGGATACAGCTTACCTTACAGGGGATTTTTACAAAGGCAAAGGAGGCGGGGTAGTCTGTGGTACCCACCCTCCCTCAGATCCTCTAGGTAAAGGATAGTTGGATGTGTCCCTCTCCTCCAGAAATAGAAATGTTTCCTGACAGCCTTTGATAGAGGTTACTACACCAGCCCTGTGAACCTTTACTATTAATATAGTCTAACATACCTGATCATAGATCACCTAACGCTTTTCTGCACTTACACTCATGTCAGCTGCAAAATTGGGAGCCATGTGTTTATCTTTGTATCCTCAGAATCACACACAATGCCTGCCACCGAATGGGTACTTAAAATTATGATGAAAACATCATATTAGAGAATTGATGGGCAAATGGCTAACTTTCAAAAAGTGTTTTCCTTAGCATAATTATACGATCTGACATGTTTTAAAGATCAGCTGGTTCAAATTTATTTTACGAATTATTCTTCAGGGAAGTGTGAAAAAAATGGGAAATTCATATTTAAGTCTCTTCTTTGAAAACTGAGCCACATATTTGGAACATAAAACCAATAGTATGTGAAATTCTGTGTCATACACAGCCTTGCTTACAAAAAATAAAGGTGGGGGGGATATATTTTTAGAGGCATGTGACAAGTGGCAATATTCGCAGACAGCAGGGTAGACGTATTTCCCCTCCTATTTTTCCCTCATCTTTTTTCAATCCTTAATCCCCTGCCCACATTTCCAATATTATTTCCAATCAGGGGAAAAAAAAACTAGAAGAAAGTTTTCTCCTTGCCCGTACCCCTGTTTCTGTCACAGGACCCAAGGGACAAAAAACATAGCTCTCCTCTAATGCCACCCCGAGTTAAGCAAAATTAACAAAATAGATGCTGAGCTGAATTTTTGTTCTGATAGATTTTGTTTTCCTGAACCAGCTGACTTTTCAGTTCAAATACTTCCACCTTGGGATAGGTGTATAATCTCCACAAGAGTGGAGATTAAACCTCAAGTGCTAAAGTACTCGTCTTTTGTATGTTTTCTTTGTAGAATGGAATTGTTACCTGAAGCCATTTCCAGTTCCCTTTCTTTCTTTTATCCACACATTCAATCTGCTTGTTAGACTGATTGGTCTCATTCTTTATTCTCACCCTGTTGGAACTTCCCTTCCAGTGTTGTCATCCTAATATGCCATGAAAACACCTATTTAGTTGGTCAATCAAACTACAGAGAGGATGCTTCCACCCTACAAAAAAATCTGATCAGTCCCACAAGCTCTGTACTGGCTAGAAACACAGAGACCATGAGAAGAAGGAGGGCCTCTTGTCTGGTACCACACGACAAGCCACGTCGGGGTGCTCCTGTCCTCACCTGCGGTCTCCTTCACCTCCTCAAAGCTCTCAGGCTCCCCGGCTCCAGGGCCCAGCTGCACCAAGGCCACGACATCCTCTGGCTCGGAGGGAGCAGACGTGCTGTCTTCCAGAGACCTTGGGGAGTGCCACTGGGCGTCACCATCACACAGGACCTGCCCCTCAAAGTCATCTTCCAGGGAATCAATCGTCTCTTCAAAAAACAGGAGGACATCCTTTTCTTCGTGTGTGAGGTACTTCAGGCTCTCATCATCCTGTACAAAAGGTTCAGGCGTGAGGAATGAGATAAAGCCCACAGTGGCTTCACAGAAGGGGAGAAACCCACAACAACACAGGGATCAATACAGAAACCAGGGTGGAAATCGTTTCCCACCTGGGAAGTGTACACTTCCCTACCTGGAGAGTGTACCACCCAGGTAACCGCACTGGCACACCCCTGCCTGTGTGTCCCTCACCATTAGACCTGCATGAAAAAGGGGGTTGTCCAAAAGGTGTGGCAAATTATGGATCTTAGACAATTTTGTTCCTCGTGAGTCAATGACAGGAAAGCAATTCTTCAGTACCTCCAGAAGAGGCCCTTTCAACTCACCGCTAACAGATATGCTTGCTTTCCCCATAGTAACAGTGGGGGGAATCTCTGGTTAAAGATGGTGGAGTGAACTTACATATTTATCTCATCTCCCTCCAGAAACATTACTAAAACAAAAATGGGCTTTATTTTTTTTAAAGACAAGTCACAAAGACAACTATAATAGGAAAAGACGTGACAGCAATATTTGGGAAGGTAGACAGCAGAAAGAAAGGTGGGAACTGACACAAAAGACCCAAGAAAGGCGAATTTTAGTCAGCAGCTGGGGATAGGGGCAGAAACCAACCTCCTGTGGTCTGGGGCTCAGACTTCACGGGGGTCAGCACAGTGTGGGGGTGCTGGGAGACTCTGGAAGTCTGGCTAAGATGACGTTGAAAAGAGCAGAATTGGATGAGAGGCTCTTTCAGAAGCAATTAGGTCACCCAGGCAGAAAACCAGATGTTTATTCTTTTTTTTTTTATTAGTTGAAGGCTAATTACTTCACAACATTTCAGTGGGTTTTGTCATACATTGACATGAATCAGCCATAGAGTTACACGTATTCCCCATCCTGATCCCCCCTCCCCAGATGTTTATTCTTAAAGAAGGTAAAAGAGGGATCAGAAGGGGTGGGGGCATCAAGCTGAGTTTACGGTGAAGAACCATACTGATAAAGGGGAGTCAGGGAATCAAACTGACCCTCTCTGGACAGAGGATCAGAAGGACCTTCTCTGGGGAGCTAAAGGGTCCAAGTGCCAAGAGGCTCCAAAAGATCACTGTACCAGTGAAGTCACAATCAACCACCCCAGCACAGAATATTTATAATCAGTTTAATATCTCACTCTTAAGTGCGTGCATATAGCTAATGATAACCAAGCAGGTGAGAAAAACCTTTAACAACAAAGACACATCAAAACAAGAAGGAAAAAAAGGCAACTTACAAGAAATAAACCATGTGGAATGCTGAAAATTCCAAGATGATCATGAACATTCTCAGAGAGATCAGAGGAGAGATTGAATCCATAAATAAGAATCTGATGCTACTTTAAAAAACTACAAGAAAAGAGCTCTTAGATATTAAAATGACAGGAAAAAAAAGAAATAAAAGTCTAGAGATAAACTAGAGTAACTGGAAAAGCACAACAAAAAAGTAAAAAAAGAAAATTTTTTTTTTTAGAGCAGAAAATAAGAGAATATATGTGGGAGGGCCAACAAATGAATAAGAATTCCAGAAACAGGAATCAGGAAAAACAGAGGGGAGGAAATGATCAAAGTAAACAGGCAAGATAATTCAAGGAAATGCCCTTAAACAGAAGGATGCAAGTTTCCAGATCAAAGGGTTATGAGAATGACCTGATAAACAAGAACAAAACAGTCCTACACCAAGGCCCATCCCCTGAAGTTTCAGCCATGGGAGATCAGTTATAAAGTTATAATTAAAATGGCATTTTATCAGTGCACAAAGGGAGAAGTAGACAAATGAACAGAAGAGAGAACCTGGAAACAGCCTGACCCATGCACTGTCACCTGATTTACAACAAGGAACCTGCAGTGGGAAAACACTGATCGTTTCAAGCAGTTGTGCTGGAAACTGAATTGTGACCTCACACCATACATAAAAGTTCATTCTGATGAATTGTAATGGGCCTTCAATCTGTTTTAACAGACCCTCCAGGTAATACTGACGCACTAACATTTGATATGCATTGATCTGGTTTATTTTCTCTCAATATTATCTTGTAGTTTCCAGTACACAGATTTTACACAGTTTTTGTTATCTTCTTAGGTATTTGCTGTTTTGTGATGCTATTAGAAATGGCATCACTTTAAAATATTTTTATTTATTTATTTGGCTGCACTGGGTCTCAGTGGGATCTACTTCCCTGACCAGGGATCGAACCTGGGTCCCCTGCATTGGGAGCGGGAATCTTAGCCACTGGACCACTGGATCACACTCAGATATGGCATCACTTTTTAATGTCTTCTAATTGTTGCTGGTCTGTAAAAATACAAGATATACTGACTGAAATAAGTAAATTTAACAAATTTGCTGCACAATACTAACAGTTTATCTGTAGGTTCTTTTCAGTATTCTGCATATACTGTATTCTGGTGTCTGTAAATGAAAGACTTTTATTTCCTTCTTTCCATTCCTCATGTCTTTCATTTTTTTCATTTTGCCTTGTTGTACCACCAGGGTCCTCCAGTTAGCTGAACAGGAGTGGCATTTTTGTCTTTTGCCCAATATTAGGGAGAACGTTTTCCATATTTCACCATTAAGCATAGTATTTGTTGTAGGTTTTTGAAAAAAGTGATATTCATCAGATTAAGAAAGCTCTTCCATTCCTAGTTTGCTAAGTGTGTTTGTCTTTAAAATAATGAATGGGTTTTAAACTCTGTCAAAGGCTTTTTTTCCTTTGTTGCAGTGCTTCTAAGCTAGGAGTGATTTTACCCTGCATGGGGCACTGGCAATGTCCAGAGACAATATTGGTGTCACAATTTTCTCCTTAATTCTGTTAATGCACTGAAGTACAATGATTGATTTTCAGCTATTAAACCAACCTTGCATTCTTGTAATAAGTCCAACTTGGTTGTGATTCTATCCTTTTTATACATCACTGAATGTGATTTGCTAGTATTTTGTTTATAATTTTTGCATATATATTAACAAGACAGATTATAATTTTCACTGTCATCAGGTTTCGTATGTATTTCCTTTTTCAACTTTAAACTTAGAAAACAGTGTGCTGTAAGATTTTAGTTCACAGAATATGTTTTTGTTCCACTTCTTTTAAAAAAATATTTATTTATTTATTTATTTGGCTGCACCGGGTCTTAGTTGTGGCGCTCGGGATCTTCAATCTTCATTTCAGCATGCAGGATCTTTAGTTGCATCATGTGAACTCTTAGTTTCGGCATGTGGGATCTAGTTTCCTGACTAGGGATCAAACCTAGGCAGCCTGCATTGGGAGTGTGGAGTCTTAGCCACTAGACCACGAAGGAAGTCCTTTTGCTCCACTTCTTTTGAGGCTGAGTGGGGTTGGGGAAGGAACAGACTGATTTTAAGAGCAATTTTTTTCCAGTTGAAATTGTAACAGTTTCATATTAACTAGATCTCTCTAAGTTTGTCAGCTTACATACCTAACGGTTGTGTAGCCCCTAAAAACTATTTTCCTTCTAATAAGAGGGTCAGTCTGAAGCACATTAGAAGAGTAGCAGGATACTACAGGGGAAAATAGGCACAATGCATTCCTTATTTAATACTTTTTATTGAGCCCTGAGAAGGCAGTGGTAGCCCACTCCAGTACTCTTGCCTGGAAAATCCCATGGACGGAGGAGCCTGGTAGGCTGCAGTCCACGAGGTCGCACAGAGTTGGACATGACTGAGTGACCTCACTTTCACTTTTCACTTTCATGCATTGCAGAAGGAAATGGCAACCCACTCCAGCGTTCTCGCGGGAGAATCCCAGGGACGGGGGAGCCTGGTGGGCTGCCGTCTATGGGGTCGCACAGAGTTGGACACGACTGAAGCGACTCAGCAACAGCAGTAGCAGCAGCATTGACCACTGAACCAAAGAAGAGAGGAGCAGATTTTAAAAGAACCACTGTAATATCTTAGAAGTCTTCTGTGTCTACAGAATATATGACTAATGGGTTCACACTTTATTCTCAGAACTCTAGGATCTGGCCCTACCTAACTTTTAAATGTCACTCCTACTTCTTTCCCCTTTCTACTCTATAGCAGGGCTGATAAACTTTTTTTCCGTAAAGGGCCAGATAATAAACATTTTGGGCTTTGCAGTCTTAATGGTGGCAACTATTCCATTCTGTCAGCGTGGTGCGAAAGTTACACGAGATATGTAAATGAATGAGCTTAGCTTTGTTACAATAAAACTTTATTTACAAAAACAGGCTGGGGCCAGATTTAGTCCACAGGCTGGGGTTTGCTAATTCTTGCCCTATAATCAAATCAAATTACTTGCTATTTCCTACACCTGTTTCTCTGTCAGCAATGCCCATGTCTACACAGCCACATCTACCTGTCCTTCCTGATCCAAATTAAATGTCACCACACCTCCAGCCTACTCCCATAGCATCCGCTGAATCATGCATTCAAATATTTGAGCATCTAGTAAGCATTGGGCAAAGTAAATACAAGGGTGTAAATGATGTTCTTGCTGTCTGGTTTAGTCCCTTTAATGAGGGCTTCAGACAAGAAAATAAACACTTACTTTAATGGGTGGAAAAGACTATAACAAGGTGACTATGGGGTGTTGGAGAAACACAGAATGGGCATCAATCCACACTTTTGGAGTGTGGATATGGAGTCTGATATGGAAAAATTCTGGAGAATAAATGATTGCCACTAATGTTGAAGAACTGGGTGAAAAGCAAACAAGGAGAATCCAGCGATATGTATTTTGGAGAGATCCTGTTGGCCTCAGTGTGGAAAACAGGAAAGAGTTCGGACAACTGAACACGGAAACAATTCAGACAAAAGTCAGAAGCCACCTAAAAAAGAGCCGTGGTGATGGGAGAAGGAGAGAGAGGGAGATGGAGCTGAGGGAAGTTTAACAGGAAGAATCAACTCTGTATAAAATCCTATTTTTCACTATAGTCGCTCATCACCCATGGATTTCCCTTTTGCTAGACTTTACAGGAAAGACCCACATCTGAGGTATCCGTGAACTCTGCACAGAGCTGTCTCGTGTCCAGGAGGCAGGCACTGGAACTGTGTGTCAGCTGCCTCACCATGTAGGTCTGTCCTGGTGCTTTGGCCACCAGACACACAGCTTTCATAACAAATCCAGCAATGCTACTCAATATGTGATTTTTTTAGATTTAGTGCATGTTGGTGGGATCATCTAGAGGGTCACAATGTATGGCACAGAGTTTCCTGTCTCCTCTTTCCTGTCTACCTTAGTCCTGCTGGATTATCGTGCGTCCATCATTCAGCACACGCCACCCCCCACCCTGCTCCTCCCAGAGTCACTATAAGACATTTCTCATTTTTCTTCTCTCCATGCAAAGCCAACAAATTGCCAACATCTGTTGGATCATAGAAAAAGCAAGAGAATTCCAGATAAACTTCTGCTTCATTCACAGTCTTTGACTGTGTAGATCACAACAAACTGTGGAAAATTCTTAGAGATGGAAATACTAGACCACCTTACCTGCCTCCTGAGAAACCTGTATGCAGGTCAAGAAGCAACAGTTAGAACATGGAACAATGGACTAGTTCAAAATTGGGAAAGGAGTACGTCAAGGCTGTATATTATCACCCTGCTTATTTAAATTATATGCAGAGTACATCATGCGAAATGTTAGGCTGGATGAAGCACAAACTGGAGTCAAGATTGCCAGGAGAAATATCAATAACTTCAGATATGCAGATGACATCACCCTTATAGCAGAAAGTGAAGAGGAATTAACAGCCTCTTGATGAAGGTGAAAGAGGACAGTGAAAAAAGCTGGCTTAAAACTCAACAGTCAAAAAATGAAGATCATGGCATCTGGTCCCATCACTTCATGGCAAATAGATGGGGAAACAATGGAAACAGTGACAGACTTTATTTTGGTGGGCTCCAAAATCACTGCAGATGGTGACTGCAGCCATGAAATTAAAAGACACTTGCTCCTTGGAAGAAAAGTTATGACAAACCTGGACACCATATTAAAAAGCAGAGACATAACTTTGCCAACAAAGGTCCATCTAGTTTTCCCAGCAGTCGTGTATGGATGTGAGAGTTGGACCATAAAGAAGGCTGAGCATTGAAGAACTGATGCTTTTGAACTGTGGTGTTGGAGAAGAGTCTTGAGAGTCCTGTGGGGTGCAAGGAGATCAAATCGGTCAATCCTAAAGGAAATCAGTCCTGAATATTCATTGTAAGGACTGATACTGCAGCTCCAATACTTTGGCCACCTGATGTGAAGAGCCAACTCATTGGAAAAGACCCTGATCCTGGGAAAGATTGAAGGCAGGAGGAGAAGGGATGACAGAGGATAAGATGGTTGGGTGGCAGACTCCATGAACATGAATTTGAGCAAGCTCCTGGAGATGGTGAAGAACAGGGAAGCCTGATGTGCTGCAGTCCATGGGGTTGCAAAGAGTTGCACATGACTGAGCGACTGAACATGCAAAGCAGCTCAGCTCAGTGATTCAACAACAGAAAATGCTGCAGGTCTGAAAGGATCAGGGTTTTCAGGATGATGAAGACATCCCTGGTGGCTCTTTACCAGTTGGTAAAGAACCTGCCTTAATGCAGGAGACCCAGGTTCAATCCCTGGGTTGGGGAAATCCCCTGGAGAAGGAAATGGCAACCCACTCCAGTATTCTTGCCTGGAGAATTCCATAGACAGAGGAGCCTGGTGGGCTATAGTCCATGGGGTTGCAAAGAATCAGACACAATTGAATCAGAGTGACTTTCACTTTTAGCATGTCAAATGTCCCTCTAGTTAATAATTACAACCACCACCGATGTTATGGAGACATGAAAATGGTAACAACCAAAAACAAAGATAAACGTTAAGCCCAACTTTTCACTGAATCAAATGTCTTGGGAAATAAACTACTGCTCTCTACCCTCTTCCTCCTACTTTGACTTTCCCTACTCCGTGTTTCTATTCCCTGGACTTTGAGATAACCTACTTTGGGTGTTACCATGATTTCTGTTTGGTTGGACAGACAGTAGAATTAAATAGGCAGCTGGGCTGGAAGAAACCATCAGCTTAAGACACATGCCCATTTCATACATTAAGTGAGGAGCAGATGTGAGAATGGGGGACTTCCCTGGTGTTCCAGTGGTTAAGACGCTAGGCTGCCAATGCATGGGACCTGGGTTCAATCCCTAGTCAGGAAAACTAGATCCCACTTGCTGTGAAGCACAGCCAAAGATTTAAAAGAAAATTTTAAAAAAGTAAGAATGGGTTATATAAACCTGGCATGTCTAATCCAACCTCAGAGCAAGGAGTGCCAACATCAGATTTCATTTGGAGAGTAAGCTTAGGCGGGGAAGCTCCCATTCAACCACTTGATGTTGTGTAACAAACTGTGGAACTCAGGGGCTAAGAGAAGCAACTCAGAGAGCATGCAACCCATCCAGCTCCCTCCCTGAGGTGTGCAAACTGGCTGTAGAGGCAGCGCTGTGACTTCCTAAGTCACTCAAGTATTTCACAGAGTGAGTGGTCAAGGCCAGAACTAGTTTTCTGCTTGCTCTCTGTGCTCTCTAGTCATTTCCCTTTCTAATCACAAACTAATCCACAACCTGTGCTTGGATGCCTGGTGTTCTTGTCTGATCCTGGAGTTCCTCAAGTTGATGTTTCTGCCTCAGTGTTACTGTAAAACACGAGACATGAATCATTTTTAATGGGGCAGGTCGGCAGTCAGAGCCCCCAGTCCCGGCAGACTCTGATTCTTGCATCCTCCTCTATCCAGGCTCTCTCGCTCGAGTTAGAGTGTGGAGGACGGGCTGGGTGACTTGTTCCTGATCAACCTGGCCTTGAGCCTTGATCAAGGGCCATGGACTGAGTCTGTTGACTAATTCCCCAAACAAGCCGCTGCCCTCCACATGACCCTGCACTCTGCGTGTAGCCAGGAGAATCAAGGAAGCAGCAACAGAGGGAAGCCCCAGTGCTGAGGGCCGGGGGTTCAGGGCCAGGAAACGGGCAGATGGCAGGCAGCCGAGAGAGTTCCCGTCTGCATGTCTGCGTCTCTGTCCCTGGGAGATGCCGATGCTGCCTCTCTCGGGCAGGGGTGTTAAAGAGGAAGACCTCGGCCTGGGGGAAGCCTGACAGGCAAGGCAGCAAGCATAGGCGCGTCTGTGGAGCCAGGAAGTGGATGGGAAGCTGGCCAGGGCGGGGGGCGGCTGCAGGGCCCGGCAGTGACTGCTAGTGGGTTCCAGCTTTGTTTTGGGTGATGGAGATGTTCTAAACTTGGCCGTGATGATGGCTGCACATCTCTGTGAATCTACTAAGAAACCACTGGACGGCATACTGTAATGGGTGAGCCACAGGGTCTGTGAATTATATGTCAGTACAGCTGTCATAATAGGTTTAAGAAAAAAAATGCAAGGCAGTGGCCCAGGGGCCCCACGAGAGGAAGAGAGCTGGCGTCCTGGTGGGGTGGCCCCTACTTGACCGCTGGTGCTACTGGACAGGAGACATGCTAACTCAGTCCCTGGGAAACTAAGCGGAGAGGGAATGAGGATAAAACACACAGCAGCTTTCTTGGGAAGGGTGACTGGGAGAGAATGTATGTTTGCCCCTATCATTTGGAAGGTGGTAGGCTGACAACAGAATTTTTTTTTTAACTCCCCTCCTATCAATGGAGTTTTTATTTTTAAAATGTTTTCCCTCATAATATTCATTTTTAAAAAAATTGGAGTATAGTTGCTTTACAATGTTGTGTTAGTTTTCATACAACAATGTGAATCAGTCATATGTATCCATCTATCCCTTCCCTCTTGAGCCTCCCACCCACCCCCATCAATGAAGTTTTTAAAGTGCATATTTGGGCTGTGGAGTAAACGGAAGTTCTTTATGGCTACAAGTCTCCAGATGCTAAAAAAAACGCTGAAGGAACCATCTAGAAAACCATCCCTCACCTGTGCTACCCCCTCCCACCACACTGCCTGCGGGTGGGGTCTACAAGCCTCCCAGGGAAACACCACTTTGCTTCAAGAACTTGGGAGTACAGACATTTCTACCCTAATCTGTGTACTGTGACAGTGAAGAAATAATTTCTAATATATTCAAACCAGAAAATTCAAAACGCCAAATCTACTACTGTAACTAACGCACAAGCTCAAGTCTCCTAGGAGGAGGAGGACAGAGTCCCGGTCTCGGCGAGGTCCACCCTCTCCAGCAAAGATGACAGCGTGAGAGTCCCTCTGGTCCCTGTAGGGCTCTGAGAAGAACATGCTCCCGGCCGGATGACAAACTCTTCCAGTGAATCCGACCAGTAGTGATAACAGTCAGCAATCCTAGACATCCTTATGGGAATTTTGGGGTGGGACAGGAGATGTGTTTGTAGGTAAATGGCAGAGAGGATAAAACCTTTACATCGTTGAACAAAAAAGTCAAGAAGGCTTAAAACACTCATACTATTAGTAGTGTTAGTCGCTCAGTTGTGTCCGACTCTTCGCAACCCCACAGACTGTAGGGCCCCCCAGGCTCCTCTGTCCATGGGATTCTCCAGGCAGGAATACTGGAGTGGGTTACCATTTCCTCCTCCAGGAGACCTTCCAGACCCAGGGACTGAACCTGGGTCTTTAGCATTTCAGGGAGATTCTTTACCATTTGAGCCACCAGAGAAGCCCAAAAACCCCATTTTAAAAAGTCCTGAATTAATTCAGTTTTGAGGCTTCTTTTCTACCTTCGACTTCTTTTATTTTTTTTTATCTTTTGGCCACAATGCACAGCATATGGGATCTTAGCTCCGCAACCAGGGATCCATCCTGCACCCTCTGTGTTAGAAGGGTGGAGTCTTAACCACTAGACCATCTGGGAAGTCCCGGGGCTTTCTTCTTTTGTTTTGCTTTTCTGTTAAACAAAGAAATTGGGTTTAACGGCAGATTAAGACACAATGGTGATAACTCCCTGTGAGGGAGGGGCAAAAAATGAACCAGCAGAAATCATCTGTATCTTAAACCAAAAAGAAAGGAGGGGGGGTGGGGAAATAATGAAAGATTGTTGTTGTTGTTCAGTTGCTAAGTCCTGTCCAACTCTTTGGAACCCCATGGACCACACCATGCCAGGCTTCCCTGACCTTCACTATCTCTCTGGGTTTGCTCAAACTCATGTCCATTGAGCCAGTGATGCCATCCAACCATCTTATCCTCTGTTGCCCCTTCTCCTGCCCTCAATCTTTCCCAGCATCAGGGTCTTTTCCATTGAGTTGGTTCATCACATCAGGTGGCCAAAGTATTGGAGCTTCAGCATCAGTCCTTCCAATGAATATTCAGGGTTTATTTCCTTTAGGGTTGACTGGTTTGATCTCCTTGCTGTCCAAGGGACTCTCAAGAGTCTTCACCAGCACCACAACTACGAAAGATTATGATGGCTAAAAAAATTTCTTGAGATGAACCCAGGTCTCTTAACCCCTACTCTCCTGGGTTAGGCCACCTTGGGTGTTTGTTTTGGCAGAATCTGAGTTGATGCTCACATTTTCTTTCTACAGACACCAAAATGGTCTCCCTGACACCTGAGTAAGGCTTTACTAATTTAAAAACCCTAGTTGATGAGAGCTCCCCCCACCAACATAGCAACTAGGAGCTGAAACTCAACATAGGGGCAGTAAGAAGAGAATAGGAATCAGTCTCTTCTGTGAATGCCACGCTTACTTTGGCAATCTCATAAGAAAGCCCATAAGTACATGTGGCCTTTCCCATGGTTTCATCATAGGGGTTTAATTATGGTGATTTTTAACTAGTCCCCATTGTAATTTTTCACTATGGTTAACATAAACCTGTACTTCTGGCCGGAAAGAGACGCAAACAAGCCAGTGGGGGATGAGATATGTGTGCAGTTTTGATTACAGATCGAAAGAGTCATGGCTTTGAGGGCTGCCTTGAACTTCCCTGAACTGGCAATGTTATAAAGTGGTCCTGACCGATACGGGAACGCCTTAAGTCCATGGCATCACGTGTGAGACCCCACATAAGCTTGTCACACGTCCCAGAGCTCCACGCGGCTGTTGGGTCACCACACTGTGAGGTCCCAAAAAGATTAAAATCGAGTTTTATTCCATCACCTATCTGATCTGGTGTGTATTAGGCATGTACTACATGTTTACTGAGTGAACCTCTCATCAAAGCTATTTAGCTTTGTCTTAAAATAGCCGTCCTATCCAGGAAGTTATGGGTTCAGTGTGGGGAAGGAGCCAGAGCTGAAAGGACAGTGGAGTTGCTACTGACCAGTCTCGTCTCCTTTCTACGCCTCTGTACCGTGTCTTCTCCTTGAAACTGTTTGGCGACCAGCATGTCAGATTCTTAGTGTCCTGTTTAGACCTCAGGGGAGCCAGTGTGGAGACAGCCTCACCTCCACTTGTTTTACCTTCTTCTTCCACAACTGATGGGTGAGGCCAAACGACCTCAGAGGTTTTGGAGAAGGAAGGGGTGGTCAGGAGCTGACAACCGCTATCTGATCACAGCTTCATTCTGTGACTTGAGGGCCACAGCATTTGTCCACTGAGGGACCAGGGAGGGTTTCAAGACAGCTTAAAGGAAAAGGAAAGTGAAGTCGCTCAGTTGTGTCCGATTCTTTGCGACCCCATGGACTGTAGCCTACCAGGCTCCTCTGTCCATGGGATTTTCCAGGCAAGGGTACTGGAGTGGGTTGTCATTTCCTACTCCAGGGGATCTTCCCAACCCAGGTCTTCCGGATCGAACGCGGGTCTCCCACATCGCAGGCAGACACTTAACCATCTGAACCACCAGGGAAGCAGCTTACTGAGTATCAAAACTTCAAAAATGTAGCAATGAGTTTGGGTCATAATTTTTGCCCAAGTTAGAGGTAAAAATGAATAGGAAGTATGCTTGGGGACTTGGGATGTTTCCAATCCACTCTCAAAGTGTCACACAAATTATGACATTCCTTCATTCCTACAGTATTCAGAGGGTCCCGCTCTTTCCGGCTAGCCAAATCATATTCTTTCCTGGGCGAAGCTCCAGGGTGCCTGCAGGGCAGAACAGACTTCAGACCGTGTTCAGTGGAAGAACCTAGGGATCCTGGCATGGGGCAGCACTGGTCCCTGGCAGTGAACCCCAGAGGTTTGATCAGATGCGTGAGTGTCTGAGATACTCTCCTTAAGAGGTTAAGAATATAGGTCACCTACACCCAAAGCTTCCTTTGTCACCCTGAAGAGCTGTCATTTATGAATGTCTCCAAATCCTTCCTGAACCTTTTGTTTTGAATCCCATCCCCTCTCGAGGTCTTAAGTTCCAGAACCACCAGCACAACTCTGTACTGTACTGAAGCTGTCCTTACATTTCAGAGGAAAAAAAGATCCTCTTAGTCAAGTATACAAAGATTTGGTCAACTTGTTCTAGTTCTAGCTATGCATTCTGCTAGAAAATGTTCAGAGGAAGAATTCTTTACAAAGAAAACAATATATGGACAAACCACAACTAGCCACTTGTAGGGCTGACTTTTTTTTGGCTGGGCTGGGTCTTTGTTGCCGCACACAGGCTTTCTCTAGCTGTGGTGAGTGGGGGCTGCTCTCCAGTTGTGATGCTTGGCCTTCTCCCTGCGGTGGCATCGCTTGCTGCAGAGCACAAGCTCTAGAGCATTTGGGCTTCAGCAGCTGCGGCTCCTGGGCCCCAGAGCACAGACTCAGTAGTTGTGGCCCATGGGCTTAGTTGCCCTGTGGCATGTGGAATCTTCTGAGACCAGGGGATCAAACCCGTGTCCCCTGCACTGGCAGGCAGACTCTTTACCACTGGACCACCAGGGAAGTTCAACACAACTAACCTCTTGGGTGATAAAGAGTTCATATACTTCACCTTCCTAGAATAGCCTAGGTCATAACAGCAGCCATGTGGATAGCCACAACAATCCTACCTAAGCAGCTCTTTCAATGTTTTACTTGTACTGGTTCAGCAGAAAGGTTTCTAAAGAGCAGAGACCTGTTCTCTTCCAGGCAACACTTCAACAAGAGTTTAAAAGCTTCATGATATTCTCCTTTAACATTAGGCATTAATGTTTATCCGCTTCTTAAAATAACCTTTGCTCAAAAGAAATACCCACTTCTATAAATTGGAACCAGACCGTCTTCTATAAAAATTATTTATTTATGGTGAAACAGATCACCAGCCCAGGCTGGATGCATGAGACAAGTGCTTGGGCCTGGTGCACTGGGAAGACCCAGAGGGATCGGATAGAGAGGGAGGGGGGAGGGGGGATCGGGATGGGGAATACATGTAAACCCATGGCTGATTCATGTCAATGTATGACAAAACCCACTACAATATTTTAAAGTAATTAGCCTCCAACTAATAAAAATAAATGGAAAAAAATTATTTATTTAGCCCCCCTGGGTCTTAGTTGCAGCACATAGGTCTAGTTCCCTGACCAGGGATTGAACCTGGGCCCCCTGCATTGAGAGTGCAGAGTCTGAGCTTCAGGGAAGTACCAGAACTTGACTATCTTTTACTTAAAGAGTCTTACAAGGGGTGCATTTAATCCCATACAATCTGGAGGCCTAAAATCACTATTGCTGATGAATCTTTTATGAGGTCAGAGAATAAAGAACAGGGAGTGTAGAAACTACTATGGTTGATTCATAGATCCTCCCCAAATTTAGACTTTTAGAAAACAGAGTATAAAGCTAACAGATTTTTTTAAAACTTAGAGATTCTGCAGTGGTGTAGATAACTCATTCGTTCAAGGGAACCTGGCTACTAATATGGTGTTTTGTAAAAGTTGAATGTTCCACAGGCATTTAGAAAGCTCTAGTTGCCATTTAAAATCAAATGCCAGATTTTCTCAGTGTATCAGTTCTAAGTAAGATACACAAATGTGAAATAAAAAGAGATGACAACTAAAGTTGGCCCAATGATTTTTCCATGAAGCGAAATGCTTGAAGCTTAAAAAGAGTCCACAGGTCTAAGCAGAAAGTGCTGGAATGGGATGGGAACACATCCTCCATCAGACAGTGAGAAAAAGGTAGGCGAGTGGGGTATGGGCTGAATCAAGCAAACATAATATGTCATAAGAATATAATTGAATGACATGCTTCATAAAAGTATAGATTCCGTAATGCTGTTTCCATGACTATTCTCTATTACATAGAAGGATGAACATACAGATGAATCAAATATGTCACAGTGTTACTGTAAGATTTTACTGCATAGAAAAGCACTGTAGAGGGCAGGCATTCTTTAATTTAAATTCAAGGTGATGCCCCACACTAAGATTGGTGAAATTACAAAATGGGTAGATATTGGGTGGGAGGAGGGAGAGTTTTCCTTTTACCATCTTTTCTTTACTGGTCAAAGAAAGATGGTCAGAAGGCTACTGATAAGAGATGGATAGAAGAGAAAGCACAGGCCCAAACAAGATGAAGAGGCAAGATGAAGTGGTGCTATTCTCTACCTGGGGCTAACAGGGCACTTGGAGAAGCTGGTACCAGCAGTTAGGAAGCACCGATTAGACACTGGGCATTTTCATCTCTATAGTAATCAGCTTACTGTTCCAGCTTACTTAACTTGAACCCAGGTATGTCTCCAATATCCTGGGTTTATTACTATTCTGAGCTACTTTTCAGGATACTGAGTAGCATCAATAAAGAAGAAAGCAACTGGAAAAATGCATACAGATTTCTGGGAGGGCTTAAGAGGAATTATAAACACCTTGGAGAACGGCCTTCTGACCTATGCTCGGCTCCACTGTGAAGCCTACGTCCCCAGCACTGAGGCCCACAAATGCCTTCCAGCACAGGCAGCTCAGAGCTTTAAGACTGTGCTCACCCTGCTCATCGTGACCCCTGGGGTTTACAAATGTGAGAGATCTACAGTCTTTCTCATCTTTGAACCGAAAGGTATGTCTAATATTTTACCATAAATACGTCCATGATAAAAGTTTCACAATAAACCATTTCTCCCTGTGACTGTGGAGCTGAAACTTAACAGACTTCCTTTCAAAGAAGAGCTTTGGTCTCTGAAGATGACTTCCTGGGTCTGACGTCCTGCCAGAGAGTCAGCATCACACACATTCTCCAAATCTGCCAGATGAGGGAATGAAAGCCCCACCTGCCTAGACGGACACCGCATGGAGAGCTTTATTTACATAGTGGTCTCTTACAGACTCCCCAAGTTCATTTCACAGTTTTGCTGCTTCTGATTCAAATATCTTACAGCTGCTCTGGTGACTTTGGTCCCTCTGAAGGACTCTGTTCCTTTTCTCCTGCACCTTCGTGGCTGAGAGTCTGATGCACCCTGGAGGTGAAGGACCCCCCACCTGTTGGGCATGCTGCTGGGAGGCGGCCCTCAGCTGGCAGTCCCCTTGGGAACTGTCCTGTCAAGGTAGTGCCTCCCTCCACGGGTGTCCCCATCCCAGGGCTGATGGCTGAGTAGTGGGCGTCCAGGCTCCACGTTCGGCCCACTGTGAGACAGCTGGAGGGCCTCCCGGCACCAGGGCTTCCTGAGGATCCGCTGAGGCCTTCGCTGGGCCTGCATCACAGCTTCTCTCTCTGCCCAAGTCCCGCTTCCTCTTCCTTCCAGATGCTGAGCCCAGGAATGGGCCTAAGAAGCGTCCTGCATTGTAACCTCCATCTCAGAATCTGCTGCCCGGGGGAGCAAATCTGCAGCCTACTCTGTCAGGATGGGCCACAGCCGCCAGAGTGCAGGCTCCACCGGCATCCTCACCTCCGAGAACATGCTTTGGGGTCTGGGCAAAGGGAGAAATCACACACAGGCTCCCCAGGTGGTCCCAGGGGTAAAGAACCTGCCTGCCAGTGCAGGAGAGGTAAGAGAAACGAGTTCGATCCCTGGGTCAGAAAGATGCTCTGGAGAAGGGCATGGCTACCCACTCCAGTGTTCTTGCCTGGAGAATCCCATGGGCAGAGGAACCTGGTGGGCTACAGTCCATGGGGTTGCAAAGAATCGGACACAACTGCAGCAACTTAGCACACATGCACGCAAAAAATCACACACATAGAAGAGACGGAAGGCATCCCCCATGGACAGGTTTGCAGAGCTCCCTCAAGTCCTGTCTGTCTTTGATGTATGAGTGTGAGCCACCACAGAGGATGTGGTGGAAGGGGGCGTGACGCCTCATGTGAAGAAGGGACCCCAGAGGACCACAACAGAGATGGAAAAGTAGCAACTTGCCTGCCCCAAGGTCAGAGCCCTTGACACACCTGGGGTCACGGTCTCTCCCAGGAGGAGACAGAAGGGATTATTTTGACTTTCTAGCAAAAGAGGCTAGGGAACAAAGGATGCTGAGAGATCTGCCTTAAGTTCAACAAGACAATGAATGCGAAAGACACAAAAATAATTCAAACACTGACTCATAACATACACTACACCCGTTTCCTGGGAGACAGAGGCCATCTGACGACCATTCACAACATTATTTCGCCCCCAGGCTCACAGGGCCGCCCTTTAGACTGTGTTCCTCAGTTAGCCACATCGCATTCACATCAGCAGGGCTGCTTCCGAGCTGTGCTTTGGAGAACAGATTCCACCAGTGACTGGAGTATTAATCTGTATGTCTTCTCTACCTAGTCTTTCAACGTGTTTTTTTTTAAAAACAAAGTGTCTGTTTTTGGCTGTGCTGGGTCTTCGTGGCTGCGTGGCCTTTCTCTGGCTGTGGTGAGCAGAGGCTGCTCTCCCTTTTGGTGCCCGGCCTTCTCACCGAGGTGGTTTCTCTTGTTCAGAAGCACAGGTCTAGGGTGCGTGGGCTTCACTAGTTACTTAGTTGCCCTGCGGCATGTGGGATCTTCCCAGACCAGGGATTGAACCTGTGTCCCCTGCATTGGCAAGGGAATTCTCTATCACTGAGCCACCAGGGAAGTCTCAACATGTCTTTTAACATATACATTTTTTAAATTAAAAAATTAGTCCCAAATTCTCCATTCTTAAGGATTTATAGGTTCTCAGATATTCAGAGAGTAATTTGTAACATATTTTTCCTTTGGTGAATCAATCAAATAAAATTTATTACATACTTACCAGGGTGGTTGAAAAAAAGAAAATATGCAAGTAGGAGTCTATAAGATTCTATTATTACTATTAACTGTCCTCTATCCATTTCTTTCTTATGCTCAGCAAGAAAAGTAAAAGTATTAGTCCCCTAGTCGTGTCTGACTCTTTGTGAACCCATGAACTGCAGCCCACCAGCTCCTTAGTCCATGGGATTCTCCAAGGATTATCCAAGAATACTTGAGTGGGTAGCCATTCCCTTCTCCAGGGTATCTTCCCAACCCAGGGATCAAACCTAGGTCTCCTGTATTGTAGGCAGATTCTTTACCATCAGAACCACCAGGTAAGCCCCTATGTTCAGCATGAAAGTGAAAGTGTTAGTCGCTCAGTTGTGTCCGACTCTTTGCGACCCCAAGGACCGTAGCCCACCAGGCTCCTCTGTCCGTGGAATTCTCCAGGCAAGGATACCAGAGTGGGTGTGTTCAGCACAGCTGAGGTTAATTTCAGGTCCACATATCTGAAGGAAATTCATGCTCCCATTAGAAGACAGGCTGAGAGGAACAATGGACCATTATTAGTAAGATTCAAGATGAACTTTCTCTTGTCCTTCCCTCTGTGAATATGAAGGTCTCCATCTCTAACCCTGAAGGGTGGGGAGGGCCAGAAGGCCATCTCTTAACTTTCAAGACTTTTTTCTTTTTTTTTTTTTTCACTCAAGTGGCCAAAGCTTGTTGATGCTCATGTAAAGGTCTGGATGCTGACAGAAAGGGATATGGAAGCATGTATACTTGTAAAGGACTTAAACATCTGTTTTAAAGTGAATTTGATTTATCTTGTGAGCAGTTTCCCATCTTCCAGTCACTGGACCATAAAGGCAGGTATCTGGGCTGGACTGGTGGCCACCTTCAGGCACGGTATGCTCTGGGTCTCAGCAGCCAATTCTCTGCTCTGCATGTGTGCAAAACTTAAGATGATTAACATCAAAATGCCACTACAGAGAAAATATTTCAAAACATCAGGCCAGTTACCCCAAGAGGATGCTGTAAGATACTCCTGAGCAGGGGGGCGAAGCCAGCCAACATTCAAGCACATAGAGCACCAGAGAGACAGCCACTCACCAGAGTGAGGCTTCGGGAACGAGAGCTGCTGGTCCGACTCTCCAAACTGCTCCCTCTGCTCAGGTTACCGAGCCTGCAGCCCGGTGATGAATCAGGGTCCATCTCCCAGGAGTCTGACTTCCGGTGATGGACAGGCATCCCCACAGTAACCCCGGCCTCTGGCTCAGTCACAGGAGGTGGGGAAGGGGTCAGTGTCCCATGCCCAGGTGGTGGTCACCCCTGGAGGAGCAAGCACAAGGTGACAAGGGTTAGTTAGCGCAGATGGCAAAGGCCTCGCCCCCCGCAAGACACATGGGCTTTGAGAGTTCAAGTCAGCTGGTCTACAGCTTGCACCGTTAAGACAAGTAGGACCCCCCCCCCCCCCAGTGTCAACTTGTTTGGCAATGCTCATTTCCAGTTCTCCTTTATCTCCTTCTTCCTTATGAAGACGTAAGGATTATTTTTATTGAAGTATAGTTGGCTTACAATGTTGTAATTTCTGCTGTATAGCAAAGTGATTCAGTTTTACATATATATACACACATGCTTGTTTACATCCTTTTCTATTACATTTTTATCACAGGATATTGGATATAGTTCCCCGTGCTAAACAGTATGATCTTGTTGTTATCCATCTTAGATAATAGCTTGCATTTGCTAATTCCAGACTCTCGGTCCTCCCCTCCCCTGCCCCCTCCCCTTTGGCAACCACAAATCTGTTCTCTGTGTCAGTGACTCTGTTTCTATTTTGTAGGTAAGTTCATATGTAGATACCACATACAGGTGATATCATATGATATTTGTCTTTCCCTGCCTGACTTACTTTACTTAGTATGAAATCTTGAGGTCCATCCATGTTCCTGAAAATGGCATTATTTTACTCTTTCTTTATGGCTGAATAGTAATAAGATTTTTTTTTTTTTTTTTTTTTTTGGCTGCACAGCATGTGGGATCTTAGTTTCCCCATGGGGGACTGAACCTGGACCCATGGCAGTGAAAGCGCCTAGTTCTAACCACTGGACTGTCACAGAATTCTCATAGTAAGAATTATTTTTACAGAAAGATGGGTGCACTAAAAATTACTTTGGTGCTGAAAATTTGATGAAATCATATTCTGGCACTGTCCTCTGCTCTCTGGGTCTGTACTTCCATGCTCTGCATGCTCCATCACATTCAGGGTCTGGCTTCCCTGTGCTGCTCATAAATTCTAGCCTTTTCTGCCTCAGACACCACAACATTATGGTTCCTTTCCAGTCTCATTACAGTTCAGAGTGTAGGGGGAGTGACAAGACCTAATGAATTGCTAACAGAAGACTGACACTTGTGAGATCCTATACTCTTTGGAGGCTGTGATGCTACTGCAATTTCTACATAAGATGCTAAGGCCCCATCAGTTAGTTAATGCCGTTGGGAAGCTCACGTTTTCACTTTCAGGGACAAAGACGCTGACACTGTCCCCACCCCCCAACCCAAGCCCCCAGTCTCGTATAGTCCTCTGGCTGTTCCTGCAGGAAATTCAGTTCAGCCCCTGAACAATAGACAACCGAGTTAAACAAAACTGTCTAGAAGATCAAAGAAGCCTAGTGGGGAATACGGGAAGATGCCTCCTGTGTGTTACACGTGACCTACATTACAGCAAGTGAAGACATGGCTGAAGGCGCCGCTGGGAGGCCTTACAAGCCCCTGAAGATTCCTGAGGGGGCCATGAGCTAAAACAGCCCTAGGTACTATCTGGGCTGTGTACAGGCACTAGTGTATACATTACTTCCATTATTTCTTGCTTTGGCTGCAGTGCTTGGGATCTTCTATCTTCAATGTGGCATCTTTAGCTGTGGCACGGGAACTCTTAGTTGCATCATGTGGGATCCAGTTCCCCAACCAGGGATTGAACCCCGGCCCCCTGCGTTGGCAGCATGATCTCAGCCACTGAACCACCAGGGAAGTCCCAATGGATGTATTATTCTTGGAGAAAACTTAATTAGTATTGAACACTGTTAGGTGGACCTTGTCATTTAAGACATCCAGAATTACTGTGCAATCTCAGAGAAATCCTGAGACGTTAGAACAGATTAAAAAAGAAAATTACTCTTCACCCCCATTTCTCTTCATTTCCCAGGTCAATCAGCACTAGTCAAATGCAATTTAGGAGAGAGGCTAGGGAACAGAAAATTCTGAGCATATACACCCTTTTGTAAGTTGCTATTATGCCAAATGGTTAAAAAAAAAGAGAGAGAGAGAAATGTTAAAAGCTTTGGGACCTAATAAGAAAGCCTAAACAAATAAGTTTTAAAAAAGAAGAAAAAGCCTAAACAAGTAAATAATAAGAAAACCTGAACTGTCCACACAGCCAATAAAATGCGACTCAGAAGTTCAGGTATCAGTGGCGAAACTCCCAAGAGTGTCACTCCAATGAGTTAAGTGCTTGTTGTAAGTTGAGCACGCACACGCACGCGCACACACACACACACACACACACAGCGGACACACTCAGTGTGTGAATGGCAGTGGCCGGTGACAGAGCTAGGTGAAGGCACACAGAGGCATCTCAGCTGCATCCTGGGGCCGCGTGGGAAGTGGGACAGGGATTCTTGGATTCCTTCTGCCCTGCAGATTCCTACCCCCTGACTCAGCATTGCCTCATTGTGAACCAAGTCATCACGGCTCAGAGAAAGGCGGGTGGGCAGTGAGGCATCCCCTCAACAGCAACAGGAAAGGCAGGAAATGAGGTACTGATTCACCTCCAGTGAGGGACCCGGGGGAACGCGTGCTGGTGGGGACAGGACCTGGCTTGTCCTGCCAAGTCCCTCGGCAGACTTGGCTCGGGGTCTTCGCAGAGTGCAGCGTGTGGGGCGGGGGCAGTAACTGGCCACACCAGCCAAGAGCAGGCCTTTCTCCTGTGCTTCTCTGATGGCTCAGTGGTAAACAATCGGCCTGCCGATTGATGCAGGAGGTGTGGGTTTGATCCCTGGGTCGGGAAGATCCCATGGAGGAGGAAATGGCAACCCACTCCAGTATTCCTGCCTGGAGAATCCCATGAGCAGAGGAGCCAGGCAGGCTACAGTCCATGGGGTTGCAAAAAGTCAGACATGACTGATGCACGCACACCTGCAGTTTAAAAGTTATTCTGATACTGTAAAACTGCAGTGCTTAGGCTTCTACAAACGATTCCCTTGAAAGAAGATGAGGAAACTAATCAGAATTCTCCAGAAGTCAGAGGTTGTGGGGGAGAAAGTGGAGAACCTTGGCTCAATACCCTTCACAAGCTCACACAGTCAATCTTCTTTCATCTCTTAAGGAATCAAGAACGAGGGGCTGCTCCATGTCCTCATTCTCCCGGAGCCAAAAATATAGAAGTTCCCAGCAGAGCCACGGAGGGGGTGGATTTCTGAGCGGGAGGAGGGCGGGTCTGCCCCGGCAAGGGGCAGCCAGAGATAAGGAAGCAGGAGCAGACCCATCTGACAGAGTGGCCAGAAGCTGAGGGTTTGTGAGGTCACGACCACCTCACAATGTCTCATCTCCTTGCCCAATCAAGGGCTCATGTTTTATGGCTGCAAATGTGCGCGTTATACAAAGGGAGACCAGGGTTGGTAAGAGGGCCCCAGAGATGAAAACCGACTTCTCCCGGGGAAGCAGAGCAGGTTAACACCATGGAGGGAACCACGAGCCGTGTGTGCACGTTCTCTGTTTTATTCATTAGGCTTCCTGTGTTTGTTTCTCAGCATTTACTAGGAATATCCTTTTCTGGTGAGGTCCAGTTTATCGGGACAAGGTTGCGAGTGACCCACAGTGTTGGTAAATCTCCATGTGCTGAGTGCGGCCAGTTGTGGCCCTCAGGGCTGACGGTGCTGGTGGAGCTGACAGGGCTGTGGCCGGTGAGGCCAGTACACATTCAGTGAGTGCGTGGGAGCCAGAGAGGAAGGTGACTTCCCCACCTCCTCTGTACGTTCCAGAAAGACCAAGAATGGCCTGGATGGAAGGCAGCGGCCCTCCTTCCACCATCACCCCCGCCCAACAGAGTTCCAACTGGCCACAGTCAGGTCTGCAGAGCAATCCAAGGATCTGGGTCTTCCCATCATTCCCCAAACCCTAGAGCTGAGTCATCTTGTTAAAGACCCATCTCAGGCACAGCGGCTTTCAGCCTCGTCACACAAACAGCTTGGGGACATCACTGGCTCCTCCCTGTCCCTGCCGCTCACAGCCAGCCAGCTGCCGGCCCTGCTGATTCTTCCTGCGCCATGTCAGCTGGGCCCACTTCCTTTTCTGGGCCCCTCCCGAGTACAGGACCACATTTACCACATTTGACTGTCCTCTTCACCTTTTCCACTCTTCACCATCCTGGCGGATTCATCTTGAAGCACCACTGTGATGTCACCCCTCTCCTAAAAGCAATTACCCACCCCCACCACCAGGCTGCAGAATCAAAGTTCGTCCTACCCATCGGGCTCCCCTGGTGGCTCAGATAGTAAAGAATCTGCCTGCAACGCAGGAGACCCGGGTTCGATCCTTGGGTTGGGAAGATCCCCTGGAAAAGGGAATGGCAACCCACTCCAGCATTCTTGCCTGGAGAATTCCACGGACAGAGAAGCCTGGCGGACTTGGGCTTCCCAGGTGGCTCAATAGTACAGAATGCGCCTGCTAATGCAGGAGACATAAGAGACGAGAGTTTGAACCCTAGGTCAGGAAGATCCCCTGGAGGAGGGCATGGCAACCCACTCCAGTATTCTTGCCTGGAGAATCCCATGGACAGAGGAGCCTGGTGGGCTACAGTCCATAAGGTCGCAAAGAGTCAGACACAACGGAATCGAGTTAGCACGCACGCCTACCCATCACTCCTTGCTTCCCTTTGCAATCCAACTTCCTTTCTAATCTCAGCACATTCTTCTGATGTTTACCATTCTCCTACTTCACAAGGAGCAGATTCCAGGTACTAGAAAAAGACAGGCAGATGAATAAGAAGCATCTCCTCCTCAGGGGAACTTGGTCAAGGTACTGGTCCTTAATCTAGCAACGGGTCAGACCCACACCTACTGAATACATCTTTGGGGATAACACCTGAGCATGTGCATTTTTATCAAGCTCCGCGAGTAATTCTTCCACGTGGTGCCAACTCTAACAGAGGACGGACGCATCCCTGTGTTCAGCGCCATGACACGGCACGGGATCAAGGGGAAGGTGGTGCCCACTCTCCCTGGGAGGGCTCAGGGACTTTCAGAAAGGCCAGCGCTGAGATGTTTGAGATTTCAGGAGACTGCTATTTAAGCAAACCATGCTGGGCATTCGAAACAGAGAGTAAGCAAAGCTATGGAAACACATGGCCTGTTTGAAAAGCGGTGAGTGGTTGAGGTGAAGTGCTGAACGGGGCTAAAGCACAACGCCGAACGAGCTGGAAAAGCGAGGAAGTGCAAATAGATGCATGAGGAGTTGACCTGAGCAAAGTAGGGCATGAATTTTGTTTTGTTTAATTTAAAAAATTGTCAAAAAAATTCTGGGGGGTGTGGTCTTCACTGCGGTGCCTGGGCTTTTGCCACGGCACACAGGCTTCTCCAGTTGTGGCACTTGGGCTCAGCTGGCCGGTTTCATGTGGGATGTTAGTTCCTCAACCAGGTTTCCTAGAGATTTGAGCAGTAATGACTTATCAGATCATTTTATTGCCTGGGAAACTCTGAAAGGCCCAGTGTCTCAGGAGGTGATACAGGACAGAAGAGTTTGGATTTAATGAGAGAAGCAGAGGAGACACCCACAGTCAAGAAACCCGGGGAGAGTTTAGAAAGGAAACAGTGAAGACAGCTTGGCTTTACTTGGAGGGAGTAACCCTGAATTTAAACTTTTCTTGGATCACAACCTAGCTCGAAATTAGCCAGGCAAAGGCTGACCAGATCCAGTTTACTAAAGAATCTAAACTGGAACAATCAGATGAGTTCCCTTCCATTCAACTACTAGGCTTTGTCCCACTGGAGTGGGGGGAGGGGACCAACTTCTTCTGAGACTTAAGATTCCCTGCAGACAAGCTAAACGGAATCACAAGGGTGATTATTGTCTTTGCAGTTCCGAACATGAAGGGGAAAATGATCCTCCTTAACCAAGTGATGTGGAACTAATTTTGCTTAGCATGACTGTGTGACAACTCTAAAATAAGAACCGCTCCGACTCGCTGCCAAGGCAAACTCGACAAAAGATCCGGGTTGGGTCTTGGGGTTCTGAATCCCGTGGACTGTGATCCAGGCTTAGAGACCCCAACTCCTGTCCAGACCCCACTGTGAACCGCCAGAGCCAAGGTACAGCCTCGGCTGGGAAAGGGGGAGAAACGAGCCCCTTAAAAACACCCCTGCTTCCCAGGGCAGGCCATCCACGAAGGCCAGATCTATGTGCAAACCCACATCCCACTCCTTCATCATCTCATTCTCCACTCACAGGAATGTTGGGAAGTTTTGTTCCCAAACCTAGAAAAACAATCTGAGGACAGAAATTACCTTGAAGGCTATATCCTGAGAAATCCCAATATAACGATTTAACAGCCAAGTCGCTTCCAAAAAGATAAGTTCTTCTTGACCGTCAGGGACATTAAAAATGCGGGAGCTTCCCAGTGGAAACGGTTTCTGAGTCACCGTAGATCATTACCAGGTATGGGCTTTTCCTCTGGTTAAGCAGTGGGTGCAAGTAAAGATAAGAGTCATATTACATGGAAGGTATACACTCTGAGATAAAATAATCTGAATATACACAATAGACATTGTTAGCCTTAATGCTGGCAGTTTTTTAATTTTTTTAATATTTTTATTTTGGCTGCACCAAGTCTTAGTTGCAGCACGTGTCATCTTTAGTTGAGGCATGTGGGATCTAGTTCCCTGACCAGGGATCAATCCCGGATGCCCTGCACTGGGAGCACAGAGTCTTAGCTTCTGGACCAGGGTCTTCCCAATGCTGGCAGTTCTTAACAATCTTCGTTGGTCCTAACATGCTCTGAGTTACTCAAACAAAGATGACAGGAGTCCTATTTTATAGTTTCCTATAGTTTCTGTTTCTCTGCTCATTCCTAGTTTTTATGGCGGTGATGTGCAGTAACAAAAACGAGTTTTATAATGAGAAATTACCTAGAAGACGAAGCTGTGATTGATATCGACTCCTTTATATTGTTTTATTAGCCCAGTCCATAAATTAAAAGGAAAGACAGCCCTGATATTCTTTCTTTTCTACTATTCAACTTAATTCGGGCTTTAATAGAATTCTTAGGCTATAATCATCTCATTTCTCCCCCTAATAATTTACAGAGGAACTCCACAGAAACGATCATGCTCTGTTATCACAGCACACCTTATAGTGCAACACAGCTCCATCCTGTCTCCCAATTCACACATAAAGGACAGTCTCTGCACACCGCGCTTCCCCGTCACCAACCTCCATGGTACCAAAAATGCACATTTAGACACAAACATACAGAACTGACCTGGCAGGTTGGCCAAAGTACTTTTGGGGTCCTGAAAATCATTTTCCTCCAAGTTTTATGCTCTCAAAAACGTTGTTAAAAATAAAACAAAGCCTCAACATTCACCAGTGAGTTGCAAGGACCTAATTAAACTTTCTGAAATTCTGGATTCCTTTTGGCACCACAGGCCTGTCAAAGTTGGCACAGTTTTTGTTTTCCTAACCAATCCTGCCAAAGAGCTGACCTGTAAGAACCAGGGCTTTCAAGTGTCTCTGGAATTGGTCCAACTTTATCTCTTCAAACCTATTTTCCACGATACGAACCCTTTTATCCAGCCTGGTCTCCCTAACGCTCTGAGCCATGTTTGGACTGCCTCCTATCACTCTCCTCCCCATCTTCAGAGCCTGGCTCAGAAATGACGGCAAGCCTTGTCCACCCTTCCTTCCTTCTGGAAGTTGCTCGTCACCCCTCTCTCCACCTGCTCCTCCCACCGACTGCTCACCTCCCACCACTTGTTACCATGCGATGCCACCTCTGTCCCTTGGATACAACTCACACATCAGATCTCATTATGCGTGTAATTCTTCTTCCTCAGTTAGACTAGACTTGCGGGCAAAGTTCTCTCTCTCTCTTTTTAAACTATAGCTCGGGATTTTGGAAATGTTTGTCCCAAACTATTGACTTAGCATTCATTATATAAGCAAAATTTATATTTTACTTTTAAATTTTTTATGGAAGTATAGTTGCTTTACAGTATTGTGTTAGCTTCAAGTGTACAGCATAGTGATGCAGTATTTTGTGCAAATTATATTCCATTATAGGTTATTAAGGGCTTCCTTGATAGCTCAGCTGGTAAAGAATCTGCCTGCAATTCGGGAGACTTGGGTTCAATCCCTGGGTTGGGAAGATCCCCTGGAGGAGGGAATGGTCACCCACTCCAGTATTCTGGTCTGGAGAATCCCATACAGGTTACTATAAAATAAAGGCTATAATTCCCTGTGCTATACAGTATATCCTATAATGGTCTGTATCTATTAATCTCATACCTCTAGTTTGTCCCTGCCCCCACCTTTGATAAACATAAGTTTGTTTTCTATGTCTGTGAGTCTGTTTCTGTATTTACATGCATTTGTATTATTTTTTAGATTCCATGTATAAGTGATATACAGTATTTGTCTTATTTCACTAGGCAAAACTCTCTATGTCTATATCAGTTCAGTTCAGTTGCTCAGTCGTGTCAGACTCTTTGTGACCCCATGAATTGCAGCACGCCAGACCTCCCTGTCCATCACAAACTCCCGGAGTTTACTCAGACTCATGCCCATGAAGTCGGTGATGCCATCCAGCCATCTCATCCTCTGTCGTCCCCTTCTCCTCCTGCCCCCAATCCCTCCCAGCATCAGGGTCTTTTCCAATGAGTCAACTCTTCGCATCAGGTGGCCAAAGTATTGGAGTTTCAGCTTCAGCATCAGTCCTTCCAATGGACACCCAGGACTTACCTCCTTCAGGATGAACTGGTTGGATCTCCTTGCAGTTCAAGGGACTCTCAAGAGTCTTCTCCAACACTGTAGTTCAAAAGCATCAATTCTTCAACATTCAGCTTTCTTCACAGTCCAACTCTCACATCCATACAGGACCACTGGAAAAACCATAGCCTTGACCAGACAGACCTTTGTTGGCAAAGTAATGTCTCTGCTTTTTAATATGCTGTCTAGGTTGGTCATAACTTTCCTTCCAAGGAGTAAGCGTCTTAATTTCAAGGCTGCAGTCACCATCTGCAGTGATTTTGGAGCCCCCAAAAATAAAGTCTGACACTGTTTCCACTGTCTCCCCATCTATTTCCCATGAGGTGATGGGACCAGATGCCATGATCTTAGTTTTCTGAATGTTAATCTTTAAGCCAACTTTTTCACTCTCCTCTTTCACATTCATCAAGAGGCTTTTTAGCTCCTCTTCACTTTCTGCCATAAGGGTGGTGTCATCTGCATATCTGAGGTTATTGGTATTTCTCCTGGCAATCTTGATTCCAGCTGTGCTTCTTCCAGCCCAGCGTTTCTCATGATGTACTCTGCATATAAGTTAAATAAGCAGGGTGACAATATACAGCCTTGACGTACTCCTTTTCCTATTTGGAACCAGTCTGTTGTTCCATATCCAGTTCAAACTGTTGCTTCCTGACCTGCATACAGGTTTCTCAGCACGCAGGTCAGGTGGTCTGGTATGCCCATCTCCTTCAGAATTTTCCACAGTTTATTGCGATCCACACAGTTGAAGGCTTTGGTGTAGTCAATAAAGCAGAAATAGATGTTTTTCTGGAACTCTCTTGCTTTTTTGATATCCAGTGGATATTGGCAATTTGATCTCTGGTTCCTATGTCCATCTACATTGCTGCAAATGGCAGTATTTCATTCTTTTTTTGTGGCTGAGTAATATTATATTGTATATACATCACATCTTCTTAATGCAGTCATTCTCTGATGAGTACCCGGCTTTCTTAAACACGTCTTGGCTATTGTAAATAGTACTGATATGAACACAGAATTTATATTTTAAAACTCTAAAACCATTAGAGTATCCTTAAAACAGACCTTTGACCTAAAGGAAAAGTTAAACGTGTAAGTCATTTTAGACACGTTAACCTAGTTGTGGTAATCACCCTTTATCCCTCTGTCACATTCAGAGACCAAAGCCTTGAAATTTAGGAGAAATTACTCCCAGTCAACCTAGAGATTTCAATCAAGGACAAATGTGGAGCAGGAGGGGAGAACTTTAAGCACGAATGATGATCTGTTAAAAACTTGACACCAATAACACCAGGCATGATATTAACATGTGACAAGTTATGAGGAAGCGTGCCCTCATGTGTACATCCACAGGTGTAAGCAGGACCAACGGGACACTTCCAAATGGGCTGCCACAGAAACAACCAGCTGAAGCAAATACGCATGTAGTAACTATTCTTTAGTAGGGGCTCTTTCTCCATGTCAAGATGACAAAAGCCTTGAAAAGAAAAGTATGCTTCCAAAAATACTCACCATGCAAGCTAGCAAACTAGGACTAGATCCTAGCACAGAACATCAAAGGAAAATGTTTTTCAGGGAGAGACTGGTAGTTGCTGGGAGAGCTGAGGGCAGAGGCTTAGTTCTGTCTGGAGTTTTAAATCGTTGACGTGGTCAGTGGTTTAGCATCCTTTTCCTACAGTTTTGCTTTTCTTCTGAATTGGGTTTTTTCCTTACTTCTGAAAATGTCTTCTGTAAGAACTTAGGACCTTAAACTCTTAACTAGCACTCAAGGGTATTAAAGACAATTAAACACTTCAAAGCCTGGCAGTTTTACTTCTCCAGAAGAATCTCCATGCTTTCATTTAGAGGTTTTTTTTAAATTAAAAAAAAAAAAAGCTCTTACTGAAAAAAGTAGAAAAACAAGGTTGGTTTCAGATCATCTCAGTTGTGAATAGTTTCAGCTATTAATAGGAAGCAGTAATTAATTTACTTAAGGCCATACGCCACATGAAGGTAATTGATTCACCTACATGTAAGCAAACACTTTCACACCAGAGGCCTCACCCAGGTAGGCTGGTTAACCTGCCCCAAGGGGAGAAGTCTTTCCACCCCAGTGTACTACCACTGAACAGAGGCGGCAGAAATCAGATCTCCCCAACACAAATCCTCACCAGAAAGCAAAGTTAACCAGATTTGAGGTTCGCTACTAATAACAAAAAGTAATGACCTAGGAAGAAGCAAACATAAAAGAATAATCAACAGGAGGAAAATCTAGCTTCATCTGATGAAATGTCTGCAAAGGTAGACACTTCAATTTTTGATATTTTTAGCTTATTTTTAAAAAATGGAAAGAATCCACCTGCAGTGCTGGAGACTCAGGTTCAATCCCTGGGTCAGGAAGATCCCCTGGAGAAGGGAATGGCAACCCACTCCAGGATTCTTGTCTGGGAAATCCCATGGGCAAGAGGAGCCTGTCAGGTTGACAGTCCAAGAGGTCACAAAGAGTCACACACGACTGAGCAACTAAACATATGCCTACTGCGTTTCTGGATTGTTCGACAAATTAAAAAACAAAAAGATCGAAGGACAAATCCCAGCTTAGGTTGTTCTTTTTCTGTTAAACAAGCTGTGCGCTTTCTGCTTATCCAGCAAATGTTACCAGAGCAGCCACTGTGTGCTACTCCAAGGAGGTAAAATGAAGAACTTCTTACTTGGACAAAATAAGTATGCCTCACTGTTTCATAATGCTTTTTCTTTCTCCTGAGAAAGCTCAAAAAAAATTCTTGGCTGAGTTTTTCATTCCTCCTTGCAGCAAAAATAAAGCTGACCGAGAGCACGTTCTTCCAGCTCTGGTATTTACAACACCTGGTGAGACCGGAAGCCAAGACCTGGTTTACATGTCTTATCTCAAGTTGAACAGATTTAAATCCAAACCGGAGGGGAGCAGAACTCCCGCAGGACCTCCTGCTGGGTCCATCCACCGCGTCCAGCTTTGAAGCCCGCCTTCTCCAGTCTCTCTGCAAGCCCTGTGCCTGCGTCTCCAGAGGCTTCCCCCTGCCCGCACTCTTCCTGGATAGTCCCTGCAGTCCCGGAACAGAGTGCTCAACTCCCTCCCTGTAAATCCAGGCCTGTAGGCACAGGCTCCTACCCCAGTTTTAACAGAGGGGAAAAGACAAGGGGTTTTCAGGACTTTTTCAAGAAATGGGGATAACCAATATGAAATAGGCTTCCCCGATGGCTCAGCAGTAAAAAATCTGTCTGCAATACAGGAGTGTGTGAAAGTTGCTCAGTTGTGTCTGACTCTTTGGGATCCCATGGACTATTCAGCCCATGGAATTCTCCAGGCCAGAATACTGGAGTGGGTTGCCATTCCCTTCTCCAGGGGATCGTCCCAACCCAGAGATCCAACCCAGATCTCCGGCACTGCGGGTGGATTCTTTACCAGCTGAGCCACCAGGGAAGTCCAAGAATACTGGAGTGGGCAGCCTATCCCTTCTCCAGCGAATCTTCCCGACCCAGGAATTGAACTGGGGTCTCCTGCATGGCAGGCAGATTCTTTACCAACTGAGCTATCAGGGAAGCAAAGCAGGAGACCTGGGTTCAGTCCCTGGGTAGGGAAGATCCTCTGGAGACAGGAATGGCTATCCACTCCAGTATTCCTGCCTGGAGAATTCCATGGACAGAGAAGCCTGGCCGGCTACAGTCCATGGGGTCGCAAAGGGTCTGACATGATGGAGTGACTAAGCAACAACAAGAAATATAAAACAGATAATCAGCAAGGACCTGCTGTATAGCACAGGGAACTATACTCAATATTTTGTAGTAACATAAGGGACAAGAATCTGAAAAGAATAGATAAATGTGTATGTAGATATAACCGAATCACTTTGCTGTCCACCTGGACCTAACACAATATTGTAAATCAACTATTCGTGTGTGTGCTCAGTCGTGTCCGACTCTTTGTAACCCCATGGACTGTAGCCCGCCAGGCTCCTCTGTCCATGGAACTCTCCAGGTAAGAATATTGGGGTGGGTTTCCATTTCCTTCTCCAGGGGAACTTCCCGAAGCAGAGATCAAACCCTTGTTTCCTTTGTCTTCTGCCTTAGCAGGCAGATTCTTTACCACCAGTGCCACCTGAATGCTTCAGTTAAAAAAAAAAACAAGAAAAAAAAAAAAAGGAAAGAAAACAGAAATGTGGACAACCAAATGTTTGTTGAAAAAACTGGAGGACTCTAATGAACAGTCAAGGTGATACTGATGTCAGCATTTCAAGGACTGCTTATCAAACTCTCTGGGAAAAAAGTTGGCACCTTGAATGAATCAGCACTGGAATTTGATAATTACTCAAATTACTCAAAATTTGACAAAGGCCTCTTGGCTGCTGAAGCTGTCAGGTTCCCCACCACTTTGGAAAACAAGACTGACATGAGAATTAGTTAGGAAATACAGTATTAAACACACTGTATTTTTATGTGAATTTTCAAGTTCTCTGACAACATTCTTCCAGAGCTTGAGAAGGGAAGGGTCAGACGTCTGGCCCACAGTTAGTGGATCAAATCACTGGCGTAGGTCAGAAATAGCTGGGGCTTCCCAGTTGGCTCAGTGGTTAAGAATCCTCCTTGCAATGCAGGAGACATGAGTTCAGTCTCTCTGGTCTGGGAGGATCCCTGGTGCAGCGGAGCAACTAACCCGGTGTGATGCAACTACTGAAGCCTATGTGCCCTGGAGCCTGAGCTCCTCAACAGAAATGGCCACTGTGATGAGAAACCCGAGCGCTGCAATGAAGAGAAGCCCCCACTTTCCGCAACTAGAGAGAATCCTGGACAGCAAGGAAGCCCCGGCATAGCCATAAATAAATCAATGAGAAAACAACACCATCAGTGATAACAAAAATATAGGTGAATACCCATGGTTAATGTTATCGATTTTGGATCTGAACTGATAATGAACACTGTAAAAAAAGCAAAGTGTTCTTGAGATGCCATTCTCATTGTAGTCTGGCTTTAGCACCCGTTGATGATAAAATATTTTTCCTTTTAATTAACTTATTTTTAATTGGAGGATAATTGCTTTACAATATTGTGTTGGTCAGCCTTACATCAACATGAACCAGTCACAGGCATACACGTGTCTCCTCCCACTTGAACCGCCCCCCCCCACCTCCCGGCCCATCCCACCCTTCTAGGTAGTCGCAGGACACAGGGTTTGAGCTCCCTGCGTCATATAGCAAATTCCCCCCAGGCAGTCTACTTTACATATGGTAGTGTGTATGTTTCAGCGCTACTCTCTTCATCCTGCAAATTGTGTGGAAGGGATTTAAAACAGCTCTCTGGCTTATAAGAAAAATGAGCCCGCAATTCCTGGCTCCTCAGAGTTCCGTGTGGGAGTCCTGGTGTAAAATGATCTTTTACATGCCTGGTTGGAACTATGAGTTGTGTTTTTTTTTTTTTTAATAAATCTTTCTCCTCAGACAATACCTCTGAAATCACAACATTCATTCACAGTAAGAATGAACAGGGAGGGAAAAAAATACACAACAGATTCACGTCGCCCACACTTTACAACCTGATTGATGAAGTGAAGCTCAGCCGGAGCTCAGTCAACAAATTCACTGGTTCTTGATGCGTGCGGGGGACAAATTACATGCGGAAACCGAGGTCAGAGAGAGCTGGATTTAGGTTTTTAGCTTTCCACTCTAGAGGAATGCCTTTTCAGACTTTTTCTGCACCAGAACTTCTGCTCAACATCAGACGTTTCCAGCATCATCCCCTTCTCTGTACCATCTTATCTCTTTCATCTTTCTAGCCTTCCTTCCTCAACCCTTGGCCACCCCGCTCAACTTCAGGTTACTGCTTCAGCGTACGTACAAACCTCTCCTCCACGGCAGAACCCGGCCACTCATGAGCTGTCATGGTTCGTGCCCCCACACTCAAGGCTAAACTCGTCGGCATGATGAGTAAAGCCACGGCTCACCATTCGGACAACCTCCTGTCCTGCCCTTGTTGGCCTGGCTCCAACATTACCTCCTGAAAGGTCAGGGTATCTCTGACCTCTGCTTCCAAAAGATGCGTGGGCCTCTGAGATCGACTTCCACTTGACACCTGTATCACTCTCACTAGGTCACAAGTTTCTCGAAGGCTAGGACCATTTTCACTGACATCTATCTGCGTTCCCAGGTATGCCCAGCACAGAAGGAGCTTGAGTGTTCACGAAAGCGCTTCGAACCCTGGGGATCTTCGCAGAAAATGCCAAATGTGCCATTGTGGAAAACAGCCACTGGCCAAGCTCACCTGTTGAGTATACAAGAACAGAGCCATCTTTTGTCTTTCCATATAAGACAATTCCTTGAAGTGAGCTATACAAAAAGAATGATTTTACATACACTCAGAGAATTAGGTTTGTACGGGAGAGCTGTGGTGAAACATGAGTGTCATCTCATTTCCAGGTCTGAGAGGCCAGAGAAGTTACTTAGTCCTGCCCCCAGGACTTCAGGAAACTGAGGTCCACAAAGGTAAAGTGGTGAACCTGGTGGTTACACAGTGATTTGAAACCTTTGGTGGAGAGAGTTAAGTACTGTTCTTTTTCCCTGTGCCAGGCTCTATTAATTGGTTAATTTAAAAAAAAATTACAGCAGAAACTAACACAATGTTGCAAAGCAACTGTACTCCAATAAAAATTAATCGAAACAGTTTTTGGAACAAATGAAAAAAAGAAAGTAAAATAAAATGTAATCTGCAAACATCTAAAACAGAAGTGTATGAGGAGTGGTAGGTTTGTATCTCTAGGGACAGTTCAGTGACCAGAACATGGCAGGTGCCCCAACAGCCTACAAATACTGCTGAATGAACAGACCAGACCTTCAGATAACAAGAATAGGTAGAAAGTTAAATATTTCAAAGCACCAGCTGGACAACTAGTCTTCTGGGAGATGCAGCAGAAGCTGAAAAGAGAAAACGGAAAAAGAAATGAAGCCAAACAACAGAATGAGGGTTTGAGAAGGAACATACTATACAAACCAAGTTTTATAAAAGTAAGTACTCTTGGGACTTCCCTGGGGGTTCAGTGGTTAAGAATCTGCCTCCCGATTCTGGGAACTTGTGCTGGATCCCTGGTCAGGGAACTAAGACCCCACATACCACAGGGCAACTAAGCCCATGCACCACAACTAGAGAGTCTGTATGCTACAACTAAGACTGACACAGCCAAATAAATAAATAGATAAATAAATATTAAAAAAAAACACAACCTACTCTTACTCACTCCAAAGATGCTGGTGATAGAAAAGTTAATACAAAAGAGAATCAAGTCCTTGAACAGAGTTTTCTCCAGAAAAAATCTCGAAGTGGTCACTAAGTTCATGAAAAGATGCTCATCATTACTAGTCATTAGTGAAATGCAAATCAACACCACAATGAGACACCACTTCAGACCACTGGAGTGACAATAAAAGCAAAAACGCACAAAACAACAAGTGTTGGTGAGGATGTGGAGAAACTGGAATCCTCAAACATTGCTAGTGGGAATGTTAAATGGTGCAGCTACCACTTTGCAGAACCACTTTGGAGGTTCCTTCTAATTTCACTACTCACAAACCAAAAGGTAGAAACTACTCAAATGTCCATACACTGATAACGAATAAGTAAACTATGATATATCCATTCAGTGGAATATTACTCAGACACAAAAAGGAATGGAGTAGTGATTCATGCTATAAATGGATGAATCCTGAGGGCACTGTAAGTAAAAGAAGACAGACATACATTGTTTAAGTCTACTGGTATGAAATACCCCAAAAGGCAAATCCACAGAGGCAGAAAGCAGATTAGTGGCTGCCAGAGGCTAAGCAGGGGAGGAAATAGAGACTGACCGCTTAATGGGTATGGATTTTCCTTCTGCAGTGATGAAAAAGTTCTGGAACTGGATAGCGGTGATGGTTGCAAAACATTGTGAATGTACTACAGTTTATTGAATGTCAATTATACTGCAGTAAAGAATCTGCCTATCAATGCAGGAGACGCAAGAGACCCAGGTTTGATCCCTGGGTTGGGAAGATCCCCTGGAGTAGGAAATGGCAACCCATGCCAGTATTCTTGCCTGGAAAATTCCATGGACAGAGGAGCCTGGAGGGCTATAGTCCATGGAGTCAGACATGACTGAGCAACTGAGCGCAAAGATACTTGAAAGAAAAATTTTAAAACAGAGAGATACATCAAGGAAATGTTAACAACAGTAACAATGAAAAGATCACTTCTGGCTAAACTGTATTAGGGACTTCTCTGGTGGCTCAGACGGTGAGGAGTCTGCCTACAATGCGGGAGACCCAAGTTCGATCCCTGGGTTGGGAAGATACCTTGGAGAAGGAAATGATAACCCACTCCAGTATTCTTGTCTGGAAAAACCCACTGATGGAGGAACCTGGCGGTCTACAGTCCACAGAGTCACAAAGAGTCGGACACAACTAAGTGACTTCACTTTTCTTTCTTCCTATACCACATCAGACAAAATAGACTTTAGGGCAAAAATCCTCACTCGTGATAAAAGTAACTACATGATAATAAAAATTCAATTCCTGTTAGACAGTGTATGTCTAACAATATAAATTTACAGATGCATAGTTAGAAATGAAAATAGAAAGTTGTATGTACACATAGTCTCGGAATATTTTTAAGCTCAAATATAAGGAGATATCAACAAAGACCTCATTATAGTGGGATCTTTCAATACCCCTCTCTCAACTATTGACATGCTAAGCACACACAAAGTTAGTGAGAAACGATGAAATTAATAAAGTTCATTTACTGGAGTAGGAAATGGCAACCCACTCCAGAATTCTTGTTTGGAAAATCCCATGGCCAGAGAAGCCTAGCAGATTACAGTTCATGGGGTCACAGAGTCAGACGTGACTGAACACAGCACACAGAACGGCATTCAGTCATCACAACTGGAGGTGTTAACTAATATGAAGAGAGATGTATAACAGAGAAACGAGCAACAACAACAACAGGATTTCAATGAAGTTCATTTAACGGATATCTGTAGACCTCTACAGAACAAAATGAAAGAAAACAGGCTTCGCAAACACATCTTATGTAAATGTACTTAATGTCATTGATTTGTACACTCTAAAATGATAAATTCACTGTTCTATGTTTTTTACTACCAAAGGGAGAGAAAGAACCAAGTCTTGAGTGGTGGGTATTCGGAAACGTCCAGTCTGAAGATACAAGTTTGTATGGAACAATCACATCGCTATTCAATAAGGCAGCATGTTCTGCCCCACACATTTCTTTACCTTGGATCCAGATTGCATGGATTATAAACGTAGCACCTACTTCCTCAAAACACGATTCAAGATTAATGCTGCAGGTTTGGGAGGGGGACAACAGCATTGCTGAGAAGTGCAGCTTCAGGGTGGTTCTCTACAGAGGCTGCTATGGGGACTGCACGGTCCTGACGCCACTGTGCTAACGTGAACGGGAGCTGACCCACCCAGATTCAAGAGGGGAAGGCTGCAGGGCCCCAGGGGTAGAGCTGCCCAGCCTGTCGTCCTGGGAACATGCAGGCAGCGGTGAAGCCACCAACACTGCCACAGAGAGGTCAGTGGAAACTGAAAGGAAAAGCCGCCCTCTACCAGCAAAGGCTCAGGTTCTGGGATGCTCCTAGGATGTCCCGGTACCACTGGCAGCCATCCACAACCAAGTGGGTAAGATGCACTCGAACTTTTGTTCCAGAGGATGCCCTGTTCTCAGCTCTGCGCCACCTAAGCCTTTCCCCTCTCTCCCCCAGGCTTCAAGGCTCAGCTCTATCTCTTGTAGTTATTTGAGATGATCTTGACAATCAACACAGGGTGCCAACCACAGGCTCCTAAGGTGTCCGAGAACTTTGGAACCAGGGCCAGGTGTATCTTCAGCTCCCGATGAAGGCTTTACTTGATCTGGCTTTAATCAGTTTGGGTCGAGTGGCTGTTATCTAGGTGTGTTGGTGTGTTCCATGACTAGTTCAGCGCTCAGCACATTGCAAGTGGTCAGACAAGCTTGCAAATATTGCTGAATTAATTTACGATCACCCTCTGTGTTAGTTGCTCAGTCGTGTCCAACTCTGAGACTCTATGGACTGTAGCCCGCCAGGATCCTCTATCCATGGGATTTCCCAGGCAAGAATACTGGAGTGGGCAGCCATTTGCTTCTCCAGGGGATCTTCTCAACCCAGGGATCAAACTCCGGTCTCCTGCATTGCAGGCAGAGTTTCTTTACCCTCTGAGCCACCAGGGAAGCCCCACGAATGACCAGGGCCTGGCACTAAAACAGGCAAATCCTGCCCACTGCCTCAAAGAGAGTCAAGGTGGAGCCAAACGCCCTCATATTTTCTTAAAATCATTGTTCTTCTTTCCAGACTTTAAATAATCTGATTTTGGCTTTCTGATTTCTACTAAAAGACAAAATGTGTTACTTGTAAATTATCAGCATCCAATATCTTGCCCCCTCCCAAATGTAAAAAAACCTCTGAAGTGCTGTTACGAAGGCATATACCCAGTCCCTTAAAAATGGCCATCACAGGTCTGAGCAAGAAAATACACAAGATTCCATACATACACTGTCAGGTTTGGCAAGAGAGATTTTTGACAACTTCCACCCTTCCCACCCAATCCCAAGTAAATAGGGCACGTGTTTGTATTTCCACATTGGTCTCATAAACCAAAATACCTCCTCCACCTAGAAAAACAATCTAACATTCAGACACTGAGCTTTGAGGGCAGACTTTTTTCAGTGCATGCCACAGCAGTAAGAATGTAGTGCTTAAAGAAAAGCATCTTTAATAAACTTAGGTTCTCCTGTGACCTTACACATATCTGATTTGGTGTTTCTATAACTTCCAGAAATAGATTAAAAAAAAAAAAAGTAGTTCTCAATGAAAATTAGAGCCAGAGGAACCTTCTTCCTACAGTCTCCAGCAACAGACCTGAATGTTCTACTGTATTTAGCAGGGGGAAAGGCACAAAAATCATTTTCCTTTCCTGTGAGTTTTCATTTTGCACCAAGTGGGTCCTGGCAAAGAGTTAAATGTTTTTTGAGGTTAGTTTCTGCGGTTTAAAAAAAAAAAAAAGGCTAGATGCTTAAATTTAGACTCCGTAAAACAATACTGGGAAACTTTCAAAGCCTTGGAGAAATACTGGAGTTTGTTTTATTGCCTTTTGTTAAATTGCACCACATTAGCCACAAAGTCTTCTCTTTTTTAATCCCTCGCGCCCCGGCTCACGGGCAGTTCCTACCCGTTTCCCGCGTGACTCAGTTACCTGTTGGGGGTCAGGGTCTGGGGAGCGGGGGTGGGGACGGAAATCCACTGGTCACTTTGCGCAGGACCCAAGTTTAACAAGTGGCTTCGGCCACCTCCTGCCAATATGAGACTCGCCCTCCTGCCTGCGGCGGAAGGGACACAGTGCCCCGGGAGCTGGACAGCCGCTGCGGCTACTCCGAGGAGGGCAGAGAGGCCAGGGCAGGAGTGTTGGGACAACCCCGGACCGCTCTGCGAGCAAAGTAAGAAACATGCCACTGACCACCATGCGAGCCCCCCGCCCCCGCCAGGGCAGCCTCGGAGTCAGAAAGCCACGCGTACTCCCCACCGACCCCGAGCCGGGCGCACGCCTGCCCCTGGGATCCCGAGGGAGGTCCCGAGTTTCCTGGGTGAGAGGCCACCGGGCCGACGACAGCCCCTCGGACGGCGCCAGAGTCCTTCCTAACTTCCAAGGGACGAGATGCGAAAGAACCGAAGAACGCGCTTTAGAAGAGATCCCTGCCAGGACCGCACCGGAAGCGACACTCGGGAAGCCCAAGCCGGTGGCTCACTAGGAAAGGGGGTCGCCCTTCCCCCTAGGACCCTACTCGAACCCCGACTTCCAGCGGTCGGCTCCAAACGCCACCGGGTTCACTGTAGTGCGGGGCGAAGGGATCCGCTGCCAGGACGCCCTCCCGCTCTCCCACCCTGTCCGGGATAAAGAAGTCCGCACTCACCTGGCAGGAGCGCCCTCCTCCTGCGGGGACCGCAGGAGCCCACCCTGACTGCGGACCGGGAGCCGAGCGCCCGCGCCGCCCTCTCGCTTCTCTGTTCGCGCGTACCTCGCGGACCATCCCGGGCCGCCCCGCCGCGCGCGCGCTCTTGCGCGCCCCCTGCCGCGCGCTCCCGGCGGGGCGCTCGCTCCTGCGCACACCCGGCTGCGCGCTTTGCGCCGCGCCGCCACGCGTGCTCGTACGCGCTGCCCTGCTCGTACGCGGGGTCTTGGCTGTCCCGCTCCCCAAACTCACAGGGCGCGTGCCCGGGACATTTAAAGAGACCAGTCCCCGCGCCGGTGCTGCCTCCGGCACGGGTCGTTGGTGTCGGTGCCAGGTTTGAATTGGTCAGATCTGAGTGAACCTCCAGCCGCATCTCTGAATTACACAGAGGAAACACAGGGATTTGCATTTGAAAGTCGGAATGAAACGGAACATTTTTTTTCCTCCTCCTATAGTCAGCTTTAAAAGGTTATTTTGTATTTAGCGATAATAACTATCACGAATCAAATTCTTATTAGCCTCCGACAAGGCTTTTAATAGACACACATAATTTCATTAAATCCTTAGAAGAGCTGCCTGATTTCTCATCCGCATTTTAGAGAGGAGGAAAACGGAGGTTCAGAGAGGCGAAGAAACGCGTCCAAGAGGTTTTGACCCCATTGCTCGATGTCGTTTCTCCTTTATCACTGTGGAAATGTCCACTGAGGTTATTAGCTGGTTGTGGAAGGCTTTTGTAAGTTGGTGGAAGTGAAATTAATGTTGGTGGAAGTTAATGGGGTGGGACAACCCTGTACGAAGGGAGAAAGCAAGAGTTATGGGGTTTTATTGCAGGGTTTGAGATATACTCAAATGGCAGATACGATAAAAACCGTATTGCAGAGGGCTGCTGTGCTTATCCCCATTTTACAGAAAGCTAAGGAAGGAAGTGGTTGATGGCAAAGCATGACTGAGTCACTGGCGACACTTAGGGTGAGCCTTAATTCCTTAGGCCTGATATCATTTCTTTGCCCTTCCCAGGAGGAGGTACCTGATTAAAGGGAAGAAAACTTTTTCACTAATAACACATTGGCCTCATCTAACTCCCTGCATCTTTAATTAATGTTTACAAACACTTTAATCTACCCCACTTACTACTTAATTAGGCAAGTATTATTACCCCCTCTTTCTGAACCAAATCCAGAAGAGACTTAAGTCCTTAATCCTCCTTAAATAATGCACCTAAGCTTTCTGTCCATGTTCTTTTTATTTCCTCTTTTGTACCATATTGTTAAACATTAATATATTTATCATGAATTCGCTTGGTAAAAAAAATATTAAATAGCCACGGGTGGGAGGTAATATAGGCAACCTCTTTCATAAATTCAGATTTTAAAAAGACATTATGATAAGTGCTTCCCAGAATTTTTCTTTTCCTCTTTACTGGTTGTTGTTTTTCTTAGCTTGGTTAAACTTTTATGATGCATATGCATATGCTTAGCTTAGTTATTATAAAGTACACATTATGTTGTGCATACAAATTAAATTTTACATGGTATCTTCTTCCAGGTGAAGAGGAAATATAAGGAGAAAGAAATTGAAGGATGATAGGATTAGGAAGGAAGAAAGGGGAAAGAAAAAGGCAAGCAAAAAAGCTGGGAAGGGGACAAAAAATGAACAGGGAGAAAAATGAGACTGAGTTTCAACCAAGGCAGTAGGGGATGAAGCCAGCCCTGCTAACTGGGAACTGAGCTTTGTGGGAATTTCAAGCAGGCTGCCGTCTTTGGGGCTGGTGCAGAACTGGCCAGGGCCCAGTGTGAGAACCTGAGTCCTCTGCACCCCTGTCCACGCACCTCTGTGCCAACTGAACATACCCAAAGGCGTTAGAAGGTGAGAAAGGACATAAAGTGAAATAAAAGCGAAACACGGGTTAGAGGGGGAATTAAAAGATTGCTATCCTTAAAAGTACTTTTTTAAAAAATTTAAAAGTACTTGGGTAACATCAGTGGAGAAAAGAGCAAAGAAACACCTGGAGGGTTATGGACCTGCAATTTTTGCTATTTTAAAATCCATGATACTTTGCTTTCTGTTCACTTGACTTTTTACTGAATTCCTTTGAGGCTGGTCTTTGCTAAGAAAATACCGGTGATATAGGGCCCCAAATATTAGATGATTATTCTTATTACCTTTGTATAAGTTTAAAACTTTTAAGTAAACTTTTAAAATGTAAGCTAATGATTTTTCGTATTAAAATGAGTACTGTGCGAATTGGCTTGAGAAACTGCAAAATCTGTAATGACCACTAGAGGGAGGTAGACAGGAAATGGGAAAGAACAGAAAATAAATCTCAAGAGTTTTCTTTACTAAAAAATTATAGTATTTTAGAGCTAAAAGGGGAGATATCAAAAGACATGATTCTCCCTTTCTCTCTCTCTCTCTCACTCTCTCTCTCTTTTGGCTGCACTGTGCGGCTTGCAAGGATCATGTTTCTCCGACCAGGGATTGAACTCTGGCCTGGCAGTGGGAACACCGATTCCTAACAACTGGACCACCAGGGAATTCTCCAAAAGACATGGTTTTGATTTATACTTCTTCCATTTAGAATATGTGTAAACTGGAACTACCGTATTCCTTTTGAGACTCAGTTTCTTACTCGTATGATGAAGTTATTAAACCTACCTTAGGAGGCGAAAATAAAATTATTTTAAAGTTTATTTGAACAAGTAGCAGATGAAAAATGTTAAGAAAATAATGAAAGTGAAGAAAAATACAGGAAATTTCCCCACTTGTTAGTTAAACATAGTATAAATAATAAAGTGAATGTTAGCATATACAAATAGAATGTTAGTATATATTTAACGATATAGATAATAAAATGGAGTAGATAACTCAGAAGAAGACAATGGGTGGATATAGTAAAAAAGTCAGTACAGTGTAGATTTTAATATGTGGTGGAGTCATCTAAAATAAATGAAAAAAGGACAGATTCTCAGTAAATGGACTTAAGAAACTAGTAATTTGAAAAAAAAATCAAGTTGAGCTCATACCTTTCATTATGTGTTAAAAGAAATTTCAGCTACATTAAAGAACTTTAAAACTAGAAAATTTAGGCAAATATTAATGTAACCTCAAAATGAGGAAATAAAAGAAATGAAAAAATCATAAAGGAAACGACCAATAGACTACATTACATAAAAGTTTTAAAATTCTGACAACTAATTAAAAATATTGTAAGCAAGCAAAGTTTGAATAGAAAAAAAAACTTACAAAACTATAGAAAACAAATCTGGCAGTTCATTTCATCCTCAATACAAGAGTACACACACATTGTTAAGAAAACTAATAATTCAATGGAAAATTTTTCTTAAAGAGGAAATAAAAATGATTAGTGTGTATGTGTCATGATATATTTTTAATTTTAAAATTAATTTATTTATTTCGACCACACCATGAGGCTTGTGGGATCTTAGTTCACCAAACAGGGATCACAGTTGTGCCCTCAGCAATAAGGGCATGGGGTCTTAGACACTGGACCACCAGGGAATTCCCATGTAATTATATTTTAAAGTGTTTGGATTATCCAGTAATTTAAAATTAAAATAGTAAGCAATATTCACATCTATTATATTAGAAAAAAATTTAATTCTAACATTTAGTAGTGGCAGGAGTGCAATGAAATGGAAAGTTTTATATACTATTGGTGGGACATAAGTTGATATAACTTTTACTGGAAAAATATTTGTATACTTTGGCCCTATAGTTCCATATCTAGGGATTCTATAGAAATAATCAGAGATGAGTGCAAAAATTTGTGCACTGTCTCCTTTTTAATAATGTCAAAAAATTATAAACCAAAAAAGTCCAAAATTAGAGGAAAGTCTCAGTCGTGTCTGACTCTTTGCGAGTATGCACACATGCTCCTTAAGTAAACTATTAAGCAGCTCTTAAAAATGAAGTATTTTTCATGAACACAAGAAAATACCTAAAGGGGAAAAAAGGAACTTTACAAAATTGTGTGAAATTACTGTTTCAGCTATGGAAAATGCGTGTATAAATTTTAAAAATTGAGTGAATATATCAAAAGGATGACATTCTTTCTGGTGGTGAGCATGTCATTCTTATTTTTAGTATTGCATATATCCCAAATTTTCTGTTCTGGTTCTGCATTACTTTTATAAATCAATATAGGCATACACATCTTTTTGAGACAATAAATGCCAATATGCATAGCATAGAGCCTGGCTTATATCAAACAGTCATTAAATATTTGGTAGATGATAGAAGGAAGGAATAGAAGGAGACTGATGTACTTCAAGGATGACTTGCTAGTGAAATTTCTTGATTTATAAAAAGAAATTACTCTACCAATGAGGAAATTACAACCTGGAGGGCTTTTGGTGATGATTTTAAGAAAAACTTTAAAAGATGACAATAAAGTGGTCCCATACTTCCTGAAAGCAAATAGATCATGTGTTACCTTGTTTGTTTTCCAGGTCGATATTCTGTAGGAGAAATACATGTGGAAGGAACAAATATGGAAGAAAATGGTAAATAAATTACATCTAAATTCAATAAGAGTCTGAAAGAGAAGCAAGGTTCTAAGAAGATTCATGGTGAAGAAGTGCCGTTCATTAGAGCTTCAGGACCCGCCAAGTGACCGAGGTCCAAACAGGAAGACAGGATGTATGGAGCCCATTCATTCTGCATCCAAAAATAACTTGTGGTTTCTTGTGTGCCAAGTGTTATGAAGGGTAAAGTCCAGGAGGTGCAACAGAGAGCAGTATGGGTGAGTTCCCTGTCGAAGGGGAATTTATGGTCCAGGAGGGTTTGGGGGATACAGACAAGACTCCAATGATAAACTAGTTGGTCACCATCTATCTTTTAATCCCCAAATAGAGTAGAAGTGATTCTGTAAATAAAACAATGGTAAGGTGAATGGTATCCCCTCCCCCACCCCGCCCGCCTCGAGAGATAAGCCTGAGGACTCATGGTTGGTCTAAATTTGGCCACGGACAACTTTGTTTGCTTCTCCTGTTATCTGGCTAGCTTCCGGTTTGCAGATGGAGTATGCAAAGCCAACACGGTTTTGGAAATGACTCCAGGAACCCGTGGGTGTCTGGGGAGCCGGGGGATAGGAGAGCCTTATAGAAGTTTCCTGTGCAGTGTCTTTTAATCCTCTCCATCTCCCCTCAAACTTCACTAATGCCTCCACTCCTCAGGAATGCTTTTGGAGTGAACCTTATTCTCAGGAGATTTGAATATGGCTGAAACTGGCCTCGGGTGGGTCTCTGAGCCAGGACCCAGTGAGACCTGGTCCTGTTTGTGTCAGGGACATTTGAAAGGAGAGATAAGTACAGTGCATTGGAATACTTAACATTTGTAGCTTGTGTTACCTTCTGCTAAGTTGAATTCTCCTAAAACAATTTCAGTGAAAGGATTTCATTGCACCCAGTTTCTAAGTTTGAGGGCTGATGTTTTTATACAATTCCACTGTGACCAAGCCATAACTTCTTCTTTGAAGTGACCCTTAACTTAAGGATGTTGATTCTCTGATTTCAAGGGAGCAAGATGTGCCTAGTGTTACAGTCAGAGAGTCAGAGGAATCACCAAGCAGGGTCGTTGACCACTTAGCCAGACAGCACGGTCCAAGTCTGTCCCCAGCTTTACGGATTCAATAACTTGATTCCTTCAGGACCATCTGGATGTGACCAGGCGCTCCGACACTGGGTCTCAATTGTATTCCCAAGTGGCGATATTGGTGGAGGAAAGGATGGGGAAAATCAAACTGGCAGTTCTTTGATAAGCTTAAAAATATTTTACTTCAATTTCAAGATTGTTAAATAGGGTTTAAGGTATTCTCTCTACAGAGAGTCACAATACGAAAAGAAAAAGAAAAATGGGAGCACCAAATGCTCCCATTCACTGTGTGATAAAATGTGAGATTTTTTTCCCCCCTCTTGTCCTAAAATTGCCCTGAGAGCCAAAATACTTATTATTTCTTACACTCCCAGTTGAAGAGGTTACTAGGAACTAAGCCCCTCCTCAAGACTTATTGACAATTGATGCTGCTGAACTGGCCCTTCTGACATCCACACTCTCAACCCCATTTCCAAACCAAGGGGCTTGCAGGTCCTAAGCTTTGTGGAGGCGCAGTTAGTATTCACAGTGGGAAGCTGGTCCCTGTCCCCTGTAGGGGACTGGAGGCAGGGGCGGAATATATTCCCTCTCTGTCCTCCCCTTTCTAATTCTCTCCACGTTGACTGATGAGGGACTTTACATCCACAGAATCCCTTTTGCCATAAAATGTGGCATAATCACAGAGGCGACATCCCAGCATATTTACAGGCTCCACTCATGCTTCAAGGGCCTGGAATCTTGGGGGCCAGTTTAGAATTCTGCCTGCCACAGAGAGGATGAGGGATGAGGTACCTTTAATCCCTGAAGCCAAGTCTGGGGAGAGTCTTAAGACAGTCACTTATGAAGACTGCAGTACAGCAGAACAGGGAAATTGGACTCTTGCTAGGGTGACCCTGTAGCTGTCCCCGGGTCACAAGATGATTAGCAGGGTAAGAAGGTCTTAGCAAGCATTCTAGGAACCCAGGAGCAAGGCACAGTGTGTCCTCCCCTCTGAAGTTTGGGAGCAGCCATAAAAGGCTTGTTACTTGCCCAGGTGGAGATTTCAGGGTGGTCCCTTCCATCCGGGTTGAAGGACTGCAAGAACAGTAGGGCGGAGGGAAGATGGGGACCTCTAACCACCCCACTCTTCAAGTCCATCCAGGTTTTTTAAGGGGACCCCTCAGTTCCTGGGGCTCCGTAAGAGGGAATACATTTACTGACGGGGCAGAACCAGCAAGCTGCTGGTGGGGAAAGCGGGCAATGGGCCAGCAATTGAATTTCAGATGGAATGCCTAGGACTGAATCTTTTGAAAAAAATTTAAAACATTGTGGTAAAATACACGTAAAATTTACAATTTTGACCGTGGTAGTGTACAGTTCAGTGCCATTAAGTACATGCACAATGTTGTGCAACCATCACCATTGTCCATCTGCAGGACTTTTCCATCATCCCAGACGGGACCTCTGTCCCCATTAATCTTTCCCTCTCATTCCCCAGCCCACACCCAAGGCACCCAACACTCTGCTTGCTGCCTGTATGATTTTGATGACTCTAGGGAACTCACATAAATGAAATCACACAGTACTTGTCTTTTCGTGTCTGGTTTCTTTCATTTAGCACATTTTCAAGTTCACCCATGTCATAGCATGGGCTAGAATTTCCTTCCTTTTTATCAGTTCAGTTTAGTTGCTCAGTCGTGTCCGACTCTTTGCCACCCCATGAATCGCAGCACACCAGGCCTCCCTGTCCATCACAAACTTCCGGAGTTTACTCAAACTCATGTCCATCGAGTCGGTGATGCCATCCAACCATCTCATCCTCTGTTGTCCCCTTCTCCTCCTGCCCCCAATCCCTCCCAGCATCAGGGTCTTTTCCAACGAGTCAACTTTTCGCATGAGGTGGCCAAAGTATTGGAGCTTCAACTTCAGCATCAGTCCTTCCAGTGAACACCCAGGACTGATCTCCTTTAGGATGGACTGGTTGGATCTCCTTGCAGTCCAAGGGACTCTCAAGAATCTTCTCCAACACCATAGTTCAAAAGCATCAATTTTTCGGCGCTTAGCTTTCTTCACAGTCCAACTCTCACATCCATCCTTTTAATAGTTCAGTAATAATCCATTGTATGTATGTGTCTGACTCTTCTTGACCCCATAGACTGAAGCCCGCCAGGCTCCTCTGTCCATGGAATTTCCCAGGCAAGATGGAGTGAGTGCAATTTCCTTCTCCAGGGCATCTTCCTGACCCAGGGATCGAACCTGAGTCTCCTGCCTTGGCAGGAGAATACTGCCACTGTGATACCTGAGAAGCCCCACTGTGTGTATAGACTGCACTTTTTTTAACCCATCCTTCTGAGGGACATTCTTCTAGGGACTTCCCTAGTGACTCAGATGGTAAAGTATCTGTCTGCAATGTGGGAGACCTGGGTTCGATCCCTGGGTTGGGAAGATCCCCTGGAGAAGGGAATGGCAACCCACTCCAGTATTCTTGCCTGGAAAATCCCATGGATAGAGGATCCTGGCCGGCTACAGTCCCTGGGGTCGCTAAGAGTCAGACGCGACTGAATGACTTTCACTTCACTTCTGTGGATGGATGCTGAGGTTGTTTTCACATTTGGGCTATTGTGAATAATGCTGCAGTGAACTTGGGTGCAAAAATTGAGTTCCTGCTTTCAATGATTTGGGGTGTATACCCAGGAGTGGAATTTCTGAATGGTATGGTGTGTCCATGTTTACTTTTTCCTGGAGCCACTATACTGTTTTCCACAGTGTCTGCACCATTGTAGATTCTGACCCGTGATGTCTGAGGGTTTTAGTTTCTCCACATCTTCATCAACACCTGCTATTTTCTTTATTGTCAACATTGTTTAATAATTAGAATTGAATCTTAAATACAAAAATGAGACTGGTCTAATAATCAAAAACATTAGGCAACTTTTACAGTCTAGCCAATCTGATCACCGGTGTCCTGCTACTCTGTGGGAAATGGGAACTCAGCGGAGAGCAGCTGGGGACGGATGCTGATAACGAGGGAACCATTCCATGCTCACACCCTAACAAGGTGAGAATCTTCTGTAAACCAGTTACAGGCATAGAGTTCTTTTTCTTAAAATGCTTACTAGCTTTGAAAATGATTCATGTAAGAATGCAGCAGCCCAAACATATTTACTGCCTTTTCCATTTCACCTCCATTTGCTTCCTAAACCCTGGCTGTCCGGGTTCTGTTGCCACGAATGTTTGGAAGCTGTCTTTTCTGAGTTCTTATCCCAGCTTACAAGCATCTAGCAGCTCGGACCATCCATTAAATAGAAGTATTCTTTCCCAGAGTTGAGTCTGTAGCAGAGTTCACTCTTTTCTCCTTGGGCAAAGACATTCATCACCCTGGCCTCAAATATGACTTCTGAGACCATGACCTGAACAGTCTCCACCTCTGGGCATTATCCTCTTTGTTGAACAAGCTGGTGCCTCCTCTGTGTAGTCAAGAGTCATGTTTTGAGTTGTCTGTTGGGCATCTCATTAAACTTAAATTCATTCATTCATCTGTCATCCCTACTGGTTGTGAAAGGTAAGGCTCTCTCCTTAGGATGCTTGAGTTGGAAGAAGTATAGACCAAAAAAAAAGTTAAATCATTCTGCATGATACAGAAACAAGAGTAATTCACTGGTATCTCAAGAAGGGAGTAGAGGTCTTGAAGAAAGAAATGTAAGAGTCTAGAGGAATGGGGTTGAGGAGTGCTAGCTAGAAACATGGGAGAAAACCAGAGAGATGTGGAGAGATGTGTATGTAGACATTCTGTATGTGGGAGGTGATGGAACTTAGGGCAGCAACATCCAACATTGAATCTGAAGTGTTTGCACATCATGTGGTAATTCTCTCTGCTGCTCCCAAGCTGTATAACATCCGCAGTGCTTTAGGGAAACAGAAGGGGTCACATTCCTTGATTTCAGGACAGCAAGCATGGCTAAAGCAGGGCTGGGAGTAGTGGTGTCAGAGGACAGCAGGGAAGTTGGTGACCAGGAGAAGGAAAACCCCTGTGCTCTCAGATATTTTAGAGAAAAAGACAAATATGTTCTAGATTCAGCTGTTGTGACTGCATTTCATTTTGATATTAAGTGAAACAGTGACCTCAAGAAGTTGGAGGCCAGGGAGATGCTTAGATTATAGAATCTTCATGAACAAGAATTGACCTGGGGCATGAAGTGCCTGTTCTTCATACAAGCTAGCATCCTCATAGTACCAGCAACGTGTGTTTATCATGCCAAATGTTTGGCCCTTGTCTTTTGGACTCATCATCTCTCAGATCCTGACCTTCTTTCTTAAACACTTAAAAAAAAAAACACTTTTAAAGTGTTTAAAACACTTTAAACACTTCCTTGGTGGTCCAGTGGTTAGAACTCTGAGTTTCCACTACCAGGAGACCCAGGGAGCTAAGATCCTGCAAGCTGTGTGGCACGGCCCAAAAAAAAAAGGTCTGGAGCCTCTCTTGCTCACATTTCAGGGGTGTAAATAATAATAACCCTTACATCCTTATACCATTTCATGGTTAACAAAACTCATTCACTCACATTTAATCTTTTTAGAAGGTGTGATTATTCCCATTTTATAGATGAGGAAACTGAGGCTCAGAAGCGTTCGGTGACTTTGTTCAATCTCACTTGAGTAGTAAGTGGCAAAGTGGCCATTCTAATCCACTGCTCTCTGCTTTTCACCAGAGCTGCTGTTCCTAAGTCTGTGTTGACTGGGTATAGCAGTACTTTTTCCATGTATTTTCTCTCTATAAAGCCAATTAAGGGATTTGTGCTCATATTGTTGCCTATTTTCAAGGTTATTAAATTACTGATGGGGGAAAATATAAACTTTTTTTTAATAAGAGTTTCAGGAATAGTCAGACTTTAGAAATGTGGAAATCTCATTAGAAATATAGAAATCTCATCTTATTAAATATTCATCTGAGTGGAATCAGCTGAGGAAATACTATGGGAAGGCTATGGGGATGGCAAAAAATAGAAATTGTGTTTCAGCTAAAGGTTGAGAACTACATAAAAATCCATTACTTTGATGGAATGCACCAAAATATTTTCCCAAAGCATTCCACAATTACTGAATGCCAAATACAAAGTACTACTACAGACTTGTGAAAAGATTGTGTGCTTTCATAAATCAAATAAATCTAAAACAATAATTCCACGAGTAAGGATAATGTACTTAAAGCAGCATCTCCTCCAACACAGACCAAAGTCTTCATTCAAGCAAAACCGCAGAAACTACAAGGAGTTAAGGCTATGGACTTACCTGTAGACTTACCTACAATGTGCCTAGACTTCATTGTTTTGGCCATCATCACATCTTCCTTTGGTTTTATTTGGAATCCCTTAGCTCGACTGACAGGGGTCACAGAAACAGACTCAAGACCCTGTAGGTGAGGGGCAGAGCTGGTCAGAGAGGAGACGTAGTCTACTTCCTACTGACCATCCCCCGCCCCAACCTGGGCAGGACAGATGGTCCACCCTGCAAGACCTGTATTATGGTAGGAGAATAATTACTCCCAACAGGGAATCTAGACATCCCCATTTTCCAACAGCTGTTTGAGAGTAGCAGGGTTAATTGATAATACAAATGTCTCCATGATAGGTTTTGAGTTTTGTCTTCCATCAGCTCATTTCCCACATTTACTAAAAATACAGCAAAATTAACTTAATTTTCATTGGCTTCCCCTTCCCTTCATCTCCTGGGACAATGTACTTATGAGCTCTGAAGAGGAACAGGCCTGCCTAGATTCATAAATTGAATCGTTGAAGCAATTGAGGTCTGACTCTAGAGCCAAATGCAATATACTCGTAAGGTTGTCTGATTTCATCAGCAGAGAGCATGACAGATAACAAGCCACTTTGACTCATATTGTATTAAAGTGTCCTATTAAGAAATTCCAGATGTCTGAGACATTTCTAAGAGGGCCACATAATTTTTCCTTTCATAAATGCATTTACTAAAAGATGTACTTAAATTGTAAACTCCTCTGGTGCATTAAGAATATTCAAGTTACATATAAGACTACGTCTGCAGCTTAAGCTATATCTGCAGCTCTGGTCTTATAGCAGTTTGTATACCTCAACCTCAAAATACTTTTCAGATACCAATTCATTAACTAGATGACATTTTATATTACATTTTCAGAAGAAGAAACTGAGGCTTCCAGAAAACCTGCAGAAGGATATGGTTTCTGCTCTCCCATCTGTAGTTTTCTTCAATAAAAGACCTTTGCAAATTCAGGGGCACTGCCCAGCAGGTAGAGTGATTATAAAAGCAGGGTGTTTTTACAATAGGGGTAGCTCAGTGGTAAAGAATCTGCCTGCAATGCAGGAGACACAGTTTCCATCCCTGGGTTGGGAAGATCCGCTGGAGGAAGAAATGGCAACCCACTCCAGTATTCTTACCTGGAAAATCCCATAGACAGAGGAGCCTGGTGGGCTACAGTTCATGGGGTCACAAAGAGTCAGACATGACTAAGCGACTATATAACAAATTATTACAATAAGGCAGTAGTAGAAAAACACACTATGATTTTTGGCAAAATTGCTTTCAGACAGTTGAAGAAGGCCATAAGCATTGGAATAGAGGGATAAAAGGCTATTTAAATGTATTTAAAAATATAAAGCATTTGTCCTCTGGCCCAGTGAAGGGTGGGAGTGGCATTGCCTGGACATCTTTAAATAAGTAAAAAAGTATCTAGTAACTAGAACTGCAGGATCCATGCGTGCCAAGGCTGTGTGTCATTTCAGCACCAGCCTGTGGGCCCACCACCCCCTGGAGTCTGATCACTATCTCCTGGGCACGGTTTGCTATCTGAAGGCCTTCCATTTCACCAGGGCTTGCCTCCAGGAGCAGCGTACGCTGTTCTGTGGGGACAGAGCCTTCTTGGCAGTCATTTCAAGAATGTGAAGTGATGACCCAGTTCCCTTAAGAAACAAACTGGGAGGAGACCATGAATAAGGGGTGAAGACGGAAGGCCTGGGGCTCATCAAATCCCCCCAGACATCAGAGCCCCACCCTTCTCCCCTGATTTGGCTCATGAGGCACATGTCCACACATTTTTTCACGGGAGATCAGAATGGAACCTGCTGCTCATGTCAAGATGTTGAGGTCAGAGGCTTCCTTGATGGCTAAGTGGTAAAGAATCCACCTGCCATTGCCGGAGACACAGGTTCAATCCCTGGTCCAGGAAGATCCCACATGCCACGGTACAGCTAAACCCATGTGCCACAACTACTGAGCCTGTGCTCTAGAACCCAGGAGCCATAACTACTGAGCCCATGTGCCACAACCACTGAAGTCCGAACACTCTGGAGACTGTGCTCCACAACAAGAGAAGCTGTTGCAATGAGAAGCTCATGCACCGAAACTAGAGAGTAGCCCTTACTCTCTGCAACTAGAGAAAAGCCCTCACAGCAACAAAGACCTAGCATAGTCAAATAAATAAAGTCGTATTAAAAAAAATGCTGAAGTCACTTACTCATTATGAAGCCATTGAATGGTCTCCTTTTTTTTTTTTTTCGTTCACAAGTGGAACTGAACCACCAAGCTTGGTGCAATAGAACTTGGGGATCTACTGTAATAATGACTCAGTTCTTTTGTGGCTAATAAGCAGACAAGTCTGAGTGAAGCCCCAGTTGGTGAGGTGTGACTGTTGCTGATAAAGGTTCCTACTCACGCATGCCAAGCTTAGGCCCGCATTCTCAGCTGCATTCCCAAATTCATCATCATATGCTTCCCACCCCCAAACTCCCTCTTCACTGGATCCTTGCTGCTTCTGTGGCCTGAATTCTTCCTGACCTGCACCCCCATCTGCTGGTTTGCTCTCATCCTGGCTCCTTAAAGATCTTGCTGGTCCTTGAAGCTCACAGCTGTGAGTGCTGCTTCTTCATGGAGATTTCCTGTGTGTCCCCCCAAAACTCCCACCTCCTCCTCTCTCTTTTTTGTTTTTGCTTTAAATATATATTTCTTTCTTTAAATTGAAGTATAGTTGATATACAATATTTTGTTAGTTTCTGGTGTATAGCAAACTGATTTGGAGATATACATATATAAAACTAGAGAGTAGGATTGCTATATATACATATATTAGATTGATAAATATACCAATCCTAAGGGAAATCAACACTGAATATTCATTGGAAGGACTGATGCTGAAGCTGAAGCCCCAATACTTTGGCCACCTGGTGCAAAGAGTCAACTCATTGGAAAAGACCCTGATGCTGGGAAAGATTGAGGGCAGGAGGAGAAGGGGACAAAAGAGGATGAGATGATAGGATGGCATCACTGATTCAATGGACATGAATTTGAGCAAACTCTAAGAGATAGTGAAAGACAGGGAAGCCTGGTGTGCTACAGTTCATGGGGTCACCAAGAGTCGGATACGACTGAGTGACTGAACAGCAACAACATTATTTTTCGGATCATTTTCCAGTATAGTTTATTATAAGATATTGAATATAATTCCCTGTGCTATACAGTTGGTCCTTGTTTGTTTATCTGTTTTATGTATAGTACTGTGTATCTGTTAATCCCATACTTCTAATTTATCTCCCCCCCCAAACTTTTGTAACTGTAAGCTTGTTTTATGTGTCTGTGAGTCTGTTTCTGTTCTGTAAATTAGTTCGTTTGCATCACAGTTTAGACTCTACATATAAGTGATATCACATGATATTTGTTTTTCTCTGTCTGAGTTACTTCACTTAGCATGATGATCTCTAGGTCCAAATGGAAAATGGCATTATTTCTTTCTTTTTTATGGCTGAATAATATTCTATGGATATATATACACCACATTTTCTTGATCCATTCAACTCTGGATGGACATTTAGGTTTGTTTCCATGTCTTGGCTATTGTAAATAGTGCTGCTCTGATCACTGGGATGCATGTATCTTTTCAAGTTATAGTTTTTCTTTTTTTTGGCTACATACCTAGGAGTGGGATTATTGGATCATATGGTAATTCTATTTTTTTCTTTTTTTAAACAACTGCCATCTCTCTTTCTCTTTTTATAGTGCTTGAAACATTTTGTCTGGTGGCGTAGTTGTCTCTACATCAGCCTAACTAAGCAGGTACAAGGCCCAGGAGAGGGAGGCCCAGCCTGGAGCCTGAAGGACTGCTCTGAAATGACAAGAGCTAAAGTGCACTGTTCTAGATTAGGGAGGAAGGCTCTGGGGCTCAGGGGGTGGAGGAGGAGAAGTGCAGACAATTGTAGGTCAGGCTGGATTAAGATAGTAGTAAACAACCCATTCAACCTCTGCTCCCAGCTTCAGCTCCCTCGCTCACCCATCCCTTGCACAACTGCCTAACTTGTTTCTCATGACTCAGGCCTTGACCACCCAGGGTCTTATCATGTCTCCCAGGAATATATGCAATGTAGTGGGGGACCCCTGAAGATGGCACAATATCTGTTCCTCCCCCAGTGATCTCCATTGGTAGAATTTCATGATGATGGTGGAGAAAGCATTTGGAGTAAAGGCCTTTCCTAGGTGGCCTTCAGATTATATCACTTCAAGGACCGCCAGCTATTTCTACTCTTAAGGCTTCCCTGGATAAAGAAGGAAAAAATAAAAAAGAAATAAAGATATGGACTGTGGGATACAAAACTGAGTTAAAAAATTGAACAAAAGCCTCAATGTGGCATCCCCAGGTGGAGTCCTATGTCTTACTCATTCTCAGATATTGATTCCTCTCTTTTTTTACTTTAGTCCCTTAAAATAATCAACAGAGACTTCCTTGTGGTCCAGTGGCTGGGACTTCAAACTCCCAGTGCAGGTGGCCCAGGTTCAATCCCTGGTCAGGGAACTAGATTCCTCGTGCCACCTCTAAAGAGGTCGAATGCCACAATTAAAGACTTCCCATGCCACAACTAAGACCTGCCAAATTAACTAATTAATTAAAAAGAAAAAACAATCAACATCAAAACATAACTGAACATAGACCAGTGTTGGAGGTTTTCCTGTTGAGTGGGCTCAATTCTTTCCCCAAAAGTGAGTTATTTCACTACTTAGTGCCTTGATTTTCCATGTGCAGAACTGTTGGTCATGCTAGCCATTGCCTCCTTGCTCAAAACGCCATCAGGGACATTCAAGCTGAAAAAAAGACTTAGGTTCTCAGTAAATATTTGTTAAATCTCTTGCTCCAACCTACTTACTAGAAGCGAGAAATACAGTGACCTGAGACCTAAGTTCCCCTTTTAAATTTTTCAACTTGGAGGAAACTACTTATTGTTTTTTATGGAAAAAAATTCACTTGGTTCATTAAATTGTTATAATTTTCTTTTTAATAATAGGTCTGTAAGAGATAGAAATTTCCCCAAATTGTGAAAAGTATGACTTCTCATTGCACTGTAATTCTGATAATTATAGCTAACAGCTGCTCATTTAGTTGGTATCATTTGGGAGAACTGAGACTTACCTCTTTATTGTCCTCACTGTAAAAGTTTATGTTTTGATAGAATCTCTTCAAAATCCATTAAATATCCTTTTATCTTCCTAAACATTGTCCACTGGATATGTAATACAGTGCTACCTAGTCATCTGGGTCGCTCTGCACCATCTCCCCCAACCCGTTCCAGACAACGGCTGGGCAGTTTGGGCGGAGGCTGGGGGCGGGGCGGGGCCCATTACTAGTTCTGTCATTGGTCTGGCACCAGAGTGGGCCCCTCCCCCAAGCAACCAACTGTCAATGAGCGACCGTTAGTGGTCTCGCTCAGCCATTGGTCAGCACCGTAATGGCCCCTCCCCCAAGCGAGCAACGGTCAGTGAGCTACCGTTAGCGGTCCAGCTCTGCAAAGGGTCATTGGAGTGGTGGTCAGGGGAGTGGTGGTCGTCAGGCGGGAGAGTGAGGTAAGAGGCGGATCCTGGCCCTCTCCCAGGGGCCCTCCAGCTCATCTGGCCTCCAGTCGGCAGATGAACTGAGGGGCCCAGGAAACAGGTTGGGGGCCGTGTCCTGCAGGCTCCAGAGCCCTCACCAGCTGCCACCGACTGGCCAGGCCTAGGCCTTGAGATGACCCTCTCCCCCACCTCTGTGACCTCATGGCAGCGGCCGTCTGCTTGGGTCACCGTCTGGGGAACCTGCCCTTCCTTCACCTGCCATACAGGCAGCCTGAGGAGCCTGAGCACTGGTTGCATCCCGCGTGCCTGTTTTTCTCAGGCATGACGGCTGGACAGGGTCTGGAGACCTGGCCCTGAGGGAGCCACCAGCTGAGATCTGTGCCTCTCATCCAGGACTAGACCTCAGAGGGTGACGGTTCTCCCTGGGGACCGTATCCTTTCTTGTCAGAACAGAGAGTAATATTCACTTGGTGGAGGTTTGTAGGAGCATCATTCCTTGACTGTGACCTGACCTCAGGAACACAGGCTCTGCCACCAAAATGTTTGCAACAACTCACTCTCTCCTCCCTCCCCCTTTCTAGAAAATGGCTTTGCTGAGAGTTCCCAGGGACTTTGGGGTTTGGGGGGGTTGAGCCATCCATCTCCTTGTGTGGCCCTACAGTAAACCTTTCTCTGCTCCAAACTCTGACGCTTTGGTGTCGTCTGACCTCACTGTGCATTGGGTACAGACTGGTGTTTTGGTAACAGATAGTTTACAAGTGTCATTCCTTCAGGTTGTCATCCATTCCTGTCACACTGAGGTATAATTGGAGTGTCATTGGTGAGCCACTGTGTTGGCTCTGACCTACATGGGTCGGGAGCACTTTGGTGAAAGGGTACAGTGGACATTTGTGAACACCATCCCAGCTTGCATCACTGCCTTTTCAGTCCCTGAGTTCTTTTTTAAAAAAATTTATTTTATTGAAGTATAGTTGATTTACAATGTTGTGTCAACTTCTGCTGTACAGTACAGTAATTCAACTGTGCAAATATATATATACACACACATGCATATACATTCTTTTTCATATTCTTTCCTGTTATGGTTTATCACAGGATATTGACTATAATTCCCTGTGCTATACAAGTAGAACCTGTCATTTATTCATTCTACATATAATAGTTTGCTTCTACCAACCCCAGAAACCCAGTTCATCCCTCCCCTATCCTCCCCTTCTTTGCTGCCCACGAGTTTGGTTCTCTATGTCTTTGAGTTTGTTTCTGCTTCATAGATGGGTTCATTTGTGTTATATTTTTTTTTCCCCAGTGGGTTTTGTCATACATTGATATGAATCAGCCATAGTGTGTTATATTTTAGATCCCACATATAAGTGATATATCATATGGTATTTGTCTTTCTCTTTCTGACTTACTTCACTTTGCATGATAATCTCTAGATTCAGCCATATGGCTGCAAATGGTGGTATCATTTCATTCTTTTTTATGGCTGAGTAATAGTCCATTGTATACATGTACCACATTTTCTTCATCCATTCTCTGTGGATGGACATTTAAATTGCTTTCATGTCTTGTATATTGTGAATAGTGCTGCTATGAACATCGGGGTACATGTATCCGCCTATGAATTTTTAAAATTGGGACTTTATATGATAAATTTCCTTATTGTTTAAGCCACTCTGAGTCAGCCTTTCTGCTATTTATGTCAAAGAGAGTTCTAACTGACAATGGGAAAGAATTTAGTACTTAAACTTGACAGAAAATCTATGTTGTTACTTTAGAAGATATCACTGGTACACTTCGTGGAAGTACATGGATGTGCACTTATTCTTTAAATTGTACATATGCATTATGTGCATTTTTGTATATATGACATTTCACTATCAAAAAGAAAATAGTTGATATCATTATCCACCCAAGCAGGCAGAATAACCAATAGCATTCATTCAAAAAATATTTATTGAATGTCTAGTATAATAATTTGTCAGATACATTCTAAGTCTTAGGGATATGGTTGGGGAACAAGAGAAAAATCCCCATTCAAACCCAGAGGATCTATAGGAATGTCAGGGAATGATGTGTGCTATGAAGGAAAGTAAAGAAGGTTAAGGGAGGCACAAAGAAGTGCTGTTATTTTAGGCAGTGTGGCTGGGAAGTTCTCTCTGATGAGGTAACATGAACAGAGACCTGAAGAAGTGAGGGTGAGCCTTGCAGATACTGGGGGATTCAGAAAGAGCTCTCTATGCATGGGAGCAGTGTGTGCAAAGGTCCTGAGGTAGGAGTGAGCTCAGAGCACTCTGGACACAGCATGGAGGCAGGTGGGCTGGGGTGCAGGGAGTAGAGAAGTGGGCATCAGAAAGGAATCCAGGGACTTCCCTGGTGGGCTAGTGGTAGCTGCTGCTGCTGCTGCTGCTGCTAAGTCGCTTCAGTCATGTCCAACTCTGTGCGACCCCGCAGATGGCAGCCCAACAGGCTCCTCTGTCCCTGGGATTCTCCAGGCAAGAACACTGGAGTGGGTTGCCATTTTCTTCTCCAATGCATGAAAGTGAAAAGTGAAAATGAAGTCGCTCAGTTGCGTCTGACTCTTAGTGACCCCATGGACTGTAGCCTACCAGACTCCTCCGTCCATGGGATTCTCCAGGCAAGAGTACTGGAGTGGGTTGCCATTGCCTTCTCCAGGTCTAGTGGTTAGGACTCTGCAATTCCACTTCAGGGGAAAGGGGTTCGATCCCTGGTCAGAGAAATAAGATCTCGCATGCCATGTGGTATGCCTCTGCCTCCGCAAAAACAAAAGGCAGCCAGGAAATGCAGCAATGACAAGGACTTTGATTACCTCAGAGAGAGATGGGGTCTGTTGGGAGGATTATGAAGGAATATTAGGACCCGAATCAGTATTCAAAAAAATCACTGTTGGGATTTGAGGCAAACAGTCTGTAGAGACTAAGGACATGGCGGCTCTGATGCTGCTTGCAAAAGCTTGCAAAAAGCACTGACCTGAAAGAGAAGAACACACGTTTTGTCCCCAGAGCCATTCTGAAGGATGCCCTTCCCACTGATGACTAGGGAGCCTGTAAACACAAGCCGGAGTGGTGCCCGTGACTTTGCAGAATGTGGGAGTGCCCGCCCTGGGTGTTGGGTAACCTCTGACCTGGAGGCAGCCCTGGGAAGCCAAAGCAGCAGTGAGCATGAACCTCATGATCCTGCTGAACCCCCGGGCTCTGCTTCTTCTCTTCTGTCCAACACATCTGTACTTGAGCCCATGGGCTGGTTCTATGTAACATGATTTCAAAATGAATATTTAACATAATGTTCTAGGAGTTGAAATTTAAAATGCTCACTTAACCTAACCAGATTTTTTCTATGTTTTCCAAAAGGGAGAGGGTAAAGAGAAGAGGTTTGAAAGAGCATTAATAACTCTCCAGATGATCTCTGAATACTCTTTCTATGGAAGGATTAAAGGTTTCTTTGAGGCCACAGGCCAAAATGCGCCCCCGCGGTGTTGCATTCAAATTAACTAATGAGATAAGCCTTCTGTTTTAGTTTCCTGTCTTGGGTTATAATTGCTGCTACAGCCTCACTCATCATTTCCTGCAGGTTTTCCTTCTCTGGCTGTGATAAATATTAATGCCTTTAATTTTTCATTCCTCCCTTGGGCCTGGAATTCTGTGAAAAGTGAGATTTTCTTGTTCTTGAGGCTTTTTCGGTGATGAGCAATTTTCATTTTCTGTAAAAGATTCTCTTAGGTTAGTTTTAAATTTAGACCTGCACTTTGGTTTTCTTTGACCGTTTTAAAAAGACTGAGAAGCCTATAGCAGCCAGAGCTGAATTCAAGGATTTGAAGCTCATCATAGTTTCTTTTTCATTTTTTTCTCTTGAGAGTCCTTCACCTGGGTTGTCAGTTCCCTGTGATTCTAGACAGCGTTCGGTGTGTATAGGAGCATGTCCTTTACTTTGCCCAGATACAAATGTCATATCTTTCATCAGGTTTTCAAAATATTCTTACTAAAATAAATTTAAAACATTCAGAATCTCTGCTTAATTAACCATTCTGGGGAGTATTGCTTTGGGCAAATCTAGTGACTAATCCTTAAGATACGTGGAAGCAAACATAATCATATCTTCTAGAGACTGTAGGGAAAGGCTCTCTCCTCCCTTAGAACCACAGGGCATTTGAATTAAAGATGACTTCCACTTCCCCACTTCTTCTGCACTGCACAGATGCAGAAATGGATTTCTCAGATCTCACAGCTCTAAAGCAGCAGAGCTGGGATGTGGGATTCTGTTTATCATCATAAGCAAGGTGACACCCTAGCACTCCGCCTCCCAGACTCTTCTCTCTCTATTAGGACACACTAGTTTATTCCCTCCAATGTCGGCAATTTCATTCCAAGTACCTAAGTAACATTTAGTAATGGACAAGAAACCTAACAAACCACACAAAGGGTCTGAATGTCATAAACCTGAGAAATTATTTCTTAAAAAAAATTTTTTTTTATTTGATCGTGCCGGGTCTTAGTTGCAGCACTCAGCATCCTCAATCTTCACTGTGGTGTCAGGATCTTTAGTTGTGGCATGTGAACTCTTAATTGCAGCATAGGACATCTAGTTTCCTGACCAGGGATTAAATCTGTCTGTACTCCCTACAAAGGAAGCACTGAGTCTTAACCACTGGATTGCCAGGGAAGTCCTAGAAATCATTTCTTGTCCTTTGCAGCCTACAGAAAATAGCCCTGTGCTTATCATGGGCTCCAACCATTGCATTGTTGGTTATCTGTTTGTATCCATGTTCCCCATCTCCCCTGGGATTTGGGGGGCCCTGAAGATAAGGACCTTATTATGAATGCTTTTCTGTCCAAGAGGATGTGGCACACAGGCCTGAGCACTATTTGTACATTCCACTGCACATTTAAGGCCTTGTCTAGGTTTTCAGGATCATTATTCTTAAGCTCAGTGCCTTCAAGGGTGGGGCAGATAATGAAGCACAAGTGTAGAACCACCCAGACCCTGGAAACAACAGAAAACCAGGACATTCTTGCTGCATCACAAACATTTGAGAAAATACTTCTGAGGCCAGACTTCCAGCTATTATGGCATGTAAAGGTCAGTAAATCCTCTCCTCCGCAAACAGCATGAAACTGGACAAAAAATTGAGAAGCATTTACTCATGAAAAATAAATAGAGCTTCAGGCAAGAACAGCAGGGTCTGCAGCCTCTGTGTCTGCCTCCATCCCAGCCCTCTTCCCAGTTCTGGTCGAAATTTTATCAGCAAGGGATTGACCAGAAAAAAAGATCAAGTTCACTGCCAAAGGGTCAAATCAAAGTTGGGCAATGGGTAGAAACCTGCAGCATTGACAATAACAGGAGAAATTGGCAGGAGACAAATGGGGAAAACTCCCATCTCTGCACGTTTGAGAATGTCTCCTGATTGGGGTAGGTGGTGAGCCAGCCACAAATTTAATAGAAAATCTTGGAATAGGAGTGCCAAAGTGTTTAAACGGACTCCCCACACATCCCTGCCGGCTGGGAAACTGTGCATGTGTGCAGGAGGGACATAGGAAGTGCTCCATGCATGTCGAATCCATGAGTGCTCATTGCCACATGCAGTATAGCTGTGAGTTGCTATAATCGCTTTTCAGAACAATACAGGGTGTAAATAAATATATTAATTAAAAGCTGTATTATTAAATAATATATGTTGGGAGAGGGCTCAGGAGAAAAGAGCCATTAAAGACGTGCGAGCAAATCCAGGGAGAAGTGATGGACATAGTAACAGACAAAGCATTTGCTTACCTGGAAAAGCTCTTTTTCTGACACCCTAAATATACAGGCCTGACTCTTGGTGCTTTTCTCAGTGCAGGCTGGCTCCTTCATTTTGCTTAAATCTTGCTTGGGAGGAAAAAAAAAATTAATGTGATGTGCTTAACAGTGTTGCAATGAGAAAATTCAGTATAAGTGTGTGTTGTTAGGAATGGTATAATAAGGTCTTAAAGACATTCCTGCCTTGATCCAGATTTCATGGCTCCATATCATTTTGCCAGGAATGATGAAGACCCAAATGTTAAGACACCTCCTCCATTGCCAGCTCTTGATCTGTAACTTCCCTGGGGAATACAATAAAGCCCAGTAGACCAGAGGTTTGCTCAGAGTTTGGGGCTGATTCAGCCTGGTTCTTGGGCAGAAGACTGGCTCCATGTGTGCTCTGCTGCTTGGGGCTTGTGAGACCAAGAAAGGCCTTCTCTTGAGACTGGAACAGGGCCCAGAAATATGTGAACATTTGGGTGTGTTAGGCTGGCATGAGTGACTGATGACCCCCAAAGACACCCCACTTCCCTCCTCAGGGTACAGTGGCTTCTATTTACAAGGAGGCAATGAACCCCTAGGAGAAGAGACACCCAGCAAATATCTGATGGAAAACATCCAGCCAGGTTCCTAAAGTGCAGTCCTCCGAGGGCCTTGCAGATATTGGATGCCTCATCCTACCATACTCAGGTCCCCAAGAGGTACCCCAGGAGGCCAGCAACACTGTATTTGTACTCCCAGCCCTTTCAATGAACCACCAAGATGCTTCTTGGACCTGAGGGGCTAGCCCCTTCCTCCTGAGGAGTGAGGTAATGTGGCGGGTGGTTACAGAGTAGCAGGGGTGTGTACAACAGTAAACCACCACTTGTGCCTGTGGGGAGGGTCCTCTCCCTGGAGCTTTCGTTTTGATTTTCTTCCACTGCTTTTGAAGTCTAGCCAGGGTCCAACCTCATGCCTCTGTACACAATTCTGAGTTTCAGATATCTAAAGTCGGGGACCTACCTCCTACAATGTCTTGCTCAGAAAGTGGAAAGGAGGGACTTTGCTGGAGATCCAGTGGTTAGGACTCCGCACTTTCATTGCAGGAGGTATGGGTTCAGACCTTGTCACGGAACTAACATCTCACATGCCACATGGTGAGGCCAAAAAATAAATAAATAAAAATAAACTCAAGTAAGGATCTAACAAAAAAGTGGAAGGGATAAGTAAAGAGGTCAGCAGACACATTTTCTCACTGGCAGTAAAATTCTCTGAGAGGATGCCAAGGGCAATATAAACCCAGCCCAACCAAGAAATCAAAGCATCATTTAAAAAGCAAACAAGCTTCATGGGCAAGGATTTCTACTCCCTTGTTAAAGGCAACTTTAGGACTAGACAAAATAAACAGCAGTGGAGGAGGGTTATTAAATGCGAACTTATGTGTGCTGTACAGAAATATTTTCTACTTGATCACTCGGTCTGTCTCTTTCTCTCCCCCTCTTGATATTCTGTATAAGGATCAACGGAGGAACTTGTTAAAATTGCAAATACCTGCATTCCTCCAAACCCTGAGGTTCTGCTTCAGCAGGTCTGGTATGAAACATTCCAGGTGATTCTAATATGCATGGCCCTAGGAGGAAATTCTGACAATCATTGATGATTGTTTCTGAGCTACCAAGAGGCTCAGACCTACCGTCTGGTAGCTCAAACGGTAAAGTGTCTGCCTACATTGTGGGAGACCTGGGTTCTATCCCTGGGTCGGGAAGATCCCCTGGAGAAGGAAATGGCAACCCACTCCAGTTTTCATGCCTGGAAAATCCCATGGACTGAGGAGCCTGGTGGGCTACAATCCATGGGATCGCAAAGAATCGGACACGACTGAGCGACTTCACTTCACTTTACTTCTGAGTTACCAAAGTGAAGACAACTTTAGTCCAGTCTTGAACACTTTAACGAGTAGGACCCTCACACTTCTTTTGATTTCCTGCAGTGCCTCTCTCTACAAAATTTTATTAGGTGCATAGTAGTTCTCTAATAAAAAAATTATTTTGTTATACAGCATCATGTTATATAATGCTGACTCTAACCATATTGAATCCAATGCCTTTTGCATGTAGCAATCTAGTTTTCCCAATTAGGCTTCCCTGGTGGCTCAAATGGTAAAGAATCTACCCTGCAATGCAGGAGACCTGGGTTCAATCCCTGGTTTGGGAAGATCCCATGGAGAAGGGAATGGCAACCTGCTCCAGTATTCTTGCCTGTAGAATTCCATGAACAGAGAGCCTGATGGGCTACAGTCTTTAGAATCTCAAAAAATCAGACACAACTGTAGCGACTTAGCAGCAGCAGCATGCCAATACTATCCTGTTTTGGTGGCTGTTACTTGTAGTATAGTTTGAAGTCAAGAAGCATGATGCTTCCAGCTTTGTTCTTCTTCATCAAGCTTGCTTTGGCTATTTGGAATCTTTCTTGGTTCTATACAAATTTTAGGATTATTTGTTCTATTTCTGTGAAAAATGCCATTGGAATTTTGATAGGGATTGTATTAAATCTCAAGATGGCTTTGGGTAGTATTAAAAATATTAGTTACTATGGGCATATTAACAATATTAGTTCTTCTAATTCGTGAGCATGGAATATCCTTCCATTTATTTGTAGCATCTTCAGTTTCTTTCATCAGTATCTTCTAGTTTTCAGGGTACAAGTCTTTCACCATCAAGGGGAATTCTCGAGTTCCCATGCTTCATCCTTGCTTCTCCACCTCTTCATTCTCTCTCTTTCTCTGTTAAGAATTCTTTCTCCTTGATCTTTCTTCCTTTTGTAATCCTCTCACTAATTGTAAAGAGCTTTCCAAGCAAAGCCAGAAACTGCTGAACCAAGATAAGAAGCCTTCTCCTCCTTGCCAAGAGCTCACTCATTCATTCCCTCATTCATTTGTTAATTCCATAAATAATGGTTGAGTGCCTACTTTATGCCAGACATGTCCTCAAAATGAGAGGTACAGAGGTGAAGAAGACAGGCAAGGTGCCTGCTCTCATGAAACTGATAATTGTAGTGGAAGAAAATAGACAAGAGAGGAAGTAAGAGCAGAGGAAAGAAAGAAAATCAGGGTTGTAACTGCTGAGAAGAGAATTAAAGTGAGATGGCGGATTGTGTGACCAGAAGACTCTAGACTGGGTGGTTAGGGAAAAGTAATCTCAGATTAAACATCTGAGAATCATCTCAACATCAAGCAATCATTAGAGTAATATCAGAAGGATGTGCATTCAGCCAAGAGGGACTATGTGCTCAGGCAGTTTAAGATCAGACCAAATGAAATACAGTTAATGGTATAATTTTGTGCCCCCACTAAGTACATTTTCAAAAAATCTTATTTCTCTTTTTCATATCTCCATTAAAATGGACTATTCAGAATCATAGCCAACAGTGGAGAAATGGAGCTTAGCAAGTAAGAGAGCCTACTGAGAATTGTTAGTCACTGAACAGAATAATCAGTTCTGATAGATTTTCTTTCCACAGTAATTAATTTGCCACCCTTCCTAGGTGGGAATCCTGCCTTTTCTTATTCTCAGAGTAGAAAAGAAGAAAAAACCCAAGCCCAACCCAAACATCCCATCTCACCCCATACAGAAATAATCGCTATTACTCACCAGCTCCAGCTGTGAAAGAAGGGCTCGCCATCAGGGTATGAGGTCATTAAATTCTGTAGTGATTGGAGCAAAGGAACAGAGAAGAGGTGAAGTTTTGAGAAAGAATGCTCCAGGAACTATACCATTCCTCCTTTGTTGTTTAGAGCAAACTTGCAATAAAATACTAAAGATATATGTTATAAATTGTTTGACCAATACATCAGCTGTGGACTGGATTGTCATTCCCAAATTCATGTGAAGTCCCAAGCCCCTCATGTGACTGAATTGGAGATGGGGGCCTTCAAGGTGGTGATTGAGGTTAAAGCGGGTCATAAGAGTGGAACCCTGATTCCATGGGCCTGGTGCCCTTATAAGCAGAGGAAGAAACACCAGAGATCTCTCTCTGCCACGTGAGGACTCAAGGAGAAGGCAGCCATCTATAAGTCAGGAAGAAAAGCACTTGTCAGGACCAGACTGTGCTTGCTCCTTGACCTTGGACTTCCAGCCTCTAGAACTCTAAGAAAATAAATTTCTGTTGTTTTAGTGCCCTAGTCCATGGTATTGGGTTGGCAAAAAAGTTTGTTCGGGTTTTTCCTTTATGGAAATACTTTGTTATGCTGCCTGAGCAGACTAAGACATCACTCATCTCCACTGGTATGGAGATGGTGCAGTAAAAGAGTGGAGGAGCATGATTCCCCCACCCCTGGTCCAGGACTGGAAAAGTATCTAATGAGATCACAGTGCCTCAAATTAAAAAAAAAAATCTCATTTTCATAACTTGTAACTAATGTAGTATTTAAAGTGAAAGTTTAATAATTTAAAACTGCCATATGACCTAGCAATCCGACTCCTGGGCATACACACCAAGCAAACCAGATCTGAAAGAGACACGTGTACCCCAGTGTTCATCACAGCACTGTTTATAATAGCCAGGACATGGAAGCAACCTAGATGCCCATCAGCAGATGAATGGATAAGAAAGTTATGGTACATATACACAATGGAATATTACTCAGGCATTAAAAAGAATACATTTGACTCAGTTCTAATGAGGTGGGTGAAACTGGAGCCCATTATACAGAGTGAAGTAAGCCAGAAAGATAAACACCAATACAGTATACTAATGCATATATATGGAATTTAGAAAAATGGTAACGATAACCCTATATGCAAGACAGAAAAAGAGACACAGATGTATAGAACAGACTTTTGGACACTATGGGAGAAGGCGAGGGTGGGATGTTTTGAGAGAACAGCATCGAAACATGTATATTATCAAGTGTGAAACAGATTGCCAGTCCAGGTTGGATGCATGAGACAAGTGCTCGGGGCTGGTGCACTGGGATGACCCAGAGGGATGGGGTGGCGAGGGAGGCGGGAGGGGGGTTCAGGATTGGGAACACACGTAAATCCATGGCTGATTCATGTCAATGTATGGCAAAAACCACTACAGTATTGTAAAGTAATTAGCCTCCAACTAATAAAAATAAATGAAAAAAATTTTTTTTTTAATTTAATTTTTTTCATTTATAGCAAGCTATTTGAAATGTTTATTGAGTGAATAAATAAATCTTAGAAAATGATACCATAATATGACCCCACAATAGGTAAGAGCTGTACGTTTACATTTTTCTGCCAGTATTAAGGTCAGCTTTATGTTGGACCAAGACTGGACCTGTATTAAGCAGGTGTATTTCAAGAGCAGAGCCCAATGTCGGGGTGCAGGATGACTTTAGGGGACCCCAAGAATTTTTGACTTGATGGGTTCCTTCCTCCATGAAAAAAATTTAAAGTTATGTTTTATGATGACATTCTTCTGATTTTAGAAGAAATGAACATGAAAACATTTTTGTGAGCTGGTGAAAGTATCATGCACCCCGACAGAGGTTCCTTCTCTGCATCTGGAGTCTGAGTATTGTTTCCATCACTTCTTAGCTGTGAGATTTGGGAACAAGCCCTTGACATCCTTATCTATAAAAATGAGATGAAGGAAGGTGTAACAATATGGAGAAAAATCTTTGTTAGAAAGAAACTTGTTTGATGAAGGGGTTCTTGGATAAGGGTCTCAGGATGGGGTGCCCTGGAGGAGTCATGCTGCCTCATGAGGAGTGCGGAGTGAGCTAGAGCCAAAGACAGAAGAATTTACCCCTCCCTCACCAGGCCTGGCCAAGGAACTTTGAGGTCTAAGGACAGAAACATCAAAGCCAGAGTCTTTGGAAGAGGCTTATCTTCATCTGCTCAGGTCATCCTCAAAAATATTCCCATTTCCCTTTAACGCTTTCTGAGCGCTGAATCTATTTTGCGGGAGAGAACAGTTCTGAGCTCTGCTCCGAGGGCCTGGGTCTAGCGCAGAAGCAGCCTCCCCCTTCCCCTGCCCTGAGTTATGTGGGGAGATCTTGGCCCAGTGCCTGAGATCTCTCAGTACACACTGCCTCTGATGTGAGCAGCCCAAGGCAGGCGTGAAAACATGGTCCTGGCCTCATTCGCAGCATCAGCACTATGTTTAGCTAATAAACTAACCGGCCAGATGATTGTCCAGGGCAGAGCTTCTCAATTCAATTGGTGGGGATCTTGTCCCTCCCTTCTCCCCAGAAGACATCTGGCAAAGTCTGGACACAATTTTGGTTGTCACAGCTGGCCGGGGAGGGTGCTATGGGCATCTAGCAGACAGAAGCTGCATTGCACAGACAGCTCCATGACAAAGCCTCATCTGGCCCTGAATGTCTACAGTGCTGATCTTGAGAACTCTGATATGGAACCTTTCCTCTAATGACCACCCAGAATGAAAAATCAGAGAGCAGTCTTTATAGCACACTATGAGGTTGGTTTTTTCATACTGTTCATGGGGTTCTCAAGGCAAGAATACTGAAGTGGTTTGCCATTCCCTTTTCCAGTGGACCACATTCTAGCAGACCTCTCCACCATGACCTGGCCATCTTGCGTGGCCCCACACGGCATGGCTTGGTTTCATTGAGTTAGACAAGGCTGTGGTCCATCTCAGCAGTGGCCACAGGCCTGGAGAAGGTCAGTTTTCATTCCAATCCCAAAGAAAGGCAATGCCAAAGAATGCTCAAACTACCGCACAATTGCACTCATCTCACACGCTAGTAAAGTAATGCCCAAAATTCTCCAAGCCAGGCTTTAGCAATACGTGAACTGTGAACTTCCAGATGTTCAAACTGGTTTTAGAAAAGGCAGAGGAACCAGAGATCAAATTGCTAACAGCTGCTGGATCATTAAAAGCAAGAGAGTTCCAGAAAAACATCTATTTCTGTTTTATTGACTATGCCAAAGCCTTTGACTGTGTGGATCACAATAAACTGTAGAAAATTCTGAAAGAGATGGGAATACCAGACCACCTGATCTGCCTCTTGAGAAATCTGTATGCAGGTCAGAAAGCAACAGTTAGAACTGGACATGGAACAACAGACTGGTTCCAAATAGGAAAAGGAGTATGTCAAGGCTGTATATTGTCACCCTGCTTATTTAACTTATATGCAGAGCACATCATGACAAACGCTGGGCTGGAAGAAGCACAAGCTGGAATCCAGATTACTGGGAGAAATATCAATAACCTCAGATATGCAGATGACACCACCCTTATGGTAGAAAGTGAAGAGGAACTAAAGAACCTCTTGATGAAAGTGAAAGGAGAGTGAAAAAGTTGGCTTAAAGCTCAACATTCAGAAAACTAAGATCATGGCATCCGGTCACTTCATGGCAATTAGATGGGAAAACAGTGGAACCAGTGGCTGACTTTCTTTTTTTGGGCTCCAAAATCACTGCAGATGGTGATTGCAGCCATGAAATTAAAAGATGCTTACTGCTTGGAAGGAAAGTTATGAGCAACCTAGACAACATAGTAAAAAGTAGAGACATTACTTTGTTAACAAAGGTCTGTCTAGTCAAGGCTATGGCTTTTCCAGTGGTCATGTATGGATGTGAGAGTTGGACTATTAAGAAAGCTGAGTGCTGAAGAATTGATGCTTTTGAACTGTGGTGTTGGAAAAGACTCTTGAGAGTCCCTCGAACTGCAAGGAGATCCAACCAGTCCATCCTGAAGGAGGTAAGTCCTGGGTGTTCACTGGAAGGACTGATGTTGAAGCTGAAACTCCAGTAGTTTGGCCACCTGATGGGAAGAGCTGACTCATTTGAAAAGACCCTGATGCTGGGAAAGATTGAGGGCAGGAGGAGAAGGGGATGACAGAGGATGAGATGGTTGGATGGCATCACCCACTCAATGGACATGAGTTTGGGTAAACTCTGGGGGTTGATGATGGACAGGGAGGCCTGGTGTGCTGTGGTTCATGGGGTTGCAAAGAGTTGGACACGACTGAGTGACTGAACTGAACTGAACTGATGAGGTCAGTTATATTATTTTTTATTTATATTTATGAGCTTTTTCCCTCTCCACTGCCTCATAACATCCGACAAACTTACTAGTATTGAACCTGCTAAATATACTTTTTATTCTCGGGATTTGAAAGCATATGTGGTTTTTCAGTCCAGGTAACCTGGCCCTGGAGAAGGAAAGGGCAGTCCACTCCAGTATTCTTGTCTGGGAAATCCCATAAACAGAGGAGCCTGGCAAGCTACAGTCTATGGGGTCAAAAGAGTTAAACACAATTTAGCAACTAAACAACAAACCTAGCTGCATTTCAATTCAGTTCAGTTCAGTTCAGTTCAGTTCGGTTGCTCAGTCCTGCCTGACTCTTTGCAACCCCATGGACTGCAGTATGCCAGGAGGCGTGCTGTCCATCACCAATTCCTGGAGGTTGCTCAAACTCAAGTCCATCAAGTCGGTGATGCCATCCAACCATCTCATCCTCAGTCATCCCCTTCTCCTCCTGCCTTCAATCTTTCCCAGCATCAGGGTATTTTCCAATGAGTCTGCTCTTCATATCAGGTGGCCAAAGCATTGGAGCTTCAGTTTCAGGATCAGTCTTTCCAATGAATATTCAGAACTGATTTCCTTTAGGATTGACCGGTTTGATCTCCCTGCAGCCCAAGGGACTCTCTAGAGTCTTCTCCACACCACAATTCAAAAGCATCAATTCTTCAGTGCTCAGCCTTCTTTAGGTCCAACTCTCACAACCACACACGACTACTGGCAAAACGATAGCTTAGACTAGACAGACCTTTGTCGGCAAAGTACTATCGCTGCTTTTTAATATGTTATCTAAGCTTGTTATAGCTTTTCTTCCAAGGAGCAAGCGTCTTTTAATTTCATGGCTGCCGTCACCACCTGCAGTGATTTTGGAGCCCACCAAAATAAAGTTTGTCACTGTTTCCACTGTTTTCCCATCTATTTGCCATGAAGTGATGGGACCAGATGCCATGATCTTTTCTGAATGTTGAGTTTTAAGCCAGCTCTTTCACTGTCCTCTTTCACTTTCATCAAGAGGCTCTTTCGGTCTTCTTTGCTTTCTGTCATAAGGGTGGTGTCATCTGCATATTTGAGGTTATTAATATTTCTCCCAGCAATCTTGATTCTAGCTTGTGAGTCATCCAGCTTGGCATTTTGCATCATGTACTCTGCATATAAGTTGAATAAGCAGGGTGACAATATACAGCCTTGACGTACTCCATTCCGAATTTGGAATCTGTCCATTGTTCCATGTCTGGTTCTAACTGTTGTTTCTTGACCTGTATACAGATTTCTTAGGAGGCAAGTAAGGATCTAGGTCTGGCTCTAGCTGAGTGATCACCCATTGTGGTCATCTGGATCATTAAGATCTTTTTTGTATAGTTCTTCTGTGTATTCTTGCCACCTCTTAATATCTTCTGCTTCTGTTAGGTCCATACCATTTCTGTCCTTTATTGTGCCCATCTTTGCATGAAATTTCCCCTTGGTATCTCTAATTTTCTTGAAGAGATCTCTAGTCTTTCCTGTTCTATAGTTTTCATCTATTTTTTTGTACTGATTACTTAAGAAGACTTTCTTATTTCTCATTGCTATTCTTTGGAACTCTGCATTCAGATGGGTATATCTTTCCTTTTCTCCTTTGCTTTTCGCTTCTCTTCTTTTCTCTGCTATTTGTAAGGCCTCCTCAGGCAACCATTTTGCCTTTTTGCATTTCTTTTTCTTGGGGATGGTCTTGATCACTGCCTCCTGTAAATGTCATGAAACTCCGTCCATTGTTCTTCAGGCACTGTCTATCAGATAGATCTAATCCCTTGAGTCTATTTCTCACTTCCACTGTATAATCCTAAGGGATTTGATTTAGATCATACCTGAATGGTCTAGTGGTTTTCCCTACTTTCTTCAATTTAAGTCTGAACTTTGCAATAAGGAGTTCATGATCTGAGCCACAGACAGCTCCTGGTCTTGCTTTTGCTGATTGTATAGAGCTTCTCCATCTTTGGCTGCAAAGAATATAATCAATCTTATTTTGGTATTGACCATCTGGTGGTGTCCACATGTAGAGTCATCTCTTGTGTTGTTGGAAGAGTGTGTTTGCTATGACCAGTGAGTCATTCTCTTGGCAAAACTCTGTTAGCCTTTGCCCTGCTTCATTCTGTACTCCAAGGCCAAACTTGTCTGTTACTCCAGGTATCTCTTGACTTCCTACTTTTGCATTCCAGTCCCCTATGATGAAAAAAACATCTTTTGGGGGGAGGGTGTTAAGTTTTAGGTCTTGTAGGTCTCCATAGAACTGCATGGCTGCACTTAGGCCACTGAGATTTCTATCTAGAGCTAAGCTACCACTGCCCTCTGCTGGAGACGTTTGGAACTGCTGCTTTAAGTGCTGAGACTTAGAGTAATTCAACAGAGGTCTTGTGCCAGGTGATCACACCAGGACTCCTCCCTTTACTGGATTCTTGGAACTCTCTTCGCCCCTCTCTTAGGCTGGCACCTCAGCCTGGGTTTTCTCGGAAAGCAGAGCCTGAGCCCAGGTCTGCATGGAGGTAGTTATTTTGGAAAGTGATCCCTTGGAACCTGAGGGAAAGACATCCAAGGGGGTTGTTGTGAGATGAGAGAACATGTGCTTGCTTGTCATTGCCCACCGTGGCCCTGGTGCAGGGCTCCTGAGACTCTTGGAATATCCTGGGTGACAGCAGAGTTTTCTGTTCTGAGGAGGCGACTCTGGGATCCACTTCAGCATAGTCAGGGGTTGGCTGGGAGGAGCAGGGATAGAGCGGGCAGCACAGATTGGCCATAACGGCTATGAAAGCTGGGCCATGAGTACCAGGGTAGTTTATTACTCATCTTCTTGATTTTTCTCTATGTTTGAAATTGTTCATAATAATTTAAAAAATCCTTTTTTGGGGGACAATAGTCATCCAGGCTAGATTCGTGTATCTGGTGGTAGGGAAGATGGAGGAGGTGTATGAAGGTTGACATCAATACTGATGAATGACAAGAGCCTCAGACGTCCCCAGATGCCTTCCTGAAGCATTGCTGTGTGCAGACAGTGCTTGTCAGGGGCAAGATAAACAGTCCGTTAAGGAAACCAGACACCTTGCACCAATACCTGCTGGTTCCAGACTTTTCCAAGGCCAGGCTTGTCATTCATGGTGAGATCTTGTCATCTCTGAGAAGTGAACCCTAGTGATCGTTTCACCAGCAAGTTCTCTGTAGTTCATTTTAAAAAGAAACAGAGAATCAGACCTGAAATATGTCTTTAAAGGGATAGGGAGTGCCACGCTGGAAGCTGGCTGGTTGTCTGAAGTCAGTGCCAGAGCCCCAGGGTGGCTGTCAGCCCAGAGGAGTGTTTAAGTGGGATTATCTGAGCTCCTTGCTGCTGCAGGGATGGATGTTTTCTAAGTGGAACCTCTTCTCCTCACAGTGATCAGGCGAGTCGCCGAGTAAAATCGTGGTCACAAAGAACATCACCAGGCAGGCCCCTAATGAGAAGCTGTTGACAGAAAAATTGCTCTGACATTCATCAAAACGCCAGTAAATGTCAAGGGATGGACTAGAGACACCGCAGCTCATAAATTCTCCAGGGGCCTCAAGAGCAGAGTTTGGGGACGAAACACTTGCTCTGCCTTTCTCCTGAATGGTGCTAAGGAAACTTCCAGAAAGCTTGGGCATTTATTGGGCAGTTCACCCTGACGGTCTGGGGGGGATGTCACTAGGAGGGGCACCCCAACTTTCGGTCAGAGCATCTTGTGTTGGGTACCAAGACTAAGTCTGTATCTCTTTAGTCACTTAGAACTCGTCTTCGTGATGTCACAGTTTGTAAGGTAACTGGGTGCTGAGATCCCTCCTGACTTGAAATGCTAAAGTTTCACATAGAAGGATCCATTTGCTCACGAATAAGTCAGAATTTATTTTTCCTCTTGGTTCCTGTAGTACTTACTGCCTGTGCTATTCATTTGGCAACCGGCCCGGTGGCCTCATTGTAAGATGTGTTCCGTGGCTAAATCCTGTTTCTACTTTTTTTGTGAGGGGAGGGGGTGTTCTTTACCTCTTGCCAACCAACCCTAAATTTTTGCTCTCTCTGTTTTATCACCAGAAATGTAAGCATTTGGAGGCCAAAACATGTGTCAGCTGTGCTTTAAAGAAAGCAAATGGACTTTTCGGAACCCCCTGGGTCTGATTTCATCCAGTGTGACTCCTGAATACTAACCTACACAGAAACTCTATAAACTTTCCTGGACATACAGAGAAAACATGGATTTAATTCACGTTCTGTTCAACTGCTTAACTTTGCAAAACTGATTTAGAAAATATGGCCTGAGAATTTTAAAGAAATTTCTCATGTCTGTATCTTGAGCTTGGATGGGGTTGGGGGGAGCTGTGCCCTGGCTGCATTAAACTGGACCCGGCAAATCTCATGGGAGATCTGCTCCATGCTGGGCAGCGTCCAGGCTCTGAGAAATAAACAAGACTGATGTGGCCTGCAGTGTTGGAGCACGGGGGGCATGATACACTAGACTGTGAGTTAAAATAATAATTCAGCGTGCTTCCTGCACAACAAAAGTATCTACGAAGTGATGGGATGTGGCCTTCACCTAAAAGCCTGTACAAGGGGTGGAACCCCTGGATTTCAGACTCAACCCTGCCCCCTACTGGCTGTTTGATGACAGGCACGTCACCTAGTACCTTTGTGTTTTAGTTTCTTTTCTGTAGAATAGGGTTCATAAAGCCTAGTGCACAGAGACTTTGTGAGGATTTATGTATTTACATCCATAAAATGCTTCAATGGTGCCTGGCACAGAGCAATCACTACATCAATCAAAGCACTGGTAAGCTTTAAATCACATGACATTTTGACTCATACATTTCCCCCCTCTTTCTAAATTCCTAGAAATTTCTTAAAGTGGTAAGTACCACCTCAGTACAAACCTTGGTAAGGTATATATTGAAAACATAGAACATAAAAGCGAGAGACTTCTTAAATGTGTAGACAAATACCTGCAAATTGTTTTTTGGGTCAAAGCTGAGACATCATTATAAAATCAATGAGGACGTCAGGGTACCTCCATGGTGGGAACATAAACCCCACAACACTGGATTCACCCGGCCCCTAGTCTTCCTCCCTGCCTTGCCTGTGGCAACAGCCATCTCCCTCTCCCCCAGGGAGCCAGAGAGGGCCAGGTCATCCCACAAGACACCCTATAGGTCCAGGATGGCCTGCCAGTTTCTCAGGGGCCTCTGTTTGGAACCTGAAAGATACATTTGGAGCTCCAGACCATGAAATGAAAACCCTTGCATGACTGAAATTTCACAAATTTATTAATGGTAACAGGTCAACTTCAACCAACTCTGGCCTCTTGATGACTGCAAGGAAAGAATACTCATTCATTAATCAAATATTTTAAAACAATTTAAAAACTTAGTCCAGTGGGTTTGCAGAAAGCAGAGAGGAAAGGGGGGCCCCTAGACAAAACTAGGCTTCCCTGGTGGATTAGTCAGTAAAGAATCTGCCTGCAATGTAAGAGACCCAGGTTCAATCCCTGGGTTGGTAAGATCCCCTGGAGAAGGAAATGGCAATCCACTCCAGTACTTTTCCCTGGGGAAATCTCATGGATACGGGACAGAGGAGGCTGGTCCATGGGGTTGCAAGAGTCAGACACGACTTGGTGACTAGACCGCCACCAGACAGAACTAGGGTGATTGCCAGTTTCGATAGAGCTCTGCCCACCGGGCTAGCAAAAGGCTCAGGTGTGGCTGCCAAGAACCGAGGATCTGTGATGGAGCTCTTGTTCTCCAGGGTAATCAGGTGTTTTCACTCTTCACCACTTCCAGGGAAAAATCCATCTTCTCCATTTGTAGAAGAGCATTTTCTTTGGGCAAAGCTACTTGTTTTCAGGTCTTGTGGCAAGTTTCCAATCCAGTGCTGCAGAATCCACAATGTCACAACCAGGAGGACAAGAGGGTCCATGCAGCATTTTTACAGAAGGGGACCTGGGCGATGAAAGAGACCCCATCACCCGCACGGACACACGGCTGGTTCGTGGCAAACCTGGGACCTGAACCTGGTGTTCTTCGAGGTCAAACCTGTGCTTTCCTCATAATTCCCTTGGTAAGCAAAGCTGTGTTGCTGCAGCTTGACAGTTTCTGATTGGTTTCCTTTGAGTGCGTCGGTCTCTGTCTCTCTTGGCTGGAACAGCGATCTTTGTGGGGAGAAAAGAAACACGTATGGTGTCAGGGGCAGGGGATCCACAGTCAGCTAGATGCTGGTTCGGCTGTGGCCACGGCCTTCACTTCTCTGAGCCTCTTAACTACCAGGGCAGCAGAGAGAGCTCCTTCCTAGGCTAGCCTGGCTCAGCGTATCTGCTGGATCTCCGCACAGTCGCTGCAGGGAAATGAATCACGTATCCACGCTGTTTTCTTGAGGGCTCAGGCCGGACGGAAGCAGATGCCCCCTTCACTGACTTTCCAGCCCCGTCCCCTCCGGGCGCGGGGCCCACTGAGCTCAGAGAAGCTCCCCGAGCAGCGGACGGCGCAGAAGGAAAGGTGAACACACGCTTTCCAAAAGCGGTCGTCCTGTGTGCCGACCAGAGAGCTTTTATTCACTGTCCCAGTGGAAGGAAGTAGAGATGCAAATTAACCCCCAATTCATATCTGCCTTGGGGATGAATTATGTGACACTGGTGGTTGGGTAGCAGGTTTTATTCCAGGATTATTTTCCGCTCCGACGATTATTAGGATTTATAGCGCGTCCCCCGAGGGCACTTCAGCTTACAGGCTGGGAAGCCAGCCTGGAGGCCTGAGAATTTCCTGGTTGGGAGCTATGGTTCAGTGCGTACCGAAACTGGAAAGGCAACTTTTGGTTTTCACTGGGACGTGGGAGAAGGTTTTGCTGACTTTCAACAAAAGCCCAGAGAGTATAACACCCTCTCCTCACTATGGGATCTGAGATGGCCGCACAATGACCCCCACGGTGAGCAACCCGAAAGGGCCCCGCCGGCGGCGTTGTTAGTGAGCAGATCATCATGGCCAGTCCTTCACAGCCTGGTCTGGAATATCAGCCCGTTGTTTGTCAGATTCCTAGTAAAACAACAAAACTGCACCGGTGGTTTGCCAATAGTCAAATCCCACGTCGCCTGTGAGCTTGTAAAGTCCTCCAGCAGGGGGCGCGCTCGGCCCAGCTCTGGGTTCCGAAAGGCTGCCCGGTGGCGGTCAGGTCTGCAGGCCGGCCTCACTGCAGCCCAGGTTCCCCCACAAGGTGGGCAGGCGGGGGAGGGCACTCACGGCTTTATCAACAGACAGAGACTGGGACACTCACTCTACCCCGTCTCCCCCACTCGTCTGCAGGCTGGAGGTGATGGTGGCCCTGCTCGGCGGGGTGCTGGTGGGCAACGAATGAGGACCTATGGGGTGCTGGCATGTACTGGTGGAGGCTCTGATGATCTCTCTTCTGAGGAACATTCTTAGTAACAAGCTTCTCCTTTCCAAGAAAACACTCCTTGTCACCTTTCTAGACTCTGGCAAGGAAAAAAAAATCCAATCTCAACAGAAACCCACTTGGAGACTGCCCTTCCAGGGGCTGATTGCCTTACTGGCTTAGAATAAGAACCAGTTAGTGAAGCCTCAAGGTTCTGTCTTTGGTACTAATTACACTTACAGCCACTCAACTGGTAGGTTTAAAAAAAAAATCAGCCCCAGGCGTGACCAGAGGTCTAGGACATTTCTGGAGCCTAAACGGGCCGGAAGCCAGAAAGTAAGATTTTCAGGTCCTAAACCATCTTTGGGGAATTTAAACACTTGAAGTTAATCTGGACTCTTTACCAGAAGCTGAGCAGAGCTTGGGAATGCTTCCAGAGTAGATGATTCTTCATGGGTATAACGTGTGTTCTGTGTCCCTCCTTTTCTTCTGCAATACTTGAATTCTCAGTCCAGGGTCCAGGTTCCCAGTACCTGGGACCTTCATTAGAGAAGCACCGGGCACCTGCTAGATGTCCATTAGCACAGGCATCAAAGAAAGAGCTAACTGATTTTCTTCTTTTAAGCAGCTTGGGAAGTTGGGAAGATAAAATGGTCAGTCTCACTAAATAGGTAATCTTTCAAAGACCCCAAAGATTATCCCAAAGCCATAGGTGTGATTATTTTTCGAAAGAACCAAGATTTTCAGAGTGAAGAGTATCTTGTGGAGATTTGAAATGCTTCACCTGTGAAGGCAAACAGCACCACGTCCACCTTGGGGGTACTTTCTGGTAAGAGTCAGGCTGAAATCCTTCCTTCCTGCCTCAGTTTACAGCACCTTCTCCCCTGTGGGGTGTCCTCTCACCTAAGGTCCCAGAAGGAGCATCACAGGTGGGCTTTCTCACACAGCTGGCTCAGCTGAGGTGTGCACGGCCCTTCTGCTGACATTGGTGCCCGACTCTCCAGGTCGCCCCTTCCCCAAGGAGTTGTGGCTCCTAACACAGACCATGTGCACTGAGACCATTACCAATGCTGGAAGAGCAGGCTGACAGCTACAGTCACAGGCAGCGGCGGTGGTTGGGGGTTGGAAGGCTGGGCGTGGGGTGGTGGGGTCCTGAGCACTGCTCACAGGGCTCACGGCCCCCGGCTCCTCTAATGAGGCTGCTCAGTGTGACCAGATGGGTTTCCTCTTCTGGAGGAAGGCCTTGACCCCCTCCTGGCCATCCGGCAGGCCCAGGTTGTTCACCATGGTCTGGGAAGTGAGGTGGTAGGCAGTCCTGAGGTCCTGGGCCAGCTGCCAGTAGAAGGCGGCTTTGCCCAGCGACAGCACGGGCTGGCTCAGTGAGGCCACCTTCCTCACAATCCTCATGGTCTCCTCCTCCCGCCACTCCTCCGGCACCACCCTGCTCAGCAGCCCATGGAGCAGGGCCTCTTGGGCAGAGATGGGCTCCCCAGTGAAGAGCATCTCCAAGGCCACCTGCGGGAGGAGATAGGGCTGTTAATAAGTCGTCCTGCAACCTGGGCCCCACCTGCTCCTGTTCACTCTCCTGACAGCCTCGGCCCAGTTACCTCCTCCTCAGACACTGTCGCCCATCACCTCTAAGGTCCTCCGTCCCCAGACTCTGGCCGGGATGGCATCTGCAAGTGCCCAGGAGAGGGGGACCCTCCTCCTCTCCTTCTGGTCACATGTCACTGCAAATCACACCCCAGCACCATTCCTCTTTCAGACTGCATTTTCCTTCTTTGCACTTTCACCACTTATTATAGATTTTACATTTGTTTATTGTATTATCTCCTTTGTTGGCATGTGAACCTCTCTAGGTCGGAGACTTCTTTTTTTACTGCTCTGTTTATTTCTGTATCACCAGCACCTGAAGATGTACCTTGTACATAGTTGGCAGCTTATAGGATATTTATTGGTGAGAGTTGTTTATTCCACCCCCCCACCCCGCCACTGTGCCAGGTCTTAGTTGCGGCATACTGGCTTTTGTTCCCTGACCGGGAATCTAATCTGGGCCCCCTGTATTGGGAGCTTGAAGTCTTAACCACTGGACCACCAGGGAAGTCTCTCGGTGAGTGAATTAAGGAATAGATGGAGAGAGGCAAACAGAGAGGCGATGCTACAGTCCTTCAGAGGCCAGGCCAGAAGCGGACACAGCTTCCGCTGAGGCCCCATTCCCCATACTCTCTGGTGATTTGCACACGGGCTGGGTAGCTAGGCTGTCACCTAACGCTCTCCAGCTTGCTGGTTCTGATTAACCAGACGGTTAGATTCCCCAGATACACAGAGCTCCTGTGGATAAACAGGGGGAAGCGAGTGTTCCCGCAGGGAGACGTGGCTGGTCTGGGAAGCGGAAGCTCTGGTCTTTCACCGTGATCTCGGGGCCCACGGCACCCACTATTGGAGGGGCTGGGCGAGGCCAGCTCTGGGGGAGGGAGCAGCCGCACCAGGAAGGTTGTTTACAAGGTGCAATGAAGATGCATGTTGAAGTCACCCCGGGGGCGGGGGCACTTTGCACGTGGGGGAGATGATTCGCGCCCGGGTTCAGCCTGTTCGGTTCAGTCTGGTTAGCACACGAGAGCTCCTCGCCATGGTTGCTGGTCCAGTGGACAAAAGGCGGCAGCCACCTCACAGCTGGGCAGTTCCCTACGATGACCAGCAGAGGGCACTGGAGACACACGCCTGCTGCAGCCGGCGTGAAAGGGGCAGAGCTTCTGGACGGGGCCGGTGTGCAAAGGCACCCGCTAGATTTGTGAAGGTTTTGCGGCTTTGCTTCCCGGCGGATGTGCACGGGGATGCGGCCTCGTCACCGGTACAGTCGGTGGCCGCTGTACCAATATGTCCCCGAGGGGTGCGGGCAAGCATCGACCAGGCAGGTGTGTTTTGGTCAGGTTTAGATTTCTGTGACTCCCTGGTTTTCCTCTTAGAGGGGCCACGCCTCAGGTGAGGTTTAAGCAGCTTGGTTCGGGAACTGGGTTCCCTGGGAATTAAAGGCCTGCTTTTGTCGCATTTCCCCCCCTTCTTTCTTCTGAAAAACTAATTTAAATGTTGACACATATGATCAACCTGTAAGTTTCTAGGACTCAATTGTAAGCCTTGATTTTAAAAGTTTGCTTTGAGAAAGAATAGATTCTTAGCTTGGAGAAGGAAAGGGGAACCCACTCTAGTATTCTTGCCTTGAGAAGTCACATGGACAGAGGAGCCTGGCAGGCTACAGCCCAAGGGGTCGGCAAAAGAGTTTGTTATGACTGAATACCTAAACAGTAGCAGATTCTTATCTGGACAGTAAGGGCTGATCTAAAGGTTTCAAAGGCCTCAACACAGAATCTTCTAGAATATGTGCTGCCGAAGCGAGCACAACACAGAATCTTCTAGAATGTCAGGGGTTGGAACTGAGCAGTGGCAGGTTGGCCAAGCAGACAGCCACCACCTTTAATGTGCAAAAGGCCTGGAGATGAGATTTGATTTGCAATTATAGCAATTATAAAATTGTTCATAAGCTCCGACAATATCTTTGTGATGTGTTTTAATTTAAGGTCCCGGCGCTGAACAGGGACTTAAGTATTTATTGAATATATAACATTTAAGGTAAGTGTGTATCCTGGTGGGATCTAGACACCCCCTGACTGAGGACCCTGGAGCAAGCTGTTGTGTTCTGAGGGTCACCTTGTCTCACCCGGAGCCCACGTCCAGCTGGTTTTCATGGTGTGGGTGTTTGTAGGTACCTGTGATCAGAATTGTCTCACAAACATATTTCTGTAAAAGCTAATGAGGAGGCAAATGGAAGGCAGGCAAGCACCCTTGAACTTGGACCCTTGGCCCGATTTCCCTTGGGCCTCATTTCTTTTGTGCCTCAGGCTACGAGCAACTGCTGATTTCCCTAGTTGGTGCTAAAATGGACAATATATTCTAGAAAGCAGTTTAGGTTCCCCACCTGCTATGAATCTGCATGTATGCATGCTAAGTCAATTCAGTCATGTCTGACTATGCTATCCTATGGACTATAGCCCGCCAGGCTCCTCTGTCCATGCGATTCTCCAGGAAAGAATACTGGAGTGGGTTGCCGTGCCCTCCTCTAGGTGATTTTTCCTGACCCAAGGATCAAACCCACATATCTTAGATCTCCTGCATTGGCAGGCAGATTCTTTACCACTAGTGCCACCTGGGAAGCCCTATGAATCTGACCCTCCTTTAAAAACAGATTTTCAATTGAGAATGAGGATGTATTTTTCTAGAATGAGGAAACCACCAGTTTTCACTTGAGTGTTCAGTAAACACTCTCTTACAATGTTATAGGAAGGAGGAAAGCTTTGTGAAGTGGACTTCACTCAGGTCAACGATGGCAGAAGAGCTCTGGGCACGTTCAACACACCATGTGCAGGACGTCCCTGCAGCCACCGCAAAAGTGACTCACTCAGTGTATCAGCTCCTTTCCAAGCACACTGGAGTGAGACAGCTTGTCAGCAAACAGAAAGCCAGCGACAGTGTCCTAGCCTCTTACACTGGCGTATGTCACCATGCTGTTACGGCTCATGGGCAGCCTTTCTGTGCAGTGAAACTGTGTCTCAGCTGCATTTCACATGAGTGCAAAAGATGTTTGCCTTCATGAAGACAAAGCAAATCTGGAAACTTAGCCAGCTGTACTGAGGGGCAGGCAAGAGTGAAAAACAATGATTTACAAACAGACAGCTACAGGGATGATGTCCTGACACAGGACGTGAGTACATTAGCCAGCGCTGCTTTGGGCAGAATGTCCAGACTCACACTGTACTTTCAACAAGAAAGTTCTGGAGTTGACCCTCACAGGCACTCAAGGATCACAGCTGGGGAGGGGCGGGGGGAGGCACGGGGAGTCGTTACCTTGCTCGGCACTGCTCTCCCCAAGGCCGCTGCGGGGGTGGAACAGAAGAGCCCGCTGTTCACACCCGGCGTGGCAAAGGAGGACGTGTCACTTGGCACGGCAGTGTCACAGCTGGCAACCATGACACCCAGCCGCGGTGGCCAGGCCACTCACCATGGCGATGATGGGGACTGGATCAGCATCATGACCTGAGGAGCAAACACACCTGCTTCACTTCCATCCAAGAGTGAGGTGGACGTCAAAGCTTGTCATTTTATGTGATTTTACTGTTCAGAGCCCTTTTCAAATCCATAAGTGTATCAGATTCTATGACCAAGGAGAATAAGTTGCATGAAATCTCAACTGTGAATCAGACTGTATGATTTGGTCTCCTTGAGATCCAGGAGGAAGGATCCAGGACTCCAAGGCTCACCAGGCAAGTGACTCCCTAAGGCCATCAGACCCAAGAGTGGGGCTGTGGGGTCTGAGCCGTCTCTGTCTGACTCCAGGCCCCTAGTCTGACCCTGAGCATGACTTCAGTGAGGGCGCTGTCCCCTGGACCACTCCGCTCACAACCCCCTAGAGAAGAGGGTTGAGTGACTGTGGGAAACAAGCTGCTCTGTTCCAGCGATGGCGGTGTGGAGCTCTCATGTTAAAAGCTGGGACACAGCTTCCTTACTGATGACTTCTCCAGCTGCCACCGTGATTCTCTCACTTCTACTAAGATGGGGGGAACACCCTGCTGTCCTCAAAGTAAAATTCCAAAGTGCACAGACAGGGGAGCCAGAAACTGGCTTGCGTGAGACCTCTGCCCTCAAATCTCCCGAATTTTAACTTATTTTTGCAGCTTATGAAATAACTTGGCTAATTTCTCCATCTTTTCCTTGACATGCTTAACCGATTGTGTTGCTATGATAACTTCAGTGTAATGTTTTCCCTTCAGTCAAACATTCAGTCAAACTTCAGTCAAAATGTTTGCCCTTAGACCCTGGCTGGAGGAAGAGGAGGAGGGACTCTGGGTTGGCTTCCCAGCAGTCACTCCAAAGAAAATGACCTTCACGGGTTCCCAGGTTTTGCCTAAGGAACTCACCTTTTGTGTTCGTGAACATTTGGCACTTGTCAGCTTTATTCTAAAATGACCAATTGTGCATTTAGGGATATGATATATTCTTGACTTCAAGGGGGTCACCTTTCAGATTCTGGTAAATGCTAATGGCCCTCCTCCAGAGGAATGCACATATATACCCCCACCCCAAACTGCTGGTGGGTTTAGGGGGTTTGTGCCTATAGGTGAGGGTGGAGATGGTGGGGACTATGGTAGCCAGGCGGCTGCATAAAAACTTCTGAGGTCTGAGGCCTGAGGTCGGACTGCAAAGACAGAGAAGGCTGTTTCAGCTCCGAATGTCATCTGTGGCCTGATCAACTGAGGGTGTGAAAAGTTCATTGACTGTAACTTGGGCAGCATAGTCTGTCACCCGCCTTTCATCTAAGAAGGCCTGAGATTTCACATGAGCTGGTTGAGTGATACTTAGGCAGTCCAGTAGATCACTAACATTAAAAATATCCTACCCTGATCAAGTGTTTCTTCTCCTTCTCATTTTGCCCCATTCTTGATGTGTAAGTAATTAACCCTCGTGAGGCACTTGTGTTCAGTGACAAATCTATTATAAGATTCAGATGCCAAGCCAGTCCGTGGATCTTCCTTCCTTTCCACCATCCCCTCTTCTTGTGTGTGCTTAGTTGCTCAGTCGTGTCTGACTCTTTGCGACCCCATGGACTGTAGCCCAACAGGCTTCTCTGTCCATGGGGATCTTCTCTGTCCATGGGGATTCTCCAGGCAAGACTACTGGAGCGGGTTGCCATGCCCTCTTCCAGGGGATCTTCCCGACCCAGGGATTGAGCCCAGGACTCCCACATTGCAGGCAAATTCTTTACCGTCTGAGCCCCCAGGGAAGCCCTCACCTCTTCTCATGCAGGAACAAAATGAGGAAGTATTGGCCTCATTCTGCTCCAATCTGCCTGCTGGTTACACCTGCAAACTGAAATCTTGCACAAGTTCATGGTGCTCAGACTTATCAGGATGATTTGATTTTCTTAGACAAAGTCTTAAAGAAGTCAATACACTTAAACCTCTCTTTTACTATGTCAGGACAAGGTCCTGTCTGTGTCTTTTTCAGTGATCTGGGGGCATCCATATGGTAGAAACTTCCAAGAAACCTGGCCTTTGTCCTCTGAAGAAGCTCGGCTCCCCTGTGGCCCTTTGCTGACTGTTTAAGATCTCAGTTCATGAAAGTATCACAGCAAAGTGACAAAAGCAGGCCATTTAGGGGAAGATGGGAGGGCTCTGCTGGTTCTCTTTGCTGATTTTCTATTTGGCCAAACATATCAGTAGGAAATAACTTTTAAAAGCACCAAGTCCCAGCAAACAAACGGCACAATGTCCCATAAACATCATTAATGTGAAACGAAAGACCAGGTCTTGGCTCTGACTTGCTTCCATCTCTATGAAGTCAAGTCAATCATTTTTCAGGTTTGTCCCTCCACAAAATGAAAACTATGATCTCCTTAGGGGGTTCTGGAAAGGCGAGGGAAACAAGAACGTATCCCAATCACCTTCCCCTTCCCCTCTCTGATGCTCACGTCTGTCTGGTCTACATTGAAGGTCTCCTCAAGTATTTGTTGCATCATTAATGACCAAAGGAATGAATGAATAAGTCAATGTATGAAGGAGAAATTAGGTGAAGTAATCCTAGGGTTATGAAATGGCTTTATACATCTTCTTTCTCAGCTCAATTTCCAGTTTTCAGGTCGGCTGGAAATTCTCCGTTTCTTCTGTTCCCTCAGTATCTTGCAACTTTGCATATAGCAGGCACTCCAGAGCTGCTCATTATATGGACAGTGTGTTACTTAAGGTGGATTCTATATTTTTTATTATCCAGTTGATCTGATACATGTATAAGTCATCCCCAACTTTGTGCTTCCTCCTACAGGTTGTTGATGTTGTTTAGTCACTAAGTCGTGTCCGAGTCTTTGCGACCCCATGGACTGTAGCCTGTCAGGCTCCTCTATCCATGGGATTTTCCAGGCAAGACTACTGGAATGGGTTGCCATTTCCTTCTCCAGGGCATCTTCCCCACCCAGGGTTTGAACCTGCATCTCTTGCATTGGCAGGCAGATTCTTTACCACTGAGCCACCAAGGAACCCCCTTCTTCCTCTATATCTGTTGTCAGTTTCCCTTCTTAATGTGGTTAAAGAGACAGAAAAGGGAGAAGAGGAAAAATAAAGAGGTTAATTTTCCTACTTGGAGGCAGTGATTATAAAGGTTAATTGAAAGAAGGGTTTGGAAATAATTTTTTAAATCATTATTGTTATGAATGCTCTCTTTCCCATTGACAGAGTTGTTTTAGTTTAAAACTTTAAACATTTTTAATAATCTTAGGTCCTTCTTTTCTAAAAAGGTACAGTTCCTCTCTCTTTTTTTTTTTCTTTTTTAATGTTCTAAACCACTACAATATTGTAAAGTAACAGTTCCAGTCTTTACTTCTTACTTAAGATGTGGGTACCAAGATGTACCCTGTAAGGCAGGAATGGCAAATCTTGGTAGTAGTGTGTGTTTTCCTTTCTTTGGCCCATTGCATGATCAAATGCTAACCAGTCACTTCTGAAAAGTTGAAACCAAATATTTGCTTGTATGAAGGGTTCACCAGTGACCACAGAGGTTTCAGTAGTTCTGCAGTGGTGACATATCATAGCTTAAATGCTTATCTGTACACTAGAAGCCTAATTCAATATTTCATACAGTTATCACTCTCAGGCTTGCAGTGTTGACCGTCACCCTGGCTTACCTCAGAACAAGTTCAAAATACTTCTGCATGATAATCTGGGCCTTGTTCATCCGTCAGTTCCTTTAAATCATGTCCAGAAGAAAATACAGGCCCTTCAGCTGCAACATTTCCAGTTGAGAAAAGAAAAGACAAAGATGTAAACAGCCAGAGTTGAGACAGTCAGTTACCTGTCTACTGAATAACTTCAGGGAGTGATCGAATTGATGCTCTGGACACTTAGAGAAAGCTGTTTCTTTTCTTTTTTCTATTTCTTTCACTATGGAAACAGCCTTAGAGAAAGTTAATGGCCTGATTTTGATAAGAATAATTCCAGTTAGCTGGAAGAGCTATAGCCAGTATTTTATGATGACAGCACAGGGTGAGGCTCTAAAAAGGTCCCTGGTGGAGACCAGTGAAAATACACATTATGAAAAGGAGAAGGCTCAGTAACCAACTGAAATCAGCAACCAACTATCTTCAGAGTTGTCCCCTGGGTCTCAGCTTTTTTTTTGAGACTTGGCCTGGCCTGAGTGTATCACCTCACCCAGGGTCACGTAAATCCACCAGAGCCTTTGGCTGCATCCCTGTCTGTTAGTCTGCCCCAAGGGCTGGAATTAGGAAGGTCAGGGCGTGAAGAGAATTCCTTTATTGTAAAAACAAGGGACCCGAGGAGGTGGTTTAATTGTCATTGTTGTCATTAACAACAGCAAAATGTGATCCCTTGACGAGCTGGTAACATTTTACATTTCCTCTGATCATGGCAGTTGTGACAGGAAGTACTGTTCCTTTTAAGCAAGCCAAGGAACAGTGTCATTTGGAAGTGACCTGCCTTCGATGTATCCAGGTTACAGCAGTCAGAGGACTGCTGATCTCTACCAGCGTATTTCTTTTTTCTTCACCACATAAAACAGTTGAAAATGTATATTCAGCTACTGATAAAAGGTCACATTCTCCAGAAACACTGATCGTTAATTAAAGAAATACAAAAGCATCACAGGGCAGTTTCCATATTACTCGTCTGCGACTACTTTAAAATACTGATGTTGCTATTATTTATACCATCATCATCATCACCAGCTCATCTGCTAAAAATTCCTACTGGAAAAAAGAGCAAGGAAAGAACTGGGCAATATCTGGCACGCGTTCTGGCACCACTGAAGAAGGGTGCACATCTCAGCTGAGAGCCTGCTAAGAGTCGGAAGAGAAGCCCATCGTACGTCCTAACAGCCTGGTCCTAGCCAAAAGGACTCTACCAAAAGGACTGGCGATTAAACCCATCGCATAGAGCCCACAAGGACGTCAGTTCTCAGCATAGCCTCCTGTGGCAATGTGCAGTATCCGCCAAGAAAGGAAACACATGCTTTTACTGCACAGTAATGTCTGCTATAATTTCCATAGCAGGTAGTGTCAGGACCAAGGTTCCTGCCATGTACGGTTTAAGGAGCTTCAAAATAATGCCCTAGTTAACTAAAGAAATCTGAGACACCTCTTCTGGGTTCTGCAGAATGCTGAGGATGGACATTTCATCAATAACTGAAATGATAATGACCTTCAGATCCTGGCTTTCAGCTTCATGAAGGATGTCGCTCTGGAGAGATTTCAGCATGGCCAACGACAGTGCGTTTCTTCTCTTTGGCTCACTCAAGATGATGGTCCTGCAAAGAACATTTTATAATTACTGGGTTGTGTGCCAGTCAAAACCAGTGAGGACCCCTGCAATTCCTTTCTAATTTGGGAACTGTTTTTTTTTTTTTTTTTTTTTTAACTTTGTGCTATGTATTGAGGTATAGCCAGTTAACAAAGTTGTGACAGTTTCAGGTGAACAGGGAAAGGACTCAGCCATACATATACACGTATCCACTCTCCCCCAACCCGCCTCCCATCCAGGCTGCCACATAACACTGAGCAGAGTTCCATGTGCTATACAGTAGGTCCTTGCTGATTATCCATTTTAAATATAGCAGCGTGTACATGCTCATCCCAAACTCCCTAACTATCCCTTCCTCCTAACAACCATAAGTTCATTTTCTAAGTCTGTGAGCCTCTTTCTGTTTTGTAATTAAATTCTTTTGTATCATTTCCTTTTAGATTCCACATATAAGGGATGTCATATGATATTTCTCCTTCTCTGTCTGATTTACTTCACTCAGTGTGACACTTTCTAGGTCCATCCCTGTTGCTGCAAATGGCATTATTTTGTTCTTTTTAATGGCTGAGTAATATTCCATTATATATATATATACATATATATGTACATATATATGTATATGCCCCACATCTTCTTTACCATTCTTCTGTTGATGGACACTTAGCTTGCTTCCATGTCTTGGCTATTGTAAACAGTGCTGCAACGAACATTGGAGTGCATGTAACCTTTCGAATCGTGTTTTTCTCCAATATATGCCCAGGAGTGGGAATGCAGGTTATATGGTAGTTCTATTTTTAGTTTTTTAAGGAACCTCCATACTGTTCTGCATAGTGACTGCACCAATCTACATTCCCACCAACAATGTAGGAGGGTTTGGGGACCTATTTTTAAAACCCTGGAAAAGAGAGCTGTTGGCACTCAGAGGACATTGAGAGGGTTTGTCAACTCTCTGGAGTGACAGCTCAGTCAAAACAAGGGGGCTACCTGAAATGTGGGGGCTTTTCTCCCCTTGCTCTCGAGTTGTTTCCCTTTTTCTCCACATCTGTCTTGGACTATTACCACCACCTCCACAGAAAGGGCAAGGCATAGGAGTTCCAACATAATCACCACCCAGGCTGAGTGGTTGCATGGAGGGTAAGACAGGTGGGGGCTGGAGGAGTCCGACATGCAGCGCCACCTTCAACCTGCTTCTTCCCATTGTTCTTCAGAAAGAACGGGTAGAAAAGGAGCCAGGAATGAAAATACACCCCTGAATCTCCTCCCACCCACACCATGGAAGAGGCAGCCGAGGTGCAGACGCCAGCAGGCACATGCATCTCCCCACCTTTCCTGTAGTGATACTGTGTAAGCCAGCAAAATCACTCCTGCTGTCTGAGAATGGGGTGCTACGTGCAGAACTGTTGCAGCAAGAGGGTCTCCCAGCCATGTTGTCCCTCAAAAACCAGCGTTCAAAGGCTTGCTTGCTGTTTTAAGGTACTCCATGAGCTGGTGGTGATAACCTGGGTTGTCACCTTGCTGTCTGCACACAGAAATGTCTTGTTTTTGCTCTTATAAGGAACAGTCAGCAAGCTAGATGCCCGGTGATTGTTGTGTGTTTTCTGCTTCCCAGCCGTCTCCGGCTATTTTTCTGCCTTCCTCATTCTGCATCTGGTATTTCCACTGCTGTGTGTGTCACCTTGCGTCTTCCTTAAATAGCCTCTGTTTTCTGGGAAACCCATTGATGACTGAATTTATTTTGGAGTATTAAGAATAACCATTTTCTCTGGAATGCCACTTTGGTTTTGCTGCCATCTTTAGGTGGTTGCGATAGTCATCATAGTCATCATTTGGCTTCTCATACTCTCTCCTAAGCACAAAAATGACTCATGGCTGATATGCTGACAGCCCCAGAAACCTATATTCTGGCGGTGGTGGAGAGAGACTGCTGATAAACCTTCCAGTGAAATAATTAGTGTGCTCACTGTGACAAACCTAAAAAGCTGCCCTCCTATCGGTGACATAGGCTTAAATTAAATCCTAAGGCCTTGGGCAAAATTGTGTAAAAAGATGCCAGCCCTCAGATGCCCTTGATTTGCTGTGTGTCCCATTATTCCTTTGGCCTGAGCGTCACACACCCTGTCAGAGTGCTCTGAATTGCGAGTTTGCTCTTCAACCCCGTATCACCAGGCTTCTGTTCCTGCCATTCCACTGAGGCTGTTGCCACCGAGAATCCCGATTGCCAGAACTAAACCCAATGCCGCTGTGATCCCACCCGCCTTCTGGAAGCATGTCCCTCCTCTCTCGTTTTTTTGGTGCTTCTCCGGCTGCTCCTTCTTGACTTTGGGGATGGGTTCCTCGCCTTCTGCTCACCTCTAGATGGCACGATCCTCAGGGTTGTCTCTTCTTGTTCCATACACTCTTCCCAGGCACCTTCCCCATGGCCTTGGCATCAGCTACACCTCTGTGCTGACCATGCCCAATCTTTGCCTCATTTCAAACCTCTGAGCTCCAGACCCACAAGTTCACTAGCATGGCTTCTGGACTCTCCTGCCAAGGTGCCCCTTGAGCCTCCTTTTCCCAGTGACCAAACAGACCCCCTGTCTTTGCTTATCTCAGAAAGCCATCCTGGATTCCTGTTCAGTGGGTTATTGAGACCTGATTGCTCCGTTCCGTGTCAGAGGTCATCAAACCCGGTGGATAACTCCTCCTGAGAATCTCACAGGTCTGAATTCCCCAGTGGCTACCTTGTCTTGCACCTGGAGCTTTAACACCACCCCTTCTGAAAGGGGATCTCTTTAAGAGTGAGGTCACCACCAGGGCACCACCAGCTGATAAAAATGTAAACTTTTAAAAAATGTTTTATTTTATCACCACCAGGTGATAAAAATGTAAACTTTCCATTTACGAGGCAAGAGACAGTTCCTGTAGATGCCACAGTGAGCTGCCTGGAGTCCATCCCATTGCCATAAACCACCCACAGGTCTGTGGGGCAAGACGCTGCCAGGCTCCCATGCGGAGGAGACACTTGACATGTATCTGTTGATTGAATTCATGATCAAAAGCAGCACTTCTATTTTGCAAGGCCAGTTCCACCAACCGCCGTGGATTCTCCCCTCGTCTAGTTTCCTGGCATCTCTTTTAAACCCAAGTGGAGAGCACCCTGGAATGGCTCAGCAAGAGTGGGGGTAGCTTTGGAGGCAGATGGGCCTTTCTCTCTCAGCCCCTCTGCCTCCTAGCTGTGTGGCCTCCAACAGGCCGTCCTCTGAGCTCATTTCCTCACTGTCAAGTGGGGATGATGTGATCTATAACTCCTGGTGGCTGTAGGGAGGGTTGGGGGTGAGGAGGGCACCGCACCAAGGCCAGTACCACGCTCAGCACTCACAGGAGGCAGCACAGGGGCAGCTGTTGAAAGGGACACGTCAGTGAGTTGGTGCAGCTCGCCCCTCAGCACCTGACGTCATTCTGCTTTAGTGGTGGCTTGCCTTCCTTCCTACTAAACCATTCCTGACACCCTCCTTTCTTACTTATGCTTATTTTACCTCTGGAGAATCAGGGAGCCTCCCCAGTGATTCACTGGTAAAGAAACCACCTGCGGTGCAGGAGACATCAGAGATGTGGGTTTGCTCCCTGGGTTGGCAAGATCCTGTGGAGGAGGAAATGGCAACCCACTCCAGTATTCTTGCCCGGAGAATCCCATGGACAGGGGAGCCTGATGGCCTACAGCCCATGGGGTCACAAAGAGTCGGACACGACTGAGCGACTGAAAACACACACACACTGGAGAATCAACAACATCTTCTGTCATCTGGCTGCCATGCCAAATGGGCCAGATTTGAAGAAACAGAGTTTTTTAAGTGCACTTCTTTGCCCTTAAAAATGGGCAAGTAGGGCCCCTGCCCTGGCCCTGCACTTTGGAGAACTCTGCTCCGACGGGCCCCCTTCCAGCGGTACCCCTCCTGGCGAGCAAGGAGTCCAGTGGGATGTTGAGATGTGTGCACCTGGAAATCACCACACCCTTCCACACCCCACTGCAGTCACCTGAAACCCTGGAATTCCATGGCTCTGCAGTGGGCACCCTGAGGCCTACAGGGTGGCTGTGAGCAGCTGAGTGTAGGAGGTGAAGGAGTAGACAGACTGTGGGCATGCTGCATAGGATGTCTGGGACCTGTGTGTCAAGACCCCAGCAAAGCAGCAGGACGGAGTGGGAGAGAGGTGAGGGGAGCCAGGGCAGGGTGGGAAGAACAGAACAAAGCTGCAGGCCAAGAGTGCGCTCCATTGCTTTGGGCGAGCTCCTCAGAGCCTGAGGACTCAAACAGCCTTCCAACTCTTGGGCTTCCCTGCTGGCTCAGCTGGTGAAAAAACCTTGCCTGCTAATGCAGGAGACACAAGAGAGGTGGGTTTGATCCCTGGGTAGGGAGGATCCCCTGGAGAAGGAAGTGGCAACCCACTCCAGTATTCCTGCCTGGAAAATTCTATGGACAGAGGAGCCTGCTGGGCTACAGTCCCTGGGGCGGCAAAAAATCGGACACAACTGAGCACTCACATCCACCAGATTTTAGGACTGCCTACTTGTCAGGAGAGAAGGAAATATATTGACCTATCTTGCAGTTTGCTTGATTTGTAAGGTCTAAATACTTAAGACATGTCAGGTAGGCCTCCCTCTGCACTCTTGCTTGGGCCAGGCAAAGGTCAAGGTGAGGCCAGGATGGAGCTGAAGGCCTTCTGCCTATACCACTCCACCGTCCAGTTTCAAGTGTGTGCCCAGGCATGTTTTTATAAAAGGGGTTTAGGTTTGTTGAGCCAAAGGGCAGAGCTCAGTACGGTGTGTCCTTCCTCCTACTTATTAACCGCCCTCACGTGGGCACTTCTGGCTGCGGGCCAAGGAGCAGCTCGGCTAAGCCTGACGGTGCCTTGGAGCCACGTCAAGTTTGTGAGGCCCAGAGCCCTCTACTGAAGGGCTTTCTCAAAGGCACAGCCGCGGAGGGGCCTCCCACAAGGCTGCCCACGCTGAGTCCAAGTGCGAGGTCGACTCGGCCTGGGGTTTACGGGCAGTGCTGGCGCCGTCGCAGGCGGCCCCACTTAAATCATCGGTGTGAAACCTGCAGGGTGCCACAGGCCACTGAACCCAGGCAAGGGACCTCTGTAAGCGCCTCATCCGCGGATTCCTTTCACGTCGGACACTTCCGCCGGACAGATGGACTGCGATGGATAAACTGGGCTCTGCGGCGACGGAGCTGACCACCGACGGAGCCGCTCTGGACTCTGCGTGGGGTGGCACGGTTGGCAGCCGGCCTCCTGCGCCCCTCTCTCTCCCTGGGTCCCGCCGGCCACCCCCAGGGGAACAGCCCCGCACCCAGGCGGGCCGCTGACCTGATGCCGTCCCGCTGCCGCGCGATGGTGGGTCGCGGCCCCGGCTCCGGCCGCCCGATCCCGGCCGGCCCCCGCTGCAGAAGCCGGTGGTGAGCGGAGCCCACGGATCGCGCCGGAGCCAGCCCGACCCCTTCGCTCCCAAGGCCCGCAGGCCAGCGGCCGCTGCCATGACGGCTAGAGACGCGCCGGAGTCGGACGCCGCTGAGCTAGACGCCGGGGCCCGCGGGCTCTGGGCGCTCCGATGGGCGCGGGTGCGGGCCGGGCCGCTGCGCTCCGATCGCTCCAGGCCGCGGGCAAAACTGGATCGGGGACCCCGGGCCCAGGCTGGGACCTGACTCTTTTCCACAGGTCGTTCCCCCCCGCCCCGCCCCGCCCCGCCCCGCCCTGCCCTGCGCTGGGCCTCGAGTCCTCCCGCGGGGCCGCGAGTCCTCCCGCTGAGCCCCGAGGCTCCGCCCCCGTAACACCGCCCCTGGCGCCGCGTCCGCCCTTGCCCCGCCCCTTGCCTTTGGCGCCCCGCCCCCGAAATCCCTACGTCGCCTCTGACCCCGCCCCTCGTGGCGCCCCGCCCCCGAGGCCCTGGCGCCCCGCCCCGGAGGACTTGAGGGGTCGGGCCTGGGCTGAACAACTCAAAACCTTGCAGGCGTGCTCTGAGGTTTGTTTGCTTTAGCAAGCCCAGATGAAAGGGTTTAAAGGAGGCGAGGCGTGGGTTGGCTTGTTCCCTTTTGTTACAACACCAAGAACATGGTGGTTTGCCTAGATCAGAAGGAAAATGAGAGCCATAGGGAGCGAATGAGGTGAGCTACGGGACGCTGCTTTTTTTTTTTTTTTTTTTCCCAAATTGCTTCATCCTACTCATCCTATCCCAGGCCTTGCAGGTGGCTCCAGGTCACTACAGGACCTGTGTCCCACTCAGGCTCTGGCTTTTGAATGCTCTGTGTCTTCTCTTATGGAGAACCTGTGGGATCTAATTTGTATTGTGCGTTTTTTCAGTGCACCAAGGAGGGTGCATTTCAATGCTTCTAGGCCTTTGGCTAACATCACGAGTAATATGGGGGCTTCCCTGGTGACACAGGGGTAAAGAATCTGCCTGCCAATGCAGGAGAGGCAGTAGACGTGGGTTGGATCCCTGGGTTAGGAGGATCCCCTGGAGGAGGGCACGGCAACCCACTCCAGTATTTTTGCCTGGAGAATCCCATGGACAGAGGAGCCTGGCAGGCTCCAGTCCATAGGGTCGCAAACAGTTGGACATAAGTGAGCGAGGGAGCACACACACAAGGAAGGAGAGGGAGGCTCTTCCCAGGCTCCAGGTGGCTGGCACCAGACACCGGTCCTGTGGCTGAAAGCTCAGGTGTGATAAGGGTCATTTGCTATTTAACAGCTTCCTGTATTCATTTAATTCACAGAGTCTGGAGATTTGCATGACCCTTGGAAGGGAAGGTCTGGCCATCAAGGCCCTAGTCTGTAGGCCGACCCCTCCACTCAACCCGCCCCCCGCCCACAGCAACACACACATAAGGAGCTTTCACACTGAAATTTTGCAAGGATCACAATTCTACAACGGCATCCTCAAACAGGGCTACTGAACTTGCCCAGAGACAGGGCAAGGGGCTGGGTTCCTTGAGTGAGGCTCCCTTTAATTCTCAGCTTCATGATTGCTCAGAACACTTCTGTACAGAATAATATTTTGAAATATCAATTGAGATCTCTACCAACACCACCCTCGCTCCATTTCTTAGATCCTTGTTCCATTCAGGCAGAGCTCAGAGACACACAAGGGCAATTCTTGGCTTTTGATTTGTAAAAACCCAGCCCTTGGAAGTCCGAAAGAACAGGCATGATATTGATTGATTTGGGAGGCCACTGATGAATCAAAACAAGTCTCCAATCTGAGACCAGATTAAGATCCCCTAGGTTTGAGGGCAAGGGTAGGGCAAGTAGGACTTGTAGGAAAAACCGGAAGATGGTAACTGGCTTTCTGTGGGGTTCTGAAAAGGGGTACACAAAAGCCTCCTGGAGAAGTGGGAAAAAGACTTTGAGAACAGTTAAAAAAAAAAAAAAAGAAGGAAAGAAAAATTGTTTAAACATAGTAAGTCAACTATACTTCAATAAAATATATATGTTAAGAAAAAAATTTTTTAATACAATAACAATCGCTCCATACAAAGCCCTGATTCTGGGCCAGTATGTGCACTTGGTCCTCTACTTATGATATCTCAAGCTCACTTACGAGACAGGTACCATTAACCTAGTTCAGAGGTTTTGCAGCCCTACTCGCACTCAGCAGAGCAGTTACAAAGTTGGGACAAAGTTACAAAGTTGGGAACTGGAGGTCACCTGAAGGATGGGCTGTGAGGGAGGTCTCTGTGCTTATCTAAATTCCTATGCCTGCTCTCCCATCCCTTTCAAGTCTCCTTCCTCCCCCCATTTCTTTTGGAGCCTCTAGCCCTGGTTTTTGGGAAGTGGTGCTGGACAGCCATTGTGTTATTCATGCAGGAGTCGATATCACTTGCAGAAACCCTCGTCCATCCTTAAGCAGTGCAAGAATCTTTTCTGTCAGGCAGTTTCTCCAGGCCTCCTCTGCCTCTCATTAATTTTAGTAGGGGCTGCCTGTCTTTCTTCTCTCTTGTTCAGTGCCCTTCTAATCTATTTTTCTGCCCGGGCCTTCTCCCTGACACAATTTGATTTCCAGGCTGCTAGCGGGCTTCTTTCTGGCTTTGATTTATGTGCGCCGTGCCTGTGCTACATGTCTTTGCCGAACGGATGTGTCTTCGTTACCTTTTTACAGTCCCTTTAAAGACCCACCAGTGCTTGGCAGAACGTCGTAGAAATAATACAGAATAAAAGACATTTCTGGGGAGCCTGGCTTCTCTGACTTGATGTTGGAATGAGGGAAGATTTAGAACTCCTCAGGGTACAGGCAAAGAAAAGTGAAGGGCAGATTTTCAGCTGCCTAAGGAGCAGTTTTTGAACTTCTTTTTTTTTATTGATTTCGGGCCCTTCGAAGATAGGCACGAACTGACATGGTTCAGAGTACAGTGTGAAAGATCTGGGGGTTTAGTTTCAGTGGAGATTCCTCTGGCACCTGACTTATCCCCTGCTCTAGCTTTTCTCCCTCATTCTCCCCCCATCTGTCCGTCTTCCCCACCCCCAAAAAAGTCATGGGAGGATTAAGCACCCGCAAACCAGACACGTTTCAGACGTTCATCATTTCACACAGCTGCAGATGGTTTTCAGTGCCCCAGCTATATTTTATATTTTATTTATAATCCACCAATCATTATCCAAATGCCTTTTGCAAACCTAAAACTTCTTCACAGAGATCCATGCCCCAAGCTGGGTGAAAATTAATTTAGAAATGAAGTGGGGTGGGGAGCATGGATGAAATGAGCTTCCTTTATCCCCATTTAATTTAGTACAAATTCTCTAGTTTGCTCTGATGCCTTAACCCAATGAACTCAGTAACTGCAGGTAAAAGTTATGGAAAAGTAGTACAAGCAGACGAAGAGGGTGTGTGGATGATGTTTTGAGTGAGCTTGCCATGTTAAAGGGTTCTATTAGTTGACTTGATAGAGACCTTTTGGATGGCTAAGATTCACTTAGGAGGGGCACGTTGAATGTTTGCTCCACTGAATAGTGCAACAGAAAGAGCCATGCAGTCCAACACTGTTCTGGTCCCTGAACAGAGCATTGCAGGGGCGGGAGCCACTGGTTCCTGTCTTTCCCACCTTCTGCAGCTGCATCACACCTCCAGTAATTACAGTCCTGCAACAGCAGAGGAGGTTAAGAGGAGTCAGTACTTTAGGAAGAGCAGTGGATATCCTGGCATGGAACAGGTTAACCTTCGATCAGATGGAACATTCCACCGTGCAGAGTGGTCTACTGCCGGAAGATCCCAGATCGCCTCAGCAGCAGTGACTTAATCAGGTATTTAAGGGGCGGGAGAATGGAGGAAGAAGGTTTGCTTGGCTGGAAGCAGAGCATCTCATTGAACCCCTCTATTTCTCCGCCTACTGAGTGCTGATAATAGCGCCACCTACCTCACCAAATGGGTGAATACATGTAAAAAACTTACCCCCATCTGGCATCTGCTAGTGCCTTATACCTGTTTGCAGTTGTCCCCTTCCATGATACACATGCAATGTATGCGTGTACATATGTGTAATATGAGCTGGCGCAACTAATGCTTAGCTGCTATTTATTTATTTTCAACAAAAATTTACTGAGGTAAAAGGCCAAGGTTGTAAACCAAAAAGATTCTAGTTCAGTTGTCCAGATACTCATAAAGTAGGAGGACATGAACCTAGAGACAAAATTTGCATATGATAATAGTACAGACTTAAGTGGATACTTATGCAAATATGAGGGAGCCTATAGAAAGATCTACATTTAAGGTTGTTAACGAAGGGTTTCCTGGAGGAGGGAGCTAAGCCATAAAGATGAAGAATTGGGACTTCCCTGGTGGTCCAGTGGTTAAGAATCTGCCTTGCAATTCAGGGGTTGCAAATTTGATCCCTGGGCGGGGAAGTAAGATCCCACATACCTTGGAGCTACTGAGCTCTCATGCACATGCTACACCTAAGACCCAATGCAGCCAAACCAATAAATAAAAAATAGATTAAAATAAATAAATAAAGATGAAGAATCAAAGCCCCAGAGAAGTGACTATGAAGCCACATGATTGAATAGTAGAAGATGCAGAAAGAAAACATTAGAATTGCAGAGCTTACAAAAGGTGTGGGAGGGCCAGCAGGTATAGCTGATTCCTTTGGGGTTTTTGCAGGGAGATTGGGTCCTTACAGAGTGAAAATATCAAGAGGGTGGATGTGAGCCAGCCCCCCATTTGGCAGCCTACTGAGTCTGCATCCCTCTGGTAAGCCCTGTGCAGAGCTGAGCAGCTCTAAGGCTCTTGGTCTCTTTTTTTAATTGACATGTAACAGTATATTCATTTTAGATGTACAAAATAATGGTTCAGTGTTTGTATATACTGCAAAAGGATCACCACAATAAGTCTAGTTAGCATCCATCACCACAAATAGTTACAGTTTTTTCTTGTGATGAGAACTTTAAGATTTACTCTCTTAGCAACTTTCAAATATATAATATATTATTGCTAACTATACTCACCATGCTGCAGATTACATCCCCATGACTTACTAAGCTTAATAACTGGAAATTTATCCAGTTTGATCACCTGCACCCATATCACCCACCCTCCAATCCCTGCCTCTGTAACCATCAATCTTCTCTTTGTGAGTTTGTTTTTTGTTTCTTAAGATTTCAAACGTAAGTGAGATTATACAGCACTTGTCTTTTTCTGTTTGACTTATTTCACTTAGCAGAATGCCCTCAAGGTCCTTCCATGTTGTTGCAAATGGCAAGATTTCCTACTTTTTATGGCCAGGTAATATTCCACTACATGTATGCACTGTATTTTCTTTATCCACTTATCTGTTGATGGACACATAGGTTGTTTCCTTGTTTTGGCTATTGTCAGTGATGCCTGAAACGCATGTAGGGGGTGCAGATATCTTTTAGATTTAGTACTTTCATTTCTGTTGGATAAACACCTAAAATACAATTGCTGGATCATATGGTAATTCTATTTTTAATTTTTTGAGGGGACACAATTCTGTTTTCCATAGTGGTCACACCAATTTATTCTTTCACCAGCAGTGCACAAGCATTCCTTTTTCTCCACATTCTTGCCAACACTTGTTATTTCTTGCCTTTTTGATAATAGCCTTTCTAACAAGTGTGAAGCTGTGGTTTTGATTTGCATTTCCCTGATGGTTAGTGATGTTGAGCATCTTCTTGTGTATCTGTTGGCCATCTGTATGTCTTCTTTGGAAAAATGTCTGTTCATATCCTTGGATCATTTTTTAATTGGGCTTTTGTTTTGCTATTGAGTTGTATGACCTTTATGTTTCGCATATTATCCCCTTATCAGATATATGGTTTGCACCTATTCCCTCTTATTCAGTAGGTTGCCTTTTCATTTTGTTGGTGGTTTCATTTGCTGTGCAGAAGTTTTTCAGTTTGATGTAGTCCCACTTGTTTATTTTTGCTTTCATTGCTTTTGCTTTTGGTGTTAAATCCCCCAAATTGTTTGCCAAGACTGATGTCAGGAAGCTGACTGACTGCATTTTCTTTTAGGAGTTTTATGGTTTCAGGTCTTATGTTCAAGTCTTTAATCCATTTTGAGTTGTGGTTATTTTTATAGGCCACATGTAATTCTATTTCAAAGTAGGTGAGAGTAATTTTCGGTAACTTAACGTGCATCTGTATTTCACTTTTAGGCAGAGCTGCCTTGGGCAGCTTTCTCTTCTCAAACCCCTCACCCTGCCCACAGTGATACCCTCACTGGTCCTCCAGCACTCTACACCCCGTCTGCCTCCCCCTCCCACATCGGGGCATCATCCCTTGCTCCAAGTGAGCCAGTTTGGTCAGAGGCTAGAGAATCACAATCTATCGTGAACCCACAGCTTCCAGCCTTATTTCTCACTCCTTTCTGTACATCTCCCCAAAGTTGAGAGGCCCCCATCCAAACTCATCCTCTTCCCTCACTCCATCACACCTCTTCCCTTTATTCCTGCACAGACTCAAATCTTTCGTGTCTCCTTGAAGGCTTTGAGTGCCTCCTTGCTTCTTTTTGGGCAGCGTGTGGGACCCTTGTTTTCTGACCAGGGATGGAACCTGTGCTCTCTGCTTTGGAAACATTTGTCACTTTTTACCTCTTTTTTTCAGGTTTCTGTCTGTGAGTCTGATTTTCTTTATGAACCACGAGTCTCTTGAGATCACGATCTGTGTTCTGATCATCTGTGTATATGCCTCCATGATATTTCAGTCTAAGTAAAGTAAAAAAAATATTATGGATTATGAATCAAAGTGATTACGATTTTTCAGACCGTAAATGTTAGTTCCCTCTAGAGACACATGGGGGCGCCTTAACCAAGCAAAATGACATGAACTCTTACAGATGCATTCCTTTCTAAACTGTTTTTTATTTCTTTTTAGTCAAGTATAGTTGATTTACAATGTTGTGTTAATCTCTGCTATAGAGCAAAGTGATTCAGATATATATGCACATATATTCCATAATCATTGGAAAAGACCGTGATGCTAGGAAAGATTGAAGGCAGAAGGAGAAGGGGATGACAGAGGATGAGATGGTTGGATGGCATCATGGACTCGATGGACATGACTTGAAGCAAGCTCTGGGAGTTGGTGATGGACAGGGAAAACTGGTGTGCTGCAGTCCATGAGGTCGCAAAGAGCTGGACACGACTCAGTGACTGAACTGATATGCACGTATTCTTTTTTAAAAATATTCTTTTTCATTATGACTTCTCATAGGATATTGAATATAGTTTTCTGTGTTATACAGTAGGGCCCTGTTTTTTTTTTTTTTATTTTATTATCCATTCTCTAAATAATAGTTTGCATCTGCTAATTCCAAGCTCCCAGTCCATCCCACCACCACCATGCCTTGGCAACCACAAGTCTGTTCTCTGTACCCATAATTCAGTGTTTCTAAACTATTTGATTAAGAAAGTTGACCGCCGAAGAATTAATGCTTTTGAACTGTGGTGTTGGAGAAGCCTCTTGAGAGTCCCTTGGACTGCAAGGAGATAAATCAGTCAATCCTAAAGGAAGTCAGTCCTGAATATTCATTGGAAGTACTGAGGCTGAAACTCCAATCCTTTGGCCACTTGATGCGATGAACTGACTCCTTGGAAAAGACCCTGATGCTGGGAAAGATTGAAGGCGGGAGAAGGGGACGACAGAGGATGAGATGGTTGGATGGTATCACTGACTTGATGGACATGAGTTTGAGCAAGCTCCGGGAGTTGGTGATGGACAGGGAGGCCTGGCGTGCCGCAGTCTGTGGGGTTCCAAAAAGTCGGACACGACTGAGCGACTGAATTGAACTGAAACTATTTGATAGATGATGGAGCCCCTTCTGAATTCTGTCTCACTGATCATCATATTGACTGAGTGTGGATGACAAGAAAGAAATGTAAGAAATGATTTATCGGGTAAAGCCAGAGAGTTAATAAATCAAATCCAAAGGTTGCATCTGGTCAGAGAGACAAGGCAAAACATAGCGCCTGCTTCTCTGCATGAGGGGCCCTATGATCACAGACTATGGATATGACATTGATATCATGGACCTCCAAGTAAAGAACGGCTGGGGGTTGTGTTATGGAATGAATTGCGCCCTCTGGAAATTCCTATGTTGAAGCCCCAACTCCCAGTGGAGTGGTATTAGGAAATGGGGAACTTCGAAGGTCTTAGGTTCACATGAGGTCATGAGGGAGGGGCCCTGTGGTGGGATCTTCACCCTTAAAAGTAGAGAGACCAGAGCTGTCTCTCTGCTGTGTGTGGAGACAGTGAGAAGGTGGCCATCTGCAAGATAGCTGGCCATGCTGGCCCACTGATCTCCAGCTTCCAGCCTCCAGAACTGTAGGAAATAACCCCCTAGTCTACAGTGTTTTGTAGGGCATCCCAGGCTGATGCAGGCAGACTGTGTGAATGGGAGGGGCTGCATTTCAAGCTTTTTCTTGTCAAGGAAAACTCAATAGCTAAGAAAATGTTGAAACATAAGTCAGGATTAAACAATGGGATTTCAAGCTCCTATCAGATTCTTAAAGTATATGTGGTGTTTGGAATACTTACCTTGCTTGTCATACAAAAGCACTGTTAGCCTTTTCTTTCCTAACAGGCATATTGGTGTCAAATCTCTTTCGTTAGTTTGTTTAGACCAGAATTTTATTTTGATTAATATTTTTGAATGTAATCCATCCCATTCTTTTTTGTTTTTGGTGGTGCCATGCATCTTGTGGGATGTTAGTTCTCCTACCAGGGATCAGACCCAGGCCACCTGCAGTGGAAGCATGGAGTTCTAACAACTGGACCAGCAGGGAACTCCCAATGCTTTACATCCTTAATGTTGAGACATTATGTGGGAAATGGGCTCTGAGAGCTTTGTTACCTGTTTTCTTTCTTTCTTTTTTGCTATTGGTCTAAATGTGTAAAGCGTTAATTATAACTGATCAAGAGTTGTCGTACAACAGTAGCCATAGAAACTGCCATCCAGTTTCTATGGACTGCCTGCACTCACTGGACAGGCCTGGCTTTACATGTGTCAGACCATTGCTTTCCTGATTCCCCCTCACTACCCTGTGCTACTGGAAGACTTCACATTTTTTAAATTTACATGTTTGTTTATTTGAATAAACTGAATTTGAATTAGATGGATATATTGGTAGAGTTCAAAGGTACAACTTAAGGTGGTTTTCAAGCTGAAATGGGGCTTTCCCAATGGCTCAGCAGGCAAAGAATCTGCCTGTGATGCAGGAGACACAGTAGATTAAGGTTCGATCCCTGGGTCAGGAAGATCCCCTGAATATGGAAATGGCATCCCAGTCCAGTATTCTTCCCTGGAAGATCCCATGGATGGAGAAGCCTGGCAGGCTACAGTCCAAAGGGTGGCAAAGAGTCAGACACGACTGAGCAACTAAGCAGGCACAAGCTGAAATAGAAACCCTTCCTTTCTGTCCTCCAGCCCTCCTCCCCACTCCTTCCACCCTCCCCAATGGGCTGGCTATTGAGTGCCTGTCTCTGTGTGTGGGTATCTGTGCATAATTACACTCTGCACAAAGACGGGGCTGAGTTTCACATCTTGGTCAACTGGGTGTAGCCATGATAACATAAATGTCTTCTCCCTCATCCTTCTCCTTGGGAATCGCAGGAATCTCAGGGAAGGCTCTGAACTTCCATATGCATAGACCTGCTGAGGGGGTGCTGAACCCATGATCTTCAGAAGTAGAGAGGTCTCAGTTTATAGCTACGTCACAGATCTTTTCTAAATGTGTATACTTCATAACATATCATATAAACTTAGAATAATACAGTGTAATGTTTTACAACCTGCTTTCCCCCCTAATAAATTGTAAATACTTACATGATGCTGAATATTCTACAAATGATTTGAATGGCAGCATGCTATTTTATTCTATTTTTTAAAAATTGCTGCTATAAGCCCATCTATTTATTTATTTGCTTGTTTATTTTATTGGGGGTACAGTTGTTTCTACAATGTTGTGTTAGTTTTTGCTGTCCAACAAAGTCAGTCAGGTATTTGTAGACATATATCCCCTTCCTCTTGGACCTCCCTCCCATCCCCCACCATCCCACCCCTCTAGTTCATCACAGAGCACCAAGGTGAGCTCCCTGCACTATATAGCGACTTCCTACTAGCTGTCTTTTTTTTTTTTTATTAGTTGGAGGCCTACTAGCTGTTTTATACAACAGCATGCTATTTTATAATACTGCCTTACCATAATTTATTTAACCATTCAGCTCTTAACCGACATTTAAATTGTTCCTAATTTTTAATATGATAAGTAATATCACAATAAGCGACCTTTTGCATAAGTTTTTCTGCACAGCTCTGGTATTTCTCTAGGATGAATTCCTAGAAGCGGAGTTGCTGGACCAAAGGATAAGAACATATCTGATGGCCTCTGGTACTTGTTGCAAAATTGTCCTCCAAAAGTTTGGTTCCTCTGGTCTCAAGTATTTTAAAGAGAAAAGGTCTAGGCCCTAGGATCAGACTTAGTAATCATCTATCGATATGGTTTCCTTTGTAGCTCAGCTGATAAAGAATCCGCTTGCAATGGAGGAGACCCCAGTTTGATTCCTGGGTTGGGAAGATCCCCGGGAGAAGGGATAGGCTACCTACTCCAGTATTCTTGGGCTTCTCTGGTGGCTCAGTTAATAAAGAATCTGACCGCAATGCAGGAGAAATTCCTGGGTTGGGAAGATCCCTTGGAGAAAGAAACGACTACCCCCTTCAGTGTTCTGGCCTAGAGAATTCCATGGATTTGCAGAGAGTCGGACATGACTGAGTGACTTTCATTTTCATCAATATGGTTAATTTTCTTCAGGGAGATTAAAATCCCCATTGGATGTCTCACATGGTACGTGTACATGCACCTGTATCTGTTGAACAGTTTTTTGGATAAAGACTTCCTTTGCGTTCATGACAATGGAGGGAAATGTGGCCGAGATGGGGCTGGGCAGAGGGTGCACGAGGAAATCTTAGAATCACTGCAACTTTGATATGTTTCTTAACGGTTCCAGACAGTTCACAGATTGATTAGCAAAAACTCCAGAGAAAGACCCAAATGTTAAAATTTTGAGTTTAAATTACCATTGATTTAAGAAACAGAAGTTTACAAAATGCCCATTTCCATAAGTAGGCTATCTCAGTAAGTCATGCCATGCCCCTTTGGAGCAGAAGTGGGGTGGTCCTCCTGGCCCACCAAACATCCTCTCCCCTGTCCTCAACTCATGAGAAAGGAATCTCCTTCTCCTTGTCTGCACTGCCTTAGACACAAAGGAAATGTCTCTGACATCCTGCAGTCAGATATTGTTGTTTAGTCGCTCAGTTGTGTCTGACTCTTTGCAACCACATGAACTGTATAGCTCGCCAGGCTTCTCTGTCCATGGGATTCTCTAGCAAGAATACTGAAATGGGTTGCCATTTCCTCCTGCAGGGGATCTTCCTGACCCAGGGATTGAACCTGCATCTCCTGCTTAGCAGGCGGATTCTTTATCACTGAGTCAACTGGGAAGCCCTGCAGTCAGATAAGCCCCCTTGGTTTTCTTCTGTTTTGTAAGAATGTTGCTCACACCCACCTGTTGCCTTTTGTCCTTATCCTCCCCTCCCCTTGCTGACTTACGCCATCACCACTTCCATCACCCCATTATTGACGGCTCCCATTGTTTGCAGCCTGGTGTAAAAGGAAAGAACTGAGTCAGGAATCAAGACATCCAGGTTCTACTGATCCTTATTTACTCATCTATCAAATGAAAACCTGAAGCTAATTAGGATTGTTTAAGAAAACCCAGAGCTAGACTGACTCTGGTTAAAGCAGCAAAACCATATTTTATTGAGGATTATTGCAACAGAGAAGAAAGACCTGAATGTAGAACCAGACAAATCCAGCATTAGCAGTGGGAGTGGGTGAGGTAAGTGGGAAGATTCCTAAGAAAAAACACCAGGGGAAGGGGGGATTCTGACTAACCTGCCCCAACAGGATTCTTGCTGAGGGCAGGCCAGGGTGATCAGATATCACCAGGGAGTGGCAGAGGATGAGGAACCTGATCAAATATTGAGGGTCATCAGATATGGCGGGTTGGGAGTCTAGCTAAACCAAATTAGCAAGCAGTATTTTTGCTAAAGTCAGACAACCCAGAGATGAAGATGGAAGTCCTAAAAATGAGGCCTGAAAAAGTTCAGGGAGCCTGCGTGGGGTTTTATCAAGAAGAGATCTTTGTCAGGATGTTTTCAAACAGTCCTGAGAAGCCCCAGGGGTCCTGAGGAGGGGCCTTAGGATTGTGGGTTGCAAGAGGGTGGGGCTGAAGGCCGGAGCAGACAGACCAGCCTCACCGCCAGCCCAGCAGTTCCGCTGTTACCTTGCTGATCTGTTGGGCTCTAGCCAAAATTCCTGTTTGTGTTGTCAGTAGAACCCTTTCTCCAAACTTAGAAGAACATTAAACCAGAAGGTGTGTGAAGACCCTTCCAGATACATGTTTAGAGGACTTGAAGTCAGCCCCCAGCCATTTAAGTACTTTTCTTCCTAACAGACATCTCAGGGAAGTTTGCATGAAAGGAAGGGAGGCTTTTTATGAGTTACAGAAACTCACAATGCTCAGAGTGCCCCTTCCTTCTGTCAGCAGCATCTCCTTCAAGGACACACCCTTTTTAAGCACATTAATACAACCAGACCCAAAACATCTGAGCGCGTCTCTCCCGCTTCCCAGAGATGAGTATTCTTCGTTGCTCCTGACTTGCATTTTAGGGCATCTGTCCTCTGTGGGAGGCCCTGATTATTCATCCATTTCCACAACACATGCTGTAGTATGATTAGAGCCTGTTCTGCAGAAGAGGAAACTGGGGCACAGAAGGAGTGAACAACTGACCTCAAATAGCACGGATTGTCTCTCAGGGGGAGAGAATCAGGGCTGGCGCTTCCCCAAATCAGTTCCCTTCTTGCTAAAGGCCACCCTGCTCATTTCTCTTTTCTGGTCTCTTGGTGGCACCCAGAGTGCTTCTCTCTTTTGATTTTATTCGTCTGGGAAGCCAGCCCATCACAGTTTGGCTGCAACACACAAGAAGGCAGCCTCTAGGCTTGGAGGGCAGGGCTCAGAGCTGAAAGACACCCCTCCCTGGCATGCTTGGGAGGGTGACAACACCTTTCCTGTGCGGTTGGGTCATAGGAGATGGTCAGTGGTGTCTGACCACGTTGCTCCACCTTTACCCCTTGTTTTTGTTGCCATGGGGACAGTCATGGGCTGTGGTAAGAAGATATCACAGAATATTCTGGAGGTAACCTAGATGTTGATTGCATCTCAAATAACATTTAAACTCATCATCATCAGTCATGACCTAAAAGTCCAGTCATTTGCAAGAGTTTTTTTTTTTTAAGTTAATAGATTTTACAGTTCCAAAAGTTTAACTTTCAGTCAAGAGGGAAAGCTCAAAGAACTCAACAAAGGTTTTATCATAAGAGCACCCCCAAAGGTTTTCATTTTGTGGCACACAGAGAAAACACTAATACCGTATTTGTACAGTATACTGGCAAAGCCACCGGCCACCAACTCAGGGTGACCACCTCAAGGTAGATCAACTCAGTCTACCTTGCAGTCCAACTGACCACCTAGAGGCTGAAGGGATCCACATCTAATCCCACCTGTAAAGAAAAGAATGTTGCCCGTTATTCAAATTCTATAAGGATCAAGCCATCAACCACTGCAGGGCACCGTGGGAGGAATTGAGGTTGGAAAAGCCCAGGAAGCATTCTGTGCTAGGGAGACACACCCCTAGATGGATAAGATGCATATCCAAGGAAAAATTTCAGTAATCGCAGATTCTTGCATCTTCCCATATAGAGAAAAGCACTAGAATCATTAACTTGAGATATCTCTGTGTGTGTGTGTGTGTGTGTGTGTGCACATGAGCATGCAATTAGCAGTTGTCTTTTACCAGGATGTATGCTTGACTACACGTATTTCCCAGCCAGAAAAAAATTGAATACATCCTGGCTCCTCACCTATCTCTACAGAGCAGTTCCTCAGAGCTGTCTGAGAGGTTTGTCTCCTGGACTATCAGTTCAGCCCCTCAGTCATGTTCGACTATTTGCAACCCCATGAATCGCAGCACACCAGGCCTCCCTGTCCATCACCAACTCCTGGAGTTTACTCAAACCCATGCCCATTGAGTCAGTGATGCCATCCAGCCATCTCATCCTCTGCCGTCCCCTTCTCCCCCTGCCCCCAATCCCTCCCAGCATCAGGGTCTTTTCCAATGAGTCAACTCTTCACATCAGGTGGCCAAAGTATTGGAGTTTCAGCTTCAGCATCAGTCCTTCCAATGAACACCCAGGACTTATCTCCTTTAGGATGGGCTGGTTGGATCTCCTTGCAGTCCAAGGGACTCTCAAGAGTCTTCTCCAACACTAGTTCAAAAGCATCAATTTTTCGGTGCTAAACTTTCTTCACAGTCCATCCTCACATCCATACAGGACCACTGGAAAAACCATAGCCTCGACTAGACAGACCTTTGTTGGCAAAGTAATGCCTCTGCTTTTTAATATGCTGTCTAGGTTGATCATAACTTTCCTTCCAAGGAGTAAGAGTCTTTTAATTTCATGGCTACAGTCACCATCTGCAGTGATTTTGGAGCCCCCAAAAATAAAGTCTGGACTGTTTCCGCTGTTTCCCCATCTATTTGCCATGAAATGATGGGACCAGATGCCATGATCTTAGTTTTCTGAAGGTTGAGCTTTAAGCCAACTTTTTCACTCTCCTCTTTCACTTTCATCAAGAGGGTCTTTATTTCCTCTTCACTTTCTGCTATAAGGGTGGTGTCATCTGCATAACTGAGGTTACTGATATTTCTCCTGGCAATCTGGATTCCAGCTTGTGCTTCCTCCAGCCCAGCGTTTCTCATGATGTACTCTGCATAAAAGTTAAGTAAGCAGGGTGACAATATACAGCATTGACGTACTCCTTTTCCTATTTGGAACCAGTCTATTGTTCCATGTCCAGTTCTAACTGTTACTTCTTGACCTGCATACAGGTTTCTCAAGAGGCAGGTCAGGTGGTCTGGTATTCCCATCCCTTTCAGAATTTTGCACAGTTTATTGTGATCCACACGGTCAAAGGCTTTGGCATAGTCAATAAAGCAGAAATAGATATTTTTCTGGAACTCTCTTGCTTTTTCGATGATCCAGCAGATGTTGGCAATTTGATCTCTGGTTCCTCTGCCTTTTCTAAAACCAGCTTGAACATCTGGAAGTTCACGGTTCACGTAATGCTAAAGCCTGGCTTGGAGAATTTTGAGCATTACCTTACTAGCGTGTGAGATGAATGCAATTGTGTGGTAGTTTGAGCATTCTTTGGGATTGGAATGAAAACTGACCTTTTCCAGTCCTGTGGCCACTGATGAGTTTTCCAAATTTGCTGGCATATTGAGTGCAGCACTTTCACAGCATCATCTGTCAGGATTTGAAATAACTCAATTGGAATTCCATCTAGCTTTGTTCATAGTGATGCTTTCTAAGGCCCACTTGACTTCACATTCCAGGATGTCTGGCTCTAGGTGAGTGATTACACCATCGTGATTATCTGGTTCATGAAGATCTATTTTGTACAGTTCTTCTGTATATTCTTGCCACCTCTTCTTAATATCTTCTGCTTCTGTTAGGTCCATACCATTTCTGTTCTTTATCAAACCCATCTTTGTATGACATGTTCTCTTGGTATCTCTAATTTTCTTGAAGAGATCTCTAGTCTTTCCCATTCTGTTGTTTTTCTCTATTTCTTTGCATTGATCGCTGAGAAAGGCTTTCTTATCTCTCCTGGCTATTCTTTGGAACTCTGCATTCAAATGGGAATATCTTTCCTTTTCTCCTTTGCTTTTTGCTTCTGTCTTTTCACAGATATAGTCCTCAGTAAGGTCCCCAAACAAAACTTAACTCACAACCTCTACACTGTGCATTTTTCTCTCAGTTGATGCACCATCCTAGTTACTACTCAGCATAGGGAAGGTCTGCCAGATAAACAAGAGTTGGGAAAATCACAATAATGTGACAGTAAATATTTCCCATAAAAATAGACATAAAAATAACATTGAGACAGCAAAGACGGGAGTGAGACCCTGATGTGGATACCCTGAATGGGACTTTCTCTGGGGAGGGGGGATGGTCTTGAAGGTACTGGAAATAAATTTTTTAATCTTCAAGATAGGACCATGGAGGGATACCACCCCACACCCACTAAGATGGCTACTATATAAAATAAAATAACAAGTGTTGATGAGAATGTGGAGAAATTGGAACCACTGTGCACTGTTGGTGGGAATGTAAAACAATGCAACCAGTATGGAAAACAGTATGGAAGTTCCTCAAAAAGTTAAACTAGAACTACCCTATGATCCAGCAATTGTATTTCTGGAAGTAAACCCAGAAGAATTGTGAGCAGAGACTTGAAGAGTTATTTGTACACCACATTCATAGCAGCATTATTCATAATAGCCAAAAGGTGGTAACAAACCAAGTGTCCTTTGGCAGATGAATAGATGAGCAAAATGTCTTATATACATTCAGTGCAATATTATTCAGCCTTAAAAAGGAAAAAAAAATTCTGGCACATGCTATAATATGGATGGACACAATGTCCTCAAACAGACATTATGCAAAGTGAAATCAGCCAGTCCCTAAAAGACAAATGCTGCACAATTCCACTTATAAGAGACACCAAGAGTAGTCAGATTCATAGAGACAGAAACTAGCATGAGGGTTGCCAGGGCTGGGGTAAGAGGGTGAGAGAACAAGTTGTTGTTTAAAGGGTTTTGAGTTTCAATTTTGCAACAGGACAAGAGTTCTGGGATGGATAGTTTCAAAACAATATGTGCTTAATTCCACTGAACTGTACATTTAGAAATGCTTAATAACCTTTTTCAAGAATATTCTTTTTTAATTTTAATTTTTTGGCTGTGTGGTATGTGGGATCCTAGTTCCCCAATCAGGGATCAAACTCATGCCCCCTGCATTGGAAGCACAGAGTCTTAACCGCTAGACCTCCAGGGAAGTCCCTAAGATAGTCAATTTTATGTTACATGTATTTCAGGACAACTTAAGAAAAAATCAACAAGTGGGATTAAAAAAAAATAAAATCAAGATAGATTTTGGGAGGATCTCAAAGAGAAAGGGCTTGTGTCTTAATTTTCTAGAAAAGCACCAGAAGGCTACAAGCCTTGGAGAGGAGTCACTTTGCTAAAGCAAGTGACATCTCTGCAGAGGCTCGTAGGACAGAAAGTGGCCTCTCTCTATCCCCCTACATCTTCTGGCCAAAGGAGAAGCCGGGGAAGGAAACTTGATCTGACTGACTCAGAGTGACGGGGGTGTCATTGAATTGTCTCAGGCTGCTCTGAATTGACTGGATCAATTTCTGCCAGCAAGGCACAAATCAGGTTATAGAAATATAGAGAGCACATCCTTCCACGTTTGAGGTCATGACCCTAAAACTCACAATCCGAACAAAGAAAAACACACACCATGAGAAAACAAGACAGCGGCTGGATTCGCCCCAGAGCCCTCAGTCATCTGGCCTTGACTTTAATGGTAACCGTCATTTCCTCTCCTTCATGGGGTCCTACCCACATGAACTTCCTTAGTAGATGTGACTGGAGGCCCAAGGCAAGTTATCATTTGGGTCCCCCACGGGTACAGAACCCTTGCCCATTTTACAGAGTCCAAGAGTTTTAGCTATGTCTGTGATTGGTCCTGATAGAAAGCTTAGCTTTTGTGAACTGTCAGACTGTAGTAGCAAATTTTTTAAAGATTATGTTTGAATGTTTTATTGTAATCGGTGTGCCCTAAACATCCCCAGTAGATCAGGCCTCATATACACACCTGTCTATACTACCACACGGCTGTGCTTTTATCTTGCCTACCTAGAAGAACTTCTTTCCTAGGGTTTCCTGCTGAAGCATTTTGGGGACTTTCCAAGGACACTGACATGTTCTGTGAATCCATGCTGGTGCTCTCTGCCCGGGGACCCGTGCAGAACTCTGAGCTGGGACCACTGCCACCAGGGCTCCCTCCTCTTTCTGTGCGAGTTTCTGGAACAAAAAATTCCCTCTGGCTCCCACCCAAGGTGGGCATGAGCTCTTCTCATGCCCCTCTCCTGCAAAGTGAAAGCTCAAGTCAGGTTGTCACTTTGGCAAGACTTTTATTTTATAAATTAATTTTTATTGGAGTATAGTTGCTTTAAATGTTGTTAGAAGGCTATTTTTAAGAAAGTATAACACAGAGATTAATATCAGGATGGTGACAGGCACAGGGCCCTGAATAGATACTGGCCGAATAAATGAATTATGCTCACAGTCTATGAGGGTTCTAGGAGGCAGAAACCGACTTACCCTTGAACCAATCTCAACAATGAAGACTGGGCCCAGCTTTCTCCTCCAAAGAACCTAAGGGAGAAACCTGTTTCTCTCGCACTCCTTCCCTCTTTATGGGTGGCTTCTAGCATGACAGGCAGGGGGCACACCCACCCCTTACTCATGGGGGTGGGGTCTTGCCCAGCAACGGCCCAAACCCAGCCCCTTCCACGTCTTCAATCTTGGACAACCTGGTGGTTTTTACAGCCTCTCCTTTCCCCATGTCCTTGCCCCACTAAGAATAAACAACTCACAAATACAACAACAACCAGAACACCCCATATTCCAACCAAAGAATAAGCAATGTTTCCTGTAAAACATCCTCTCAACCTATGAGCATTGCTTTCCAATCATCATTTGTTGATTCCCACCACCCGCTTCCAAAACAGTAGGAAAAAAAAAAGGTTATTCTTAGTATACTTTCCCTTTTCTGGCCATCCTTTCCCACCTCCTTGCTTTCTCTCTCAGAGGTTGGACGTTGCTGTGTCAAGTGGAGGCCTTGATGCCTCTTTTGTGTTGAAAGGGAGAGAGGGGGCCTTCCCTGGTTAAGACTCCACCCTTTCACTGCAGGGGGCACAGGTTCGATCCCTGGTTGGGGAACCAAGATCCCGTAAGCCCCACAGTGTGACCAAAACAGAACAAAAACAATAAGGAAAGAAGAGTGGGCATCTCTGATTTCTGCTGTGGGGGTGGTTGGGTCAAGGCCCCAAGAGTCTTTTCCTTCGGCTCCTGCTGGGTCAGCCTTGCTCTGAGCGGAGAGAGTAGGGAGGTCTGATACAGGAGTGGCCCCTCAGATGGCTCTTGGGGATGCCTGGAGTACAGACTTCTCCTCCTGTTCCCAGCGCCAGCTGGGCCTCCATCCCTAGCTGCTGACATCCGGCCAAGCCAGAGCAGAGTGTCTGAGCCGTGGGTCCACTGCAAGCTCCCGGAGAGGATCCTCTTAGTGGAACTTTCCGAGGCTTCCTGCGTGATCGCAGTGTTGCAGATCCTCCTCAGCGCGTGTGTGGATGTTAGTGTGTGTGAACGCATGGGCAGCCTCTTGTCTGTACTGCCAGGCCACCCAGGCCTTCCTCCCACTAGCGTTTGTACACTTAGAGGGGTAGGAGGCCAAACAAACTCACTCCCGCCAAGGCTTCATGCAAATGTCTCATGTGCTCCCTGAGATGTCACACAAGAGCAGTGCCTCATCTGGCTCTCTGTACTTCGAGTTCGGGAAACACAGACACCTACACCACAGCAGGCTTCCCAGCGAGGGCTGCCAAGGGGAAAGCCGGAGCCGCTGGGTGTCTGTGGATGCCCCAAATAGCAGCTGTTTCTCACACAAATATTGCAAGGATTGTGTGATTTTTCTCAGAGCCCTTTTCATCAGGAAAGAAAACATAAGTTGATATTTCTACTGCTTGCATGATGAAGATGCTTCTGTCAGTTCACTTCAGTTCAGTCGCTCAGTCGTGTCCGACTCTGTGACCCCATGGACTGCAGCACAGCAGGCCTCCCTGTCCATCACCAACTCCCGGAGTTTACTCAAACTCATGTCCATTGAGTTGGTGATGCCATCCAACCATATCATCCTCTGTGGTACCCTTCTCCTCCTGCCTTCAATCTTTCCCAGCATCAGGGTCTTTTCCAATGAGTCAGTTCTTCCCATCAGGTGGCCAAAGTATTGGAGTTTCAGCTTCAACATCAGTCCTTCCAATAAACATTCAGGACCGATTTCCTTTAGGATGGACTGGTTGGATCTCCTTGCTGTCTAAGGGACTCTCAAGAGTTTTCTCCAATGCCACAGTTCAAAAGCATCAATTCTTCAGCACTCAGCTTTCTTTATAGTCCAACTCTCACATCCATACATGACTACTGGAAAAGCCATAGCCTCGACTAGACAGGCCTTTGTTGACAAAGTAATGTCTCTGCTCTTGACTATGCTGTTTAGGTTGATCATAACTTTTCTTTCAAGGAGTAAGTGTCTTTTAATTTCATGGCTACAGTCTCCATCTGCAGTGATTTTGGAGCCCCCAAAAATAAACTCTGCCATTGTTTCCACTGTTTCCCCATCTATTTGCCATGAAGTGATGGGACCGGATGCCATGATCTTAATTTTCTGAATGTTGAGCTTTAAGCCAACTTTTTCACTCTCCTCTTTCACTTTCATCAAGAGGCTTTTTAGTTCTTCACATTCTGCCATAAGTGTGGTGTCATCTGCATATCTGAGGTTATTGATATTTCTCCCAGCAATCTTGGTTCCATCTTGTGCTTCCTCCAGCCCAGCATTTCTCATGATGTACTCTGCATATAAGTTAAATAAGCAGTGTGACAATATACAGCCTTGATGTACTCCTTTTCCTATTTGGAACCAGTCTGTTGTTCCATATCCAGTTCTAACTGTTGCTTCCTGACTTGCCTACAGATTTCTCAAGAGGCAGGTCAGGTGGTCTGGTATTCCCATCTCTTTCAGAATTTTCCACAGTTGGTTGTTATCCACACAGTCAAAGGCTTTGGCATAGTCAGTAAAACAGAAATAGATGTTTTTTTCTGGAACTCTCTTGGTTTTTCAATGGTCCAACGGATGTTGGTAATTCGACCTCTGGTTCCTCGACCTTTTCTTAAACCAGCTTGAATATCTGGAAGTTCACGGTTCACGTACTGTTGAAGCCTGGCTTGGAGAATTTTGAGCATTTCTTTACTAGTGTGTGAGATGAGTGCAATTGTGCCGTAGTTTGAGCATTCTCTGGCATTGCCTTTCTTTGGGCAGATGCTTCTGTGCAAGCTGATCACCTGATCTCCGAGCTCTACTGCCCCCTGGATTCCAGGTAGGTGAGAGCAAGACAGCTGAGGTCAGCAGGCCTATTACTCTGCCTGGCTTCCCTCCTGTGAAGTCCCTCTATGCTAATGGAGAGTCAGGCCCTTCCCTGGACTAGAATTCACAGTGGATACTGATTTCACTTGCTTCTGAAAAAACTTCAGCTTCTTTGGAAAATCTGTAGATCAAGAGGCACTTTTACCACTGTAGCAATGGTGGCAAATGGTGATGCTTCTGGTTTTCAAAAGTTCTACATACTGAAAGTCTGACTTAAAAATGAAGACTTGGAGATTATGGCAATATATTTATTTTTTCTGATGGCAAAAGAGACTGTCGACTTCGAAAAATGCACAACATGAAAGTTTTATTTGTGGCAAAATGAGGACAGTGGCCCCGAAGACAGCACCTCAGATAGCTCTGAGAGACTGCTCCAGAGAGGCAGGGGGGAACGGATAGTATATAAGTGATTTTGTTGAAGAGGCAATTCATGGAATCAGGCACGTATTTTTCAAGAAGGTTTCTACTAGTTTTGTGGAGCTTTTGCAAGTCATGAGGAACAGTTGTCACCATGAAGGATTTTGGTGCTTTTCTAGATATGGAGAGACATAAGAATTGGGCTCAAAAAACTGGCTCCTGAAAATATCTAACTCTTTGAAGCCCTGTCCTGTCAGTTTCTCCCTAAGCACAGAGTGACTCATTTCTGCCCTCCACCCTGAACTCCATTCAGGGGGTATTGAAGGTCAGCACATGATTTAATCCTTGTAGAGGTAGATGGTAAATGCCAATTTGTAGTTGACACCACTGTGAGTCAAACTTGTTTTCATCTCTAATAAAGAAATCGTGTTTTGTTCTCCCGGGGACGGGGTACAGGAGGCGTCAGAACCTTGCACACTCAGGTCAGTCTGTGTAGAGCAGCAGGCACTGTTCTTTCCCCTTGTTTTCTGGATGGCCTGCTTCCTCAGGGGCCATTTCTCAAGAGGAGGATTCCTGACTCAAGTTAGGTCTGGGAAATGCAAAACAAAAGCAAAGTTACAGGGGCAGGTTTATTACAGAACTTCTGAGTCCTTCATTTGCTAAATCAGCCATCAAGTCAGCACCTACCTCTCGACCACCCAGTCTGGGTGATGTTGTAGGAGGTGCTGCAAACATGGGGATGAGAAGCTTGGTATGAACTTTATGTGCCAGCAGCAGCCAGACAGGAAATAACTACTTCTCCACTGAGAATGCACTTTTGACCATCAATAAGCACCACACAGGAGAAAAGCCCACTGCTGTGAGAACCTATCACCAGGTCCTGATCAGCCAGGGAATCCTGGAATGCCTTTTCTAGGAAGATGAGGCTGAAGATAAGCTCTGAAGAAGAAAAGGCTGTGGACCTGGAGGAAGAGGTCTGGGTGTAAACACTCTCAGGCACAGGGCGGTGTATGCAAATGTCTTGAGTAGGAAAGGGCTGGGCATCCGTGCGTGTTTTGGAAATAGATCTGGTTTCTGATCAGAGGACTCCTTCTCTACAGTCCACCGACCCTCCCATGTGTGGGATCAGCATTTACCTGGCTTTGATTTTATAGAAAGATCCCTGGCGGGGGTTCGGGAGACTCTGGCTGCGGTTGCCACCTGTCAGAAGTTGTTGGGGAGACAGTGCCCTAAGATCTTTGAGCTTTGTCTTTCTTACCAAGAAAGCCAAGGGCAGACAGTATGATTCTGAAGATCCTTTCCAGCTGCAGCTTGCTGCAAGTTCATGGGACTGAGTCTCAGTTTCTCAGGGTGGAGAGAAAGGGGCAGTCAAGCTCACAGTAAACAGAGCTCGTGTTAAAAAGCTCTGAGGCTAGGAGGGCTTCCCTGGTGGCTCAAATGGTAAAGAATCTGCCTGCAATGCCCAAGACTCGGGTTTGATCCCTGGATAGGGAAGATCCCCTGGAGAAGGGAATAGCCACCCACTCTAGTATTCTTGTCCGGAGAATTCCACAGACAGAGGAGCCTGGTGGGTTACAGTCTACAGGGTCGCAAAGAGTCAGAAGCGACTGAGCAATTAACACTTGAGGTTAAGAGCGAAATGGTTCCGTACTTCGGAGGCTGAGATAGAAAAATGCAGCATGTTGACCATCCTTAGGCCTGAGGCAGGACGTTCTGTACTCCCTGGGGCCCCATGTCACCATGCAGATATCATTTATCAAAGAGCTGCTCTTTCCCAAGTGCCCTGGGGGATGCGGGGCCTTGCTGTGAGTCTGGAGGGCAACCTGGGAGGGTGGGGGGTATTCACCCTGCATGCCTTCTCCTCTCAAAGGCAGGATTCTCAGGGACGTGACACCTAAGGGGCTCTACTGGGGACAAAGGGCTCTGCTCTACACTGCACAGGCCAGAGGGCTGCCCAGGAGGGGCTGGCATCTCTTCCTGCCATCTCACCCCCGTTCCAGGAGACCCTGGAGCGGGAATCCCAGAGAACCCAGCAGGAGACTTTTAGAGGAGCATTTATTTGGCAAAGTAACAGGTGCACTCAGAATGCCAACCAGTCCTGTTTTTCAAACTCCTGCAGGTCAGAAAAGAAGACACCCCCAGCACCAGCCTACGAATAAGGATTGAAAACCATGATCTCCCAGGATCCCTGTTTCTCTGTTTTTCCACTTTTAATCTCTCTCTCTCTCTTTTTTCAGCTCCTGAGGGTCAGACACTTTGTTCCATCTATTCCTCCCTGTCCCAGAAAACAGATTCTGGCTTTTCTGCTGCTCTCAGATTACTTTGCTGGAAGAACTTGGTGTGAAAGCTTTTCTCCCTGCTTGGAGGGAGTGGAACACTAGTCCTGTCTTTGAGCTGTGGCTAGGAACATTCTGGGCCCTGCCCCCAGGCCCTCGGAAGATAAACGTCGTGCAAAGGCCCTTCTTGCTGTGGGGCTGGTGTCTTTGTTCACTTTGCAGCTTAAGCAGCAGGCGTTTATGATCTCGCAGTTCTGGAGGCTGCCAACCTGACACCAAGGGGCTGGCAGTGAGGGGCGGCGAGGAGGGTCTGTTTCAGGCTCTCTCCTTGGCTCATTGACGATGGCCACCTCCTCCCTGTGTCTTTTCCATCATTTTCCACCATGCAGGTTTCTGTGTTCCCATTTCCTCTTATAAAGACACCAGTCATGCGGGATTAGGGCACACCCCAAAGCCCTTGTTTTGACCTGATTACCTCTTTGAAAACCTTATCTCCAAGTAAGCTCCCATTCTGAGGTCCTGGGAGCTGCAACTCTGACATATGAATCTTGGGGAGATGCAGTTCAACCCATAAGAGCCAATAAGTCTTAAAAAAAAAGTCATTGGCATATAGCTGCTTTCCAATGTTGTGCTACTTTCTGCTGTAGAGCAAAGTGAATCAGCTCTAAGTATACCTATCTCCCCTCTTTCCTGCATTTCCTTCCCATTTAGGTCACCCCAGAGTGCTGAGCAGAGTTCCCTGTGTTCCACAGCAGGTTCTCACTAGTTATCTGTTTTATACAAAGTCTGTATGTCAGTTCCAATCTCCCGAGTCACACCAACCCTACCTCTCCCACATTGGTGTCCATACGTTTGTTCTCTCTACCTGTGTCTCTATTTCTGCCTTGCAATTAGGTTTATCTGCACCATTTTCTAGATTCCACATATGTGCATTAGTACACAATATTTGTTTTTCTCTATCTGATGTGCTTCACTATATATGACGATCTCTAGGTCCATCCATATCTCTTCAAATGGCACAATTTCATTTCTTTTTATGGTTGAGTGATATTCCATTGTATTTGTGTACCACATCTTCTTTATCCATCATCTGTTGATGAACAGCAGCAAGGTAAGTCTTAAATGTCAGTGTATTTATGGCTTCCATCGGGGCTTATTAAAAACGGAAGTGCAGGTGACACTCCCACAGATTCTGACTTGATGGATCTGGGGTGGAGATCAGGACTTTGTATTCTCACAGCCCCCACCTGGGGAAGTGTGATGTGTCCCCTCTCCCCATAAAACCCTCCTAGATTTCAGACAAAAAACCCAGCACCTTGCTTACTGAGGGCCTATAAGGGCGTTGGTCCAATCACCTCAAACTGCAAAGAAATGACTTTCTCTTGTATCTAGCTTTTCCTAAGTCCCCACTGCAGGGCCAGGCCCTGCTCACATGTCACTGTACACCCTCTTGAATTTTCCGATCAGACCCTTGTCATGTCTGGAGGCTGCCAGGCCCACTTTGATAGTCATTGTCCTCTCTGACTGACAGGTGTATGGTGTGACTTGAGCTTGGGACTTTGGGGCCCAGCTCTACTGCTTACTTGCTGGTTGTCCTTGGACATATCCCTGGGCCTCTCTGAGGGTGAGTTCATATGCCTCTGCATTGACAAGCTTCCTTGCCCATCTCAGAGGGCCCCTGCCCGGATTGAAGGAGGCAGTGTTTTCAAAAGGTGGGTTACCTGGTGTGTAAAGAGGACAGAGTGGACATTGGTTACTATTATAATCCTCTACCTGCCTCAGTTGGCAAAACCAGATTTAGCTCATTTCTTTGCAGTTTGAGGTGACTGGCACAGCGGGAGGAGGTGGGTTGGCCCACGTGGGGCCCAGAGCCCCCTGTCTGACCACTGCCTCTGAAACCATGAAAGAATGATTTCTGTTGTTTGAAGCCACCCAGTTGGTGGTCATTTGCTATGGCAGCCCCAGGAGAACTCACATTTGGGGTCCTCCAGGCTAGATTTAGTCCCGGGGGAGTGGCTGAGCCCACCTCTAAGGGCCCAGGCCTCCTGTACTCAGCGCTGGCGGGGGCGGACAGCTATGGCAGGTGGGATCAAGGAGAAACAGTTTCCAGCAGCAGCACTGGGTGGCCTCCAGGAGCAAAGACATTGTAGACCAGATGCTTTTCTCTGCGCAGGTGGTGTGGATCGCTTGGGCTGAAGAGGGTCCCTGAAGCAAGTAAATGAAATTCCTGATAGTTACACAGGGTCTGTGTATTAATGGTAAAAAAAAATAAAAGGGATGTGACCCGACGTGCACGCCATGGGAGCAGTTTTTACTGGTCACACAGGGCTGGACCTGCCTGGGTAGGTCTGCTCCGGGCGCTGCCTTTGAACATTCCTCACGCCTGTTTCTGCGATCACATCTCAAACAAAGGGTATCACAGTGTCGGCATTCACATTCAGATATTTGAAAGAAGACAGTTACTATTAATTAAACTAGAAACAGCGCTGGACTACTGTGGGTGCCCTGCCCCTCCCCCACCCCGTGCTCCGTCTGAGCCAAATACCAGACCAGATGGCTCCCTGGCGCTGCCAGGGGGAACCACTGCTTGTTATGGGAGCGGCTGTGGCCAGGAATCAGGTGAGGAATTCCCAGCAACTCTGGCAGGCGTAGGGGTGGGTTTGCCAGATAGCGGCTCTGCTTCCTGCCAGATTCTTCCTGCAGCTCAAGGTGTCTGGCCTTTCTCTCTCCGTTCGGCCGATTCTTCCTTGGTTTTCTCTGTGCCCAGGCCCACTTCATACACCATGTGAAGGAAATCAGGTAAATTAAGGACATAGGTGATCACGCCCCTCGGGGGTAGGGGAACCTCGTGTCAGGAGAGCCTGGAGCCCCCCCTGAGGTCTTGGAGTCAACTAGGAGCCTCCCTGGGACAATGTGAAGCCCAGGTCAGGGCAGAGAGGCTGGGCTAACACCAGGTGCCAAATTGTATAGAGTGAGATTTTTAAAATGGCTTTTTGTTTGTTTGTTTGTTTTTGCCTCATGACAGCGTGTGCTTAATCGCTCAGTCACGTCCAACTCTCTGCAACCCCAAGGACTGTAGCCCACTCATCTCCTCTGTCCATGGGATTTCCCAGACAAAGATACTGGCATGGGTTGCCATTTCCTCCTCCAGCGGATCTTCCCAACCCAGGGATCGAACCTGTGTCTCTTGCGTCTCTGATACTGGCAGGTGGGTTGTTTATCACTAGCACCACCTGGGAAGCCACACGACAGGTGGGATCTTAGTTCCCTGACCAGGGCTGGAACTCATGCCCCCTGCAGTGGGGGGTGGAGTCTTAACCAATGGACCACCGGGGAAGTCCTGAACAGATGATTTTAGAAGACTGTAAAGTCCTAAGCTGGTAACTCTTAAGGAAACGCCCTACCACATTCCTTGCCTCTCCCATCCGCACCTGAGGGCAGCTTCACACTGGAGTGGCCAGGTGACCCCTGTCCCTGTTTCAGCCTCGGTGGGCACCAAGGTTCAGGGAGGGAACTTTGTCTACGTAGGAGTCACTCTCCCCTTGCCATCTGGTATATGGTTGTTCCCTTGGCCTCAGAGTACTTTTCACATTCCAAGCCTCAAGAAGCAGAATTGCTAGTTACCACCTTGGTGAAAGATGCTCCCTGGGGGGAAGACAGACTCCTGTGTGCCTGGAGAAGGACTGGATGGAGGGATTGGAAAAGTGGGTCCTTGACAAGGGCCCACCGAGGTGCCAGCCACAGGCGCCGTCTGCACGGGTGGAGTAGACAGATTAACTGTGAGGGTGGAGGCTCCTAACAGAAATGAAAGGCTTCCTTTTTCTCCAGAGTCAGCTCAGTTGAAAACAGGTCCCTATGTTTCTGTCTCTGGCTGAGGCCATGAGGACATCTGTCTCCGGGAGTGGGACTAAGGGCTGACAGAGGTATTGTGGGGATGTCACTGAGGCCACTGTCCCAGAGCTGGGAGATGGCAACCCCACAGCCTGGGTGCCTGTTCTGTTCTCTGCCGCCCACACCCTACTGGGTGGAACCCTGATCTCCAATTTCATGGATCTGCATTTCCCCAGAATAAATGAAGTCAGACCATAACTCTCTCACTCCCCAAAGCTTAATGAGATCAGAAGATGGTTGTGTCCAGCCTCAAATCCCACTGTCAAACGGGGAAAAGGGTATGATCCCACGCTGTAACCTTTGAAAAGTGGTCGCTGAGAGAAGAAATATGATACTCTAAGTGGCTCCTCATTCCACCTGCACCCCCACCAAAGTCCTACAAAAGCAAAATGTAAGAAGGACAGTTAATCAGTAAAATTAGGAACATTCTCTAGTGAATGAGGCAGCTTGACAAGTATTGATAAGGAAACTGTTGTTGTTCAGTCACTCTTTGGACATGCAACCCCATGGACTCCAGCATGCCAGGCTTCCCTGTTCATCACCGTCTCCCAGAATTTTATCAAGCTCATGTCTATTGAGTTGGTGATGCCATCCAACCATCTCGTCCTCTGTTGCCCCCTTCTTCTCCTGCCTTCAATTTCCCCCAGCATCAGGGTCTTTTCCAATGAGTCAGCTCTTTGTATCAGGTGGCCAAAGTATTGCAGCCTCAGCTTCACCATCAGTCCTTCCAATGAATACACAGGGTTGATTTCCTTTAGGATTGACTGGTTTGATCTCCTTGCTGTCCGTGGGATTCTTAAGAGTCTTCTCCAGCACCACAGTTCAAAAGCATCAATTCTTTGGTGCTTAACCTTCATTATGGTCCAATTCTCACATCCATACATGAGTACTGGAAAAACCATAGTTTTGACTATATGGACCTTTGTGGGCAAAGTGATGTCTCTGCTTTTTAACACACTGTCTTACAAAAGCAAAATGTAAAAAGGAAGGTTAATCAGTAAAATCAGGAACATTCTCTAGTGAATGAAGCAGCCCAATGAATATCCATAAAGAAACTGCTTGAGGATAAAATCTCTCACCCAGTCCCCTGGGGGTAAGCCCCCCCCCCCCAGGCTCTCAGGATCTCAGGCCCTTTCCAGAACTCCACAAAATCTGGAGGAATGACCCAAAGCTCAAGGGATCCATACAGTAGTTAGAAATACTCTCAATGAGGTAGAGTGAAATCTAGGACATTTCACAGGATCTCAGGAGAGAAGGCCAGATGCAGCATTGACAGCAAAATTTGCTCAGAACTCCACATAAATGCCCCTGTTCCCATCCTTGCCAAATAACTGGGTATAGAAAAATGACTATGAGTGCAAAACCCTCATCAGAACTGTAGCTTGGAAGGGGGAACATAAAAATGATCTGATAAGGACTGAAGTATGTCTTTGAATGGACATTCAGCCACACTCTAGGAGAGAGAAACGGAAGCCTGAAACACCAAATGTGCAAAAATAATCAAGGAAGCAAAGGTGGGAAGAAATAAACATCCATACAGATGATGGACTAAGAAACCAGTCTGTGAAAAAACCTCATCAAAGTAATAGAAGTAGACTGGAAGCCATGTTTCCGGCAGGAATAGATCCAGGCGGTTCCCCAGATTGCCTCTAACCTAGCAGGCTGTGTTGGCCACTGACTGACCTTGGCTGCCCTTCTGCCTTGCAGCATCCCCCCACCCGCCCTTGAGTCCCAGGCAGCTGGAAGGCAAGACTGCCTCAGGGTGAAAGTCTGGCCCCTCGCCTTAGGTGGACCAGCCCCATGTTCAGTGCTGGCTTGTGGGGCTCACAACTCTACCCATCAGTTTGTGGGCAGAGCTGGAGGTGTATATGGGGGAGACACTTCACACCCACTGAGACTCACGGGTCACCTATTTCTCAACAAGCACAGAAAGTTTTGCTCTTTCCCAAGAAAAAATAGTTCTAGGCCCTTGATGTGGCTGTAAAGGGAGGCTTTTCTGCCTAGGAACTAGGTTTCGCTGAGGCTCTTCCTAGACCTGGCATCCGAGCTCAGCGTCAGCAGGCTGTGAGCAGAGAGCAGCCGGTGTAACTGGTTCTCTGGGCGATGGCAGTAATGAGGTCACTGGCAAGACATCCCTCCTGTGAGTTTCAATGGCACAAGCCCAGAATACCTGTATTGCTCCTGGGGACATACCTGGGGCCAGTCTGACTCTGCCAATACCATTTTCTTTCCAGATACGTCCCTCAACCGTGTGTGTGAAGCCCTTTTACAGGAAGGTCTCCTTTCCTGGCAGTCAGAGTTTCCACCCCCAGCATGGAGCACTGCCAGGCTGTGGGTCACTCTTGTCCTCTGGTTAATTAGCTGATCAAAGGTGGTTTCTCCTGAACAACTGGTCTACCCCGTAACACCTGGCCTGGTCCTATGTATGGTTCACGTTGGTGATACCTCCTCCTTGTGACTTCAGAGATCCTCTGTGGCTTTCTCCCTACCCCTTGCCTTGTCCCATAGCTCCTCCTTCTGACATCTGAAATTCCAGTTAAACCATATTGCTCTTTGTATTAGTCAGCTTCTCCAGAGAATCAGAACAAATAGGATATATATATATAGACAGACAGATATACAAAGGAGATTTGTTGTGAGGGATTGGCTCATGTGATGTTGGAGGCTGAGAAGTCCCACAATCTGCCATTTGTAAGCTGGAGGTCCAGGAAAGCCGGTAGTATGGTTCTGGTCCAAACCTGAAGGCCTGAGAACCAGGGTTCTACTGGGGTGAGTCCCAGTTCTGGTCTGGGAACCAGGAGTGCTATTGTCTGAGGGCAGGAGAAGATGGACGCCCCAGTTCAAGAAGAGAGAGCAAATTCATCTTTCCTATGCCTTTTTTTTTTTTTATTCAGGCACCCCATGGATTGGATGATGCCCACACCTATCAGAGAGGGAAATCTTTACACTCTCTAGATAAAAGCTAGTGTCCTCCGAAAACATCCTCCTAGGCACACCCAAAAACATTATTTAACCAGCTATTTGGGCATCACCTGGCCCAGTCAAGTGGACAGTTAAATTACCCATCACTTCAAGTTTTGTCAAGAACGCAGATGCTATTCAGAGAGGCAATAGCTCAGCTGCTGAAGAGCGGCCATGGACATCTTGATGAAAGGCCATCACATTTTCCCTTAAAGCCTAAGCTTTAGGAGTGCGTAGGGCAGGACTGGGGCCTACAGGAAGAAGGAAAGGAGTGAGATGGACATTCAGGTGGGCAGGTAGAGGAAGCTGAAGATTCCTTTATCTACTTTATGGTTTGTTTCTGGGCTGGGCTAGCTTTGGACCAGGTGTGGCAGAGAGGGACACGGGTACAGAGGTCTGCTGGGACCCTAAGTGCTTCTTCCCAGACCTCTGTCAAGGCTAACGTTGCCTGAAAAATAAGGTCAGTGCATCAGTGAGCTGCGGTGACCTCTGAGGGCTGTGGAGGAACCCAGCCTGGCCGCCCCAACCTGTCCACTTAAAACAAGGGGGAACCCGGAAGTGCAGCTGCCATGGGCTTCATACTCTGTGGATCTGCCTAATGACTAAGGACACCTTCTCTGAGTCAGGTTTGTTGAGTTTGGCTCCTGGAGTGCATTGTTTTCTTTCCTTTTTAAGACATGTGAAGTCCTTTGATGAGCTGATGTTTATATTTCATGTTTTCTCATGCCAAATGAGCACTTATTATTATCTACAATTACAAAAGCATTTGGTGTTTTCTGAGCTTAGCTAGCTTCAGATTCCAAGAATATTTTGCGTCTTATACAATAGAGGGGTTCTGAAGCAGTTGTATGTAAATTAGATTTCTGACAATTTAGTAATGCTTAAAATTCACTGGTGACCAAAAGGAAACTTCTGGTGGATTTTTTGGGTGAGAAATAAAATTAACATTCTGTAATGATAATAGCTGCCTCTGTGCTAGACAAAGTGTCATAAGTTGAGATTTTGGGTTGGCGTTTTTTTTCGTTAATTAATTAATGAGTTAATTTGTGTGGGGGGGATCTTTGTTGCTGCGCGTGGGCTTTCTCTAGTTTCGAGGAGTGGAGGCTGCTCTCTAGTTGTGGTGTGTGGGCTTCTCACTGTGGTGTCTTTTCTTACTGTAGACCATGTGCTCTAGGGGTGCACTGGCTCAGTAGTCGAGGCACACGGGCTTAGTTGCCCTGGGGCATGTGGAATCTTCCCAGACCAAGGATTGAATCCATGTCTCCTGCATTGGCAGGTGGATTCTTAACCACTAGACCACCAGGGAGGTCCTGGGTTGGTGTTTTTAGAGGAAGGCGTCCTGTAACATACATGCTTACTGGTCTTGTATCCTCTATGGAGTTCTGTCTTTTCTTCAATTTTTTTTTTCCTCCTCCACTTTTATTTTAATTGGACTATGACTCACAGAACAAGTCAAGCATATTAAAAGCCAGACTGAGACATTCAGGGATAGTCCCCAGAACCCCCAGGGCTGGCAAACACCTTGGCTGCAGGGGAAGCCATCCGTTTCCTCAACTGGTCCAACTGGCAAAATGTATTAATAATTATAGTTTGCAGTGCTTGTTAAAGCAGCTGGTGGAGGGAGAGCAGGTTGAGCTGCCTTTTTCCTTGGTCTCCAAACAAATGAAACACCTCTTGTTCACCGCCCCATCCTAGGCGCTGGTGCAAAGGCCTTCTCTGGATCTTTAGAAGTTGACCTTGAACATGGGTCCCCGCTGCCTCTGAATGCTCATAGGTGAGTCCCACCAGGAGGCAGGGGTGCTCAGAGCCCGGCCTTCTCTATACCTGACACTGGGCTTTTCCTGCTTTCCCGCCCTGAACCGGAGTCCCAGAGTCCTGGTAATTGGTCAGGCTAGCTGTGGTTTTAAGGTGTGGGGAGTCAGCTCCCGGGCTCCTGTAAATGAAATGCAGCCTTCTCTTTTTCCTTCCGAGAGGGAGCAGCAAGAACCCTGGTTCAACACAGGTTAGACAGGTACCAGAAAGAACAAAGAACTCTGGGCCTGCTGATCTGGTTTGAACGCTGCTTGTGCAAGCGGCCAGGGCAGGGCCACCCCCGTATTTCTCTGCCCAGCCCTCCTGCAGCCCAGCTGTCCTGAGGTGGCCGTGTGTTCTGGTGTGAGGCCACTGGCCAGTAAGGGCGCACTTATCTCCACGATCAAGAGCAGACCTGGAATCTAAAGGGCAGAATCTTGTCCTTCTTGTTCCAAACGTGTGTGTGTGTGTGTGTGTGTGTGTGTGTGTGTGTGTGTGTAAGGAATTGAGAGCGGGGGTGGGGGTGAGATGTGATGAGGGGAAAGAACAGCTTCTACCACCCCCAATGGGAGTGTCTCTGTCCTGTCTGTTTCACTCACATTGGAGCTGGGCAATGCACGAGTCTGAAGTCAGTGCTACTCCACTAACAGAAAGAAGCTTTTCTGTTAGTGGCTTCTTGGCTCAGGCCTTGGTGATGGGAGGCAGAGGTGTTGTTAATAAAGGGAGCAAGATAGTAAAGTTGCCCTGTTTCACGGGGCCCAGGGACCCCGGTCCAAATGGAAGGAAGATGAACACTTGGGAGCCGGATGGAAAGTGGAGACAGAATGACGGCAGATGGGACTTTGCAGCCTTGTCCTTTTTAGGAGGTCAAGCTCTATCTGCTCAGTGCCTTCTCCAAGAAGCAGGCTGGGGAGAGCCGCTCAGATGACTGGACTGAGCACGGGATGGGGCGTGGAACCGTGGCAGCCTTTTGGGAGAAAGTCAGAACAAAAGCCAAGGCCAGGCCAGTCAAATAACAAGGGTTGTTTCACCTTGTTAAATCAACTCTGACCCCAGGACGTTGTGTTGAGAAGGATTCCGAGTCTCTATCGTAGCAATCTTTCATGTTCCACCAAGTTTTTTGTCAGGGGCCCAGGAGGTCCTTAAGCAGCAGACCGCCCAGCTCATGGAGCTGTGCATCTTTCCTCATCTCTGACATGTATGTGACCTTGGTCACACAGAACTCTGATTCCTGGGATGGGAAACCCATTTTGCTATAGGGCAGCCATACCTGGGCTGGGAAACAGGGGCAGGCCAGGGCCTGGGAGGTTGAATCCAGATCTCTTCCTCGTCAATGGACAAAGAGCTGGTAGTTAAAAGTGGGGCCCCATCTCTGGAAACTCTGGCAAGTTGGGGCAGTTTTCTGACCATTGCCCTGGGGGTTAGGGTGGATGTGAGAGTTGGACTATAAAGAAAGCTGAGCGCCAAAGAACTGATGCTTTTGAACTGTGGTGTTGGAGAAGACTCTTGAGTGTCCCTTGGACTGCAAGGAGATCCAACCAGTCCATCCTAAAGGAGACCAGTCCTGGGTGCTCATTGGAAGGACTGATGTTGAAGCTGAAACTCAAATCCTTTGGCCACCTGATGGGAAGAGCTGAATCATTTGAAAAGACCCTGATGCTGGGAAAGATTGAGGGCAGGAGGAGAAGGGGATGACAGAGGATGAGATGGCTGGATGGCATCACCGACTCAATAGACATGAGTTTGGATAAACTCTGGGAGTTGGTGATGGACAGGGAGGCCTGGCATGCTGCAGTTCACGGGGTCACAAAGAGTCGGACACGACCGAGCAACTGAACTGAACTGAACTGGGGGCAGGTGCTTACACTGTGGTGTGTGCACTCCTCCCAGAAAGGCCAGAAGTCTAGAATGGAGGGTGGTCTCTGGACACCTGACCAGGTGCGGTTGCTGACTGCCTTGCACAGAACCCGGAGGATTTTGTTTGGGATTAAATGAACTGAAGCACATCAGTTATGGTGGTGCTGATATATGTTAGGTGCTCTATGAATATTAATTCACTTTCCCTTTCTTTTTAAGAAAAATCTGGCAAAAATATGCACAATGTGAAATTTATCATTTTAAACATTTTAAGTCTACAGTTGAGTGGACTTCAGAACATTCACATTGTTGTACAACCATTACCACTGTCTGTCTCCAGAACTTTTTGATTTTCCCCGATAAAAACTCTGTCTGCATTAAACACTGCCTCCCCAGCCCCTGGAAACCTCCATTTTACTTTCTGTCCCTATGATTCTGACTCTTCCAGGAACTTCATATAAGTAGAATCACACAATATGTCCTTCTATGACTGGTTTATTTCACATAGCATAGCGTGTGGGCTCAGGTGAGTCCCACTAGGCGTCCACACCCTCCCTGGTTGGACAGTTCTGTAAAGCTGAGGGTTAAGAGAAACACTGAGGGCTCTTCGAAAGGGAGAAGCCACTAAAGGACATGGTATAATTGGAAGTTGTAAATGGAGCATAATGGGGTGATGTGGCTCTGTATGGGTTATGCATACAGATTTACATGCACAGATCAATGTGTGAATCTATATGTGTAGACCGAGCTCTACAGGAGTCTTGGTGTTTTCTCAGTAGCCGTGAACAGCACTGCCTTCCTGACTTGTCCCCTGGCCCCCAAGGTCCCATGGCAGGGAATGGGGGAGGGGTCAGAGAGCAAAGTTAAGCTTTGCTCTGTCCTGGGAATATTGCTTTTTCCATCTAGGTTGTGACTTACATATTAATAACTCTGTTTCTTGCTGTCCTCAATCTGGTAGGTTGGTTCTCCCCCATGGGGTGCTTGCCCTACATGTAAGCACATTCTTCCTTGTTCTCTGGTTCAGACTTAAATACCACCCTTTGCAGAGAATGTGAATGCTAGGATGAGAAAGCACAGAGTTGTTGGTTATAACTAGTGATTATACCACTTTCTCAGCAATACCTGCCAACATTCAGCACCGTGTATATGTTATACCCCACATATGGGGGCTGCTTAAATCTCCTTGGTAGAGACAGACTTCAACTGCAGCTGCACTGGTTTTAAAATCAGATCAGTTTAGTGTGTGAGAGCACATTTTGTCACCGGAAGCCAAAGTCATTGTGACACAGCTTGAACCACTTAACCTTTGAGTCATTGCAACAGGGGTTGAACCATTGAAACTTGGGGTCATGGCAGCATTTGTCTGATGGGTATTTTTCTGTTTTCAGTATATTTAAAAAAAAAAAAAAAAGGAAAGGAAAAAAAGCCACACAAAGCCCTGTGTGAGGAGGACAAACCTTCCTTTCGGTTCATCCCTCTGTCTGAGGCTGGGAAGAGATAAGATGGAGCTCTCCAGAAGAGGCTTCCATGCGCAGGCCAGCTCTGCTGACCCATCTTAGTTGGGATTCCATTCCCAAGTTGGGGTCATCCCTCACCCTGTGGGATGTTGCAAGAGAATTTCCCATCAGCCTATACACAACCACCATTCCCACAGTATTTCTTCCCTCCACTCTTTATTCTCCCTGGTCTCTGCCCTTAGGAAGTTTGAAGACACACAGGAGATCATTGTGGTAATGGAGGAGATGATTGCAGGAATGCAGGAGAGCCAGATGGAGAGCCCAGCCCAGGGGAGGGGAGCAAGGCAGGCACTTAAAGGAGGTGACTGCCTGGGGATGAGGGGCATACTCGAGAACACTTCTCAACTCCTGATGCTTCCTACCAGGTAGAGGAAGCTTTGGTAGTATAACACTCCCAGTCTCCTTCTGCCATGTAGCTTAGAGGAGGAGGAATTCCTTACGTTTGGAAAGAGATACTGGGTTTGCAGGGTTCAGATATGTCCTCTCCTCTCCTAAAGAATCAGACTGTCTGCGGAGAATGCAGGTCTCCTCTGCCCTTCCCTGCTGTCAATATCCCAGGGGCAAGACCCCCACACGGGGAGGTGTGCTTTGACATAGCACAGCCTGTTACTGGTGGGGGCAGGTCTATTTGAACCTGGTGATAGTGTTCAGAAGCCACTTGTTTGCAGATAACTTAAGCTACATTCTCTGAGATCTGTTTTATCTGTTGTAAAGGCAATATTTGGGTTTCCATCTGCTTGGCTCCTTTGACTTATTTCTTAATGACTCAGAGCTTAGATAGAGAAGAAGGGTGCCATTTGGGGGGCCATGTTGAATTCTAGTAGTGACAGTTCAGCCCCAAATCCTGATCATTTAAAGAAAAAGGAAGTTGAGAGCATGCTCTATGGTCAAAGTGACTGTCTGTGAAGTATGTGGGGGTGCACTGTGCAGACATTAGGAGAAAGATTGGCATGCAAAGACTGGAACATACCATTGTGGCTGGAACATTGTGACTGAGGAAGGAATAATTGAGCAAATGCTCGAAAAATTACCCGACCAGACCATGCAGGCTTTGCAGGCTAAGAGAGAAGGGTTTGAATTTTATTCTAAAAGTGAAGGTAAGTCAGTGAAGGTTTTAACAGAACAATGATACAGTCCTATTTACACTTCAAGTCATTCTTTGGAATGGTCTGTGGGCTTGGTAATGACAATAGGAGAATTGAGATGAATCCTAAATCTGGCTTGATGCATGGATGGATGTGCCATTTACAGAGTTGGTGAAGACCAAGAGAAAATTATCCAGGAGGAGTATGGGGAAGGTAATTAAATTTCAGTTGTTCTGAGATTTCTCAGGGGCAATGTCAGGTTAGCAATTGGATATGGGCTCTGTAACTCAGAGGATCTGGAGGAACCCAATATTTAGAGGTGTGTCTGTGTGTGTGTGTGTGTGTGTGTGTGTATACCTCACAACAGAGACAAATGAAAACATCCCTAGCCAAGCCATGTCATCCTGCCTGGATACTCACTGACAAGGAACACTCATAAAACACCATTTTTTTTTTAAATTTAAGTTTTTGTTTTTATTTAGCAAGGTTTGGGGCTGAATAATACAACATCCCTTGGAAAATTCTGTATAGAAAACCTAGCATTATAAAGAACTATCACATGATTTTATTTGGGGGAAATTTTCATAACTTCCAGGATATTTTTTTCTTCTCCACACAATAACTAGTTGTCAATCATTTTCCTGTTGAGGGCAAAGAATTCAGAAGACTTTTTATTCATTACAATTGATGTCTTTTGCAAAAGGACCCCTTAATTAATGTTTATATGGGGCACATAGATTTTTCAAAGACATCTGGCCCTTCCTAACACACACAGCTGTGTTTGAGAGCCTGATTTTTCACCCAGCCAAAGGACCCCACAGGGATCCACTATTCATCTCAACCTCTGCCTCTCCACATTTTTCATAATGGAGCCACTTTCCTGCAATGCTCCTGCTGGCTGAAACCCATTCATCTCCATGAAAGGGGCTGCCGATATTTAAAGTTCATTTCAGGAAGGTTTCATAGTAAGAACTGGGGAAAATAACATAATCTCATTTTAAAACATTTCCTTCCTCTGTTCTGCTGATAGAATCAAACAATTCAGAGTTCCATCTGTCCTGTAACAGGTCCAGATTGCCTGATGTGGTTTTGAAGTTGTTTGTTTGCTTTGTTTCAGGGCACCTCTGGTGGGATTCCCTCCCCTCCTTGCTGTATTCAGACTGTGCCATTTGATCCTCGGATTTGCAATTCCAGGAGCAAAAATAATGAGCCAGCATTGTAGGAAAATGTCACTCACCCCCAACATGGTCAGAATGCAGGGCTGGTGAGGGATGTCAGATTCTAAAAGGCAGAGTGGATTTTTGCTTAAACGAACAGTTTTATTTTCTCAAATTTTATTTATTTATTTTTGGCTGTGCTGGGTCTTTATTGCCGCGAGGGCTTTTCTCTAGTTGGGAAGAGTGGGGGCTAATCTTTAGCTGTGCACGAGCTTCTCGTTGCAGTGGCTTCTCTTGTGTGAAGCACAGGTTCTTGGCATGCAGGCTTCAGTAGTTGCGGCTCTTGGGCTCTAGAGTGCATGCTCAGAAGTTGCGGTGCACGGGCTTAGTTGCCCTGCAGCATGTGGGATCTTCCCGGATCAGGGTTCAAAACTACACCTCCTGCATTAGCAGGCAGATTCTTTACCACTGAGCTACTAGGGAAGCCCAGGGAACATTTTTTAAGTTAGCATAAAAACACACAAGCATCAAATAAGACAACAACAATAATAATCCAAGTGTGAGTCTATATGTAATGTGCTGACAGGCTGCATGGTAAGTTCATCTTTTTCCCTTCCCTAGGCCTCTGAACAACCAAGGCATTGTAAGGTACTGCAAGCCTCACAGAGAGACCCTTTTCTGATGCGAGCTCAGTCCTGGATGAAGGTGGAATGGGACTGCCTTCTACAGTTTTGCCTGACTCTTCCTTTCTTGAGTTTCTGATTTGTCCATTCCCTTTAACCTTGAGGGCTGGCAGACCTTTTCTGTAAAGGGCTATGTCTTATTGGTTTAGGCAACTATAACAAAAATACCATAGACTGGTGACGTGTAAACAGAAATTTGCTTCTTACAATTCTGGTTACCAGGACATTCAAGATCAGGGCACCAGCAGATTCAGTGTCTGGTGAAGGCCCACTTCCTAGTCTGTGCCTTCTATTTTAACTTCACATAGTGTAACAGAGGGGCGAGGGAGCTCTCTGGGGTCTCTTTCATAAGGGCACTAATCCAATTCATGAGAGCTCCACCCTCGTGACCTATTCACCCCCAAAGGCTTCACATCCTAATACGATCACATTGGGTGTCAGGTTTCAACATAAAAACTTTGGAGAGATACAAGTATTCAGACCAACACAGGCCAGATGTTAAATATTTTAGGCCTTGCAGATCACACGTCTCTTTCACAATGACCCAGTTCTGTCTCATAGCATGACAGCACCCGCAATGAAGGGTGATCCAACAGGATTATTTATGGATGTTGAAATTCAAATTTCAGATATATTTCACATGTCATGAAATAGTATTCTTTTGATTTTTAGAAAACCATTAAAAAATGTAAAAGGCGTTTTTGGCCCACGGGTTGTACAAAAAACACATACAGGCTGTGGGCAGGACAGATTTGACCTGTGGGCTGTGGTTTGCCAACTCCTATTCAAGTTTGTTGCTTTTCTGCTAATATTCTTCCTGGCCACTGGGGCACATGACTTTCTCTTCACATTGATCAAAATTCCTTCTCTACAAAAGTAAGGATGAGAGAGTTTCTATCAGATTGGAGTTGAAATGTGGAAGGATCCTTCTTATTTTAATTTTAAACCCTCCTTTTTTACTCATTATCCTCGGTGATGTGGTGAGCCTCACCCTATCAGTTCAAGGCCCAAATAGAACAAAAGGTTGATTTCCCCCGAGCTTGGAGACTTCCTCCTGCCTGAAAGTCTTTGGACTAGGACATTTGCTTTTTTTCTCTCTTTAGGCTCAAACTAAATCTTTGACTCTTCCTGGGTCTTAAGTCTATTGGGCTTGAGACTGGACTACATCATCAGCTCCCCTGGGTCTCAGGCCTTCAGGATGGGATTGGAGTTATTCTCTCAGTTCTCCTGGGTTTCCAGCTTGCTGCATCATCCTTCAGGTATTAGGACTTACATGCCCCCAGAAACACATGAACCTATTCCTTATAATAAATCTCTCTCTATATATATACACATCCTACTTGTTCTGTTTCTTTGGAGAACTGTAACTAATACAATCCCTTCCCATTCTAATTATCTGTAGCAATCTGATCTTTCAGTTCCTTGAAAGCACCGAGTCCCTTCCCTCTGTGAGGACCCTCCCTCCCTCCTTCATGTCCTGGCTAAGGCCTAATCCACCTCAGGCCTCAGCTTAAGCATTATATCCTTAAGAAAGCCTGACTCCTTGGCATCTTCACTCCCACTGCTAGACCAGCTCTCTCTGAACTTCTTTCCTAATACTTACCATTGTGTGAAGTGTTACTTGCTAAGTTGTGTCCAACTCTTTGCAACCCCTTGGACACTAAACTGGCCAGGTTTCTCTGTCCTTGAATTTTCAGCAAGAATACTGAAGTGGGTTGCTATTTCCTTCTCTAGGAGAGCCTCCTGATGCAGGGATCGAACCCGAGTCTCCTGCATTGCAAGCAGATTCTTTACCATCTGAGCCACTAGGGAAGCCCAGTTCTTACCATAACTATAATTTAAATGTTTGTGAATTTTCTTGTTTAATGTCTTGTGCCTTCCAGGACAGGGTACTTCCTAAGGGCAGGGACCATGCCTATTTTGTTCAACACTGTGGTCCTAACACATGGACGTGGCCATGCACGAATTGATGAAATGATTGTGTGAACTCCTGTCCCCATGGCTGGTAGTGTTCCGGAACTGATTATGTTCTGCAGAAGACAACAAATGTGTCAGGGCAAGGTAAAGAAATAAACAACCTGCCTGCCTTCATCTGTATCAAGAAGTCTAGATCCTGAAGAGAAAGATGCTTTTTTCTTTTAGTTAGAAATATCACTATTGCTCAGTCAAAGTTAAGATGAAAATCAATCTTATTAAGGCAACAAGGTATTTTCCGGCTGGATAATTTTATTTGTTGTGGTTTTTAAAGTGTGTGTGTATAGCTAGGTGATAATACATGACTAAGAGTCAGGATAGATGAAATTTTAATGTTTGCTTCTTCAGTTTTATCCATCTTCCACTTTCTATAATGACTTCCGTGTGGGGATAAACATGAGTCATAACTCAAGTTCTTAAGTTAAAAATGTATAAATTGTAGCTCCTCAGTCTGCCTCATTTGTTTCAGTTTACAGGGACTTCCTCTGAAACCAGGTTGTCCTTGATTACTGAGGCCTCCCTGGACAGAGGGCAAAATGGATCTGAACTCCCTGAGGCTGAGCTTCCCACAGAAAGAACTTGCAGTTCCCTCCTTCCATCTTTTCTGCCTACCTTCTTCCTCTCACACACCGACTTGACTGGTTTCCATCAGACATTTGGAGTGGGATATTTCTTTTATTCCCTTACCGTGTGCTAAGTTCTATTTACAGTTTTCCAAAGGACATACCATGAAATCAAAGGAAGAAAAAGTTCCCAAAATAGTGGTGAATAATTTAATAATATTAAAAGTATGTGCATATTAGCCACTCAGTTATGTCCAGCTCTTTGCAGACTCCATAGACTGTAGCCTTCCAGGTTCCTCTGTCCATGGAATTCTCCAGGCAATAATAATGGAGTGGGTTGCCATTCCCTTTTCCAAGGGATCTTCCCAACCCAAGGATTGAATCCAGGTCTCCTGCATTGCGGGCAGATTCTTTACCATTTGAGCCATCAGAGATATTTTGATAATATGAAAGGCCATTAAATAATAAATCAGTTAACAGACTTGATTTTGAAAAAATTTTGTTGAAGTAAGGTTAATTTACAATGTTGTGTTAATTCCTGTGGTACAACAAAGTGATTCACTTATATATATCCTTTTTCATATCCTTTTCCATTATGGTTTATCACAGAATATTGAATACACTTCCCTGTGCTACACAGTAGGACCTTGTTTATCCATCCTATATATTAATATAATAATTTGCATCTGCTCATCCCAAACTCCCATTCCTTCCCCTGACCCCCTTGGCAACCACAAGCCTGTTCTCTATGGACAGACGTGTTTTTGAGTGTCTTCTTTGAGATCTGTGCTGTAGTAGACAATCAAGAGATACAGAAGTACACAGTTATCTATTTGCTCCCTACCTAATATAGTATGCATTGGACATTTGCCTTAAGCAATGTGGCAGCTTTTGTTGGAGCGGCAAAGCTCCATGTACTGAAGTGGGGTGTGTCTGGAGGAAAGAAAAAGAGAAAGCCAGCTAAGAATCGTGTCCTCTGGTGTGAGTTGCTGAGTGCCCGAGTCCCCACACCTGAGAGATGATACAACCTCACCAGGCTCATCCCCTGCTGGGTTCCCTCTGCTCGGCTGCCCTGAATGCTGTTTCTTTAAGTATTTCATGACCGACTCCCTCATCTTCTTCAAGTTCTTATGCAAATATCACTGTCTCAATGAAACCTCATTATTTGCTATATTCTGAGTTTTGTATTTGGTGTCTCCCCCCAAATTATATGGTGAAACCCTAATCTACAACTATGATAGTTTTAGGAGATGGGAACTTTGAGAAGTGATGAGGTCATGAGGGTGGGGTCCTCATAAGTGGGATTGTTGTTTAGTTGGCCAGTCATGTCCGACTCTTTTGTGACCCCATGGATTATAGCCTACCTGGCTCCTCTGTCCATGGGATTTCCCAGGAAAGAACACTGGAGTGGGTGGCCATTCCCTCCTCCAGGGGATCTTCCCAACCCAGAGACTGAACCTGAGTCTCCTGCATGACAGGTGGATTCTTTACCACTGAGCCACTGGGGAAAGCCCTATGAGTGGGATTATCACCCTTGTAAAAGAGATATATATTAGTTATGTTTGCACCCCTGCTCCCCACAGAATATCTGCTCTTTGAGGGCTTATCTGTATTATTCATTGATGTATCTTAAGTGCCCAGAAAAAGCACCTGCATAGATACTCCATCAGTTTGTGTTGAACAAACACACGGCAGGGTCACGTACTCTTAGCTAATTTGCTTTTGTGTTCTTCTAGAACATCACTGCACTGAAAGTGGTAAATAATTTACCTTCCAACACCTGTTAGTTGATGCTTGTTCTTTTCATCTCCTGGTTTTTAAGTAGCTGAGAGGGAATCACCGAGGTGGTAACTTCATTGAGAATGCAAATGCTCCATTTGCATGCTAGGAGCAAGTGGGTACTCTTTCTGGATGTATATGGTTTGGACTCCAGGTGCTAAAGACAAGGGATGAGTGGGGGCAGCAAGATGTAGGCTGGGCTGGAATAGCTGGACCTTAGATCAGTCATAGGAAGCACCTTCCTGGCACGATGCCCAGGGGCAGAGATGCATGGTAAGACAGAGCATTGGTGAGCAGACCAGCTCCTGGATAATGGACCTCAAGGAGAAGCAGGAGGGAGGGCTGGATGCTGAGAACAGGGAAAGCTGGGCAAAGAGCTTTGACATTTTGTGATGAGCCACAAGGAGACACAGAGTTGTCCAAAGACAGCTTATTTAAGAAGAGACATGGAGCTTTGTTACACAAGCTGGCCTTCAAAGTAGAGTCAGCGAAGGTCAGAGCCATCTGCCTCTAAGTTATCACACATGAGAAAGCCAGAAAAAGGTGTAGTAGTACTGGAGTCACCTCAAAGAGATTTTGAAAGAAGCAACTGAATTTCTTCCAATTTTTTTTATGAAAAAATTTCAAACATACAGAAACATTTGAAATATAGTGTATTATACATATATATGTATACACACATTGCCTGGACTCAACAACTGAAGCAACACAATTAAAAAATTTTTTTTGTTTTATTTTTAATTGAAGGATAATTACTTTACAATATTGTGATGATTTCTGCCATGTATCAATGTGAATCATCCACAGGCATACACATGTCCCCTCATAGACCTCATAGACCTCCTTCCCACCTCCCTCCCCATCCCACCCCTCTAGGAAACAACAGAATTTTAAGTGGGTTTTATTTCATTTACCAAGAGCCAACGAATGGGTTACAGTAGGGACACTGTATACACAGAATAATATTTTTCCAATTGTTGCAATAAGACCTTCGGTTCAATATACGATCACATTGCCTCATTATAATTTCAATGCGTCAAGACTATAATACCACTTTCAGGAAACTTAGCTCTTGAATATGAACCTCTATGTGAAGTCACAATTCATTAAATTAATGAGGAAGGCAATGTGATGTTGTTTGGTTCAGCGCATCTGTGATTGTAATCTCTGCCAGCAAAATATTTTTTAAATGTTCCTGTTAGCTGGGTTGAGATGGAAAATATTATTTTGTTCCCCTCTAAAGAAAATAAAAGCTTGTGCAGTTATTTTTTATGCCAAACATTCTCTGAGGATAAAGGGCTCATTCATGCTTCAGTATTTTCACCTGTCATGTAGGAAAATGAAAAAGTAAAAGAGTAAAGTATGAAGGTGAAAATACTGAGGAAAATGAGACTTAGCAACTTAACTTGGAGGGTTTTTTGTGTGTGTGTTTGTTTTTTTTTAAATCAGGTTTCTTCCTTTCCCTAGTCTTCTGGTTTAGGTTGTTTTTGTTGCTGTTTATCTGTTTTTTTGTTTTGTTTTCTCCCCAGTCTTTTCATCTGAAAGGGTTACTTTCTGGGCCCGCCAATTCATAGGTCACCTTCGTCACCAGTTCTCTTGTGGGTGACTTGTTAAAGAGCCAGTTCAGTACATTCAAACTAGTCTGGTGTATTTGTTCTAAAACCACAGATACTGCAGACTCACTGAGACTGAGGTTCTTTGAATTCTCTGTGTAATAAATCAAACTCCCTTGGAGGTGAGTCAAGGAAAACGGTCTGACGGTGAGTTCTCAAACTATAGGTTATCGAGTTACAGTGAGGACCTAGCGGGGAAGTTCCCACAGTGGTGGTTCTTAGTCCAGTGTCTTCCACATTCTGTGGAGGGTGGGTCAGTGGTTTGGGGTACCACTGCTTCAGAATAGATTGCTGGGGCCACCCGGCTAATAGTGATAGATGGGACCATGTGTCAAACATCCAGTCAGTGCTGAGGGAGAGGCTGTAGGGCGAGAAGGACATGGGTAATTTTGCCTCATTCCCTGGGAAGAAGGTCCATCCTTCCCAGCGATCAGCTCTATTTATTTGTCTGGCTCATGAAGACAGATGCTCTGTTCATTCCCCTCATTCTTTTTCTGCTTTTATTTTTTAAAAAATTTTATTGAAATTTTAGTTGACTTACCATGCTGTGTTAGTTTTAGGTGCACAGCAAAGTGATTCAGATAAATACATATGTATATATATTCTTTTTAAGATTCTTTTCCATTATAGGATATTACAAGATATTGATCATAGTCCCCTGTGCCACCCAGCAGGTCCTTGCTGGTTATGTACTTTATATAGAGCAGTGTGAATATTTTAATAAAAACTCCTAATTTATCCCTCCCCACCCTCTTTCCCCTTTGGTAACAAGTTTCTTTTTTGTTTCTTTTTTAAAAAGTTAATTAATTTTTGGCTGCCCTGGATCTTCACTGATGCACACCGGCTTCTCTCTAGTCGTGGTGAGCAGAGGCTTCTCTCTAATTGTGGCGCATGGGCTTCTCATCGAGGTGGCTTCTCTTGCGGAGCACGGGCTTTAGGGCATTGGTTCACTAGTTGTGGCTCAACGGCTTAGATGCCCTGAAACACGAGATTCTTCCCAGACCAGGCATCAAACCCATGTCCCCTGCATTGGCAGGCAGATTCTTAACCTCTGGACCACCAGGGAAGTCTGGTAACCATAAGGTTTTGTTTTTTCCTACATTTGTAAGTTTATTTTTGTTTTGTAAGTTCATTTGCATTCCTCATTCTTTTAAAATCCATTTTTAACTTGCACAAGTAACCCGTGAATATATTCTCATTGTAAGAGAAAATTCTATACAGATAAAGACAAAAATCCCTCTGAATTCCCCACTCCCCTACCTACTTCCTCCCTTAGACATAATTGCTAGTATCAATTATGGTTTGGTATAAATGTCCAGACTTTCTTGTTTTCATTTGAGTGATCATATTTACATAGAGAAATACATAATTTAGTGTATGTATTTGCATGAACAATGTCATGTAGCCTTCTGCAACCCCAGGTTGCAGTCAGTGATATATCTTTGAGATCTTGACATAAGGCTATTGATGTGGTCTTTTCCACATGAATTTACTTCGTTTATTTAATTTTTTTGCGGCTACAGTGTATTCCACGGATGTGCAAAGATTTAACTAGTATCTCTCATGATAGCTTTTAAAATTGTTTCCTTTTATTTTTTTCCCAAATTTTAGACACTGCTGTAATAAACATTCATTGCTTCTTTTGTGCATACTCTTGAATAACTCTCTAGGACAGATGGAAACTGGGACAGACATCCAGAAGTGAATTGCTGGCTGAAAGGCATGAACATTTCATAAAGATAGATCCTGTCAAATTCCCACCCCTTTAAGAGTTATCAGTAGACTGCCAGTGTATGGAAGAGAATCTATTTCTCTACCTTAGCTATGGACAATCTTGAATTTTTACCACTCTGTTTTGCAAAGATGTAATATCTCACTGTCATAATTGGTGTTTCATGAGAATTAGTGGCCAGTGAACACATTTATTGGCTATATGCTCTCCATCCTCTTGTTCCCTCATTTAGATGCCTTAGATGTTTCTTTTAACACACGTGCATATTTATGGGAAGATGTGTGCTATTTGAAGAGGTTGAAATGAGATGCTTCAATCTGGCACCCAGCCCCTCTCCACAGGTGCATTATCTGTGTGTGGGGTCTGAACTGTGGGGGGACCAGGCTTCTACCTGCGGTCTAAAAAGGTTTGGAAAGCTTGTCGTTATTAATTAGCAAATCTGATGACTTTTAAAGACAAAATTCTCTTTTCCTCTGGGGGCTTCGTGACACCAAGTTGGGTTTGATACTCACCCCTATCCTTTTACAAGGCCTGATTGTAAACTATAGTCAGGGGATCAGCTGAGATGTTCTGGCCCCTGTTCCTCCCATTCTGAGTGGTTTTCACTCATCTACAGAAATACCAAGGGCTTTGCTGGGGTCTCCTCATCCCTGAGAGCAGATATAAAGATTCTCCTGATACATTTGATCCTGTCACTTGTCAGGACTCCCTGTTTGTGCCCTTCACTCCTTGACTCCAATCCACATGTGTTAACCTCACGGGGATTCTCCCCTTCCCCACCCCCACCCGTCACAGCCATCCTAGGATCTACCTGAGGTCCCTTAGCCCAGTGGAAGGCTTCAGCAACACCCCGGACTTAAAGGCATGGGTGGGGCTGCCAGCGACAGCTGTTCTGTTGTGTTTCCCTCACCTGTCCCTCTCTCTCTGCTTCGCTGACCTCTGCTGGCCACACCCTCACTGCTTGCCCTCTGCCCCCTCCTCCTCCAGTCCAGCTGTTTATCCACTTCCTCCCTCTTGGCAGCAGTCTCTTCCAAAAGCCTGCTCTGCCGATTTCTTCCAAGAGACATGGGCAGCGTCTGCAATTGAACCCAAGGTCCCTGGGAAATTGGACAGCCACTCACCCCCACATGCTTTCTCCTGGCTCCCCACCCCTAAAATGCACTGACTCGGAGTAGCTGAATGCTTCAGCGGCCAGCCACTGGTGTGTTTCCAAGTTCCCACCTGCTGTCATTTCGTCCTGAACCTGTTTATCCAAGTGAATTCTGCTTCCCCTAGAAGGTGAGGTCTTGAAAACAAGAGAGAGACCAGCTCTAGGCAATTCCCTCTGCACAGAGCTTCGTCCAGAACCACAAGCACTTAGGCGTTTCACAAATGCTTCCTGGTGGTAGACTACTACAGGAAGTCTTTTCTTTAATTGTGTGTATCTCGGGCTTTCTTGGACTTATGAATTAGGTGGAAAGGAGGTGGAGTAAGGGTGAGATGGTGGTGGTTATGTTTTAAAACTTTTCCCAGGGCTCAAACTTCTAATTTGCATATACATGATTGCATAGACATGCATAGAATGTCTGATTTGACAGACATTCTGATTGCCTGGTTCTGGAAGAGTGAAGTGTATTCACTTTATGCCTTACATTTCAAATGTGAAGCATATTCATGGGCTTCCCTGGTGGCTCAGTGGTAAAGAATCCGACTGCCAATGCAGGAGATTCAGATTCAGTCCCTGGCTCAGGAAGACCCCCTGCAGAAGGAAAGGCAACCCACTCCAGTATTTTTGCCTGGAGTATCCCATGGACAGAGGAGCCTGGCGGGCTACAGTCTGTGGGGTTGCAAAGAGTCGGACACAACTGAGCACATACACACAAAACGTCTTCAAAAAGCCAAGCCACATTTAGTCCCCAGACGAGCTGCCGTACACAAATCTGAACAAATGTGAGTGAAGTCACCCCATTCTTGGCCTCGAGTGGGTGTACTTCTGCTTTGGAGACTTGTTGTACCAAAACAAATAAAACAGGAAGGGCGGGCTGAGGAGGGAGGAGACGTACTATACTTACATATGATTCATTTACTGTGCGGCAGAAACCAGCGCCACGTGGTAAAGCGGGTATACTCCAATTAAAAATAAATAAATTTACAAAATACAGAAAAAAGCCCCACGAAGAGCAAAGAGCATGTCCCCATCTCCACTCCCACCCCCAACCCCTAGACTGTCTTAGGCAGGCAGGACACCTTCCTTTATGTCCGATTTTTCATTTTTAAGTAATAAACTTCTACAATTTAAAGAATTTGTGAAAATTTACACAATTTAAAGTTTTAACTGTGACTCATTTGTTGGGGAGGGATGTGGGTGTGTCTATCATATTATTTCAAGACTAGATAAATTAGAGGCGGAAGAAAGCTGAGCGCCGAAAAATTAATGCTTTTGAACTATGGTGTTGGAGAAGACTCTTGAGAGTCCCTTGGACTGCAAGGAGATCCAACCAGTCCATCCTGAAGGAGATCAGTCCTGGGTATTCATTGGAAGGATCGATGCTGAAGCTGAAACTCCAATACTTTGGCCACCTGATGTGAAGAGTTGACTCATTGGAAAAGACCCTGATGCTGGGAGGGATTGGGGGCAGGGGGAGAAGGGGACAGCAGAGGATGAGATGGCTGGATGGCATCACTGACTCGATGGGCATGGGTTTGAGTAAACTCCAGGAGTTGGTGATGGACAGGGAGGCCTGGCATGCTGCGATTCATGGGGTTGCAAAGAGTCGAACACGACTGAGCGACAGAACTGAACTGAACTGAACTGATAGGGCTTGGGTTGCCCAGGAGGTGCTAGTGGTAGAATCCACCTAGGTTCTTCCCAGGTGGCAGAACCCACCTGCCAATGCAGGAGAATTAAGAGATGTGGGTTCGATCCTTGGGTCAAGAAGATCCCCTGGAGGACTGCATGGCAACCCACTCCAGTATTCTTGTCTGGAGAATTCCATGGACAGAGGGTTCATGGGGTCGCAAAGAGTCAGACACGACTGAAGTGATGTAGCACGCACCCATAGGATTTGGAATCAAGAAAGCTAAGAGTTTTTGTTGTTTGTCTGTTCTAGTTTAGGCAACTTAGCTTTTCTAAGTTTTGACTCTCTTACAATAAAGCAGGTGTAACGTTTTTTAAAAAGCCTATGAGCAGACTATTATAATAGCTCTCATAGCTTTAAGTTTAAGGCATCATCAGCGTGTCAACCCAACAATTAACCTGGGCCTGTTTGATAAGACCTAGATCTGGTGCCTGATGCATTCTGATCTTGGCCTAACCCAGTGATTCACTATGTGACAAAGAGATGGTTGGTTTCCCCACTCAACTTTTAGAATTGTGAGATGGCAACCCTAAAGCGACCAGGTTACTGTCTGCCACCCTGATCTACTCGAATAAAAAGCTGCTACATGCATGCAGCATAGAAAACGAGCTCTGTGTTGAAAGGACTTGCCCCCCGACCACATGTCACAGCTAAAAACAAGTGCTCAGGACTTCCTGCCTCATGGTCTAGTGCCCAGGCCAGACGTTTGGTGAGAGAGGAAGTACCACTGACCCACTCCAGAACTGTCTGCTCTCACAAGCTGCCAGCTGGCCTGGCATCAGGGGACTTTCCCGGTTACTCAGTGACTCTGCTTGGCTCTATCCGGCCTCCTGGTGAGGGCCAGGGACACGGCTTCCCCGGTAGCTGGATGCTGAGGGAGCTCGTGCCAGCCCTGTAACCCCGCTCAGCCCCTGTGTGTGTTCGCGAGGCCCCTGCTTTCCTGGGCTTGTCATCAGAGCCAGGCACAGGGCTCTCCAGGAGGGACCTCTTTGGCGGATGGGAAGGGGCAGGGTCCCACTTGAGCCTGTTGTGAACAGAGCTGGGATAGGAAATCCGCCTGGAAGACAAGGAGCGGGAGCAGCGAAGGCGGAGGGAGAAGGGTCTGTGTTGCAGAGGCCAGGAGAAAGAAAGTGTGCTCTCCTGTCTCTTTCGACTTAATTTTTATCTCAAAATTCTTTCCTTGTCTCTCTGTCCTGGGCTGTATTTTCCACTCTGCTTTCTGATGTCCTGACTCTCCGCTTTGGTGCATATAATCTGCTGTCAGCCTTGCCCTCGGTCTGTTTCCCACATTTGCCACATGGATTCGGGCTTCTCTCTCTCTCTCTCTCTCTCTCTCTCTCTCTCTCTCTCTGTTTTTGCCTTCCTGCAGTTTCCAGAACACAATTTTAGACACAGCAGGCTTCTCAGGTATTAGGTGAAATCCCTTTTCTGATTTTTTGTAAGAACATACTTTTTCCTTCCTTCTAGGAACTCTCTTGATCCCCCTCTGATTTTTCCCAGCCTCACAGTTCATTTCCTCCTATGTTGAAGTCTTCCTTTTCCTGCTTTCTCCTCATTATCAGCTGTGTTTTGGTAACAGCCTTATGGAGATACAACTCATGTATCATACCATTCTCCCACTTAAAATGCATCATTCAGGGACTTGCCTGGTCATCCAGTGGTTAAAACTTTGCCTTCCAGGGCAGGGGGTGCAGGGTCGATCCCTGGTTGGGGAGCAAAGGTCCCACATGCCTCTCAAAATGCCAAAACATGAAACAGAAGCAATACTGTAACAAATCCAATGCAGACTAAAAATGCTCTACATAGAAAAATAAAATCTTAAAAAAAAAGGTATGATTCAGTGGTTTTTTATATAGTCACAGAACTGCAAACCCCTCACATCCCAGAGAAACCCTGCACTCATCAGCAACCACTCCCCACACCCCCCACCCCCAGCCCCTGGCAACCAGTATTCTGCTTTCTGTCTCTATGAATTTGCCTGTTCTGGATACTTCATATAAATAGAATCACCATATAATATTTCATCTTTTGTGACTGACTTCTTTTGCTTAGCCTGGTGTTTCCAAGGTTCATGCATATCATAGCACCTGTCAGTTCTTGTTTTTCGTTATTACTGATACCCAGAGATTTCGTGCATCCATGTAGCATGGATAAGGCTGGGGCAAGTGTCAGATGTGATAAGAACAACATGCATTGTGAGGAAAAGAATGCAAAGCGATAAGTTATTGAAATACAGCGTGGAGCTTTTGCCAAAAATAGTGCTAAAATCATATTAAGGATCATCAAATAATCCTGGCAGAAGATATGACATATATCTCCATAATTCAAGAAGGCCCAGTCTAGAAAATTCCTTCCATGCACATCTCAATGCTCCCAAACTCCCTCCTCTTGTCCCTTTCTTCTTTTTTAACTCCACTCTGTCTGTACAAAGCAGCAGCACCATCCTACTTGGAACAGCATGTCCATGAGGTTGTGCCCATGCCTGGGAACTTCAGTTCAGTCTTGGTCAAAAGAGAGGGACGTGCTTTCTTTACTGGGAATTTGTAAGGGCTTGCATGAGAAAGCATCAGTCAATAGAGTGGTTGAGTTGGCCTCTTATGGTAACAAAAGATGCTATTGACTCAGGAGGAGATGAAAATGACCAAAGATATTGATAGTCAACAACTTAGAGACTAATTGGCATTGAGGTCTGATGTCATAAGTAGTCACTCAAGAGCCAGCAGGTGTGGGATCAGGGAGTAAATGTTGGTAGCTATGGGTGGAGGGAATCGAGGAAATGGTGTCTTGAATTTTCTTCATTTTCAGAGCAGAGGTCAGAAACCGTCCTTGCAGCCTCCAGTGCAGCTGTTGTAATGGGAACAGCTTCCGGTGCAACTGTGGTAAACAGGAAGAGCTGGCCACGTTTAAAGTTGAGGAGTAGATCCATTGGTGTTAATATGAACCAGAAGCTGAGAAGCTGAGAAAAGGATAGAGGAGCAGGATGGAAAAGTGCTCCTCTTGCAAAAATATCTCAGAAATTATATTAATCATAACAAAATCCAATCACTTTAAATTTCATGAACTTGATCCATGAGGCTCTAAAGCATTAATATAGAAAAAGAGAGAAAGACCATTTTGAAGCTCTGAGATGGCTGACGTTAGGATATTTTGAGGTTGGATTGGAAAGAAAGCAGAAAAGTCAAGGTGTGGTTTGCCATGTTCCATTGGCAGGTGATACTGCTGCTGTGAACTCTGAAATCCTGAGACTCAAGCCCATCCCAAAGGTCCTCATCCACCTGCCATGTTCTCTAAAGAGCCCAAGTGGTGTTGCTCATGCCCCAGAGTTTGACAGAGTTCACAGTGACAGTTCTTTTATTTGTAGTTTCCTGTGAGCCCAGGACCCACGTATGCATCCCCAGAACTGGGCAGGAACAGGGGTGCTCCCCACCACACAGTGTTCTGAATCCCTTCACTCCCTTAAAGAGGGAATGGACAGGTATTAGTACTACTAACAGTGGGAGTCAGCTGGGTGGTGGGGGGACAGAGCCATGAAAAAAATAATCATGGTCCTGCCTGTGAACTGAATGTGCCTCTGCCTCCCCTCTGCATTTTACATGTTGAAATCTTGACCTTCGGGGTGATGGTGTAGCCTCTGGGAGGTGATTAGGTCAATGGATTAGTGTCTTTATAAAGAGACCCCAGAGAACTCCCTTACCTCTTCCACCTTGTGAAGACATAGCAAGCAGATAGCTGTCTATAAATAAGACAGTGAGTCCTTACTTACCACTGCCTTAACATTTTTAAATTTTCTATACGATTTTTAAAAGTTACTTTTCATTTACATTTATTACAACATATTAGCTGTATTTCCCATGTTGTAGAATACATCCTTGAGCCTATCTTACGCCTAGTAGTTTGTCTGTCCTACTCTATCACCCTCATGTTGCCGCTCCCCACCTTCCCAGTGATAACTACTAGTTTGTTGTCTATATCTGTGAGTTTGCTTCTTTTTTTTTATGTTCACTAGGCTGGTTTTGTTGTTCATTTTTTTTTGGTTCCACATATAAGTGATAGTATATGGTGGTAGTCTTTCTCCATCTGGCTTATTTCACTCAGCATAATGCCCTCTATGGCCATCCATGTTGCTGCAAATGGCAAAATTTCATTTTTTCTTTAAAGGCCGAGTAGTATTCATTGTGTATATGTACATACACATCTTCTTTTGGAGAAGAAAATGACAACCCACTCCAGTATTTTTGCATGGGAAAGCCCATGGACAGAGGAGTCTGGTGGGCTACAGTCTATGGGGTTGCAAAGAGTTAGACACAACTTAGGACTAAACAGCAACAACACAGACATACTCTTTAACCGCTCATTTGTTGATGGACACTTAGATTACTTCTGTACCTTGGCAATTGTAAATAATGTTGCTGTGAACATTGGGTCCATGTCTTTTCAAATTACTTTTGTTGTTGTTGTTTTCTCAGATATATATACCCAGGAGTAAAATTGCTGGGTCATATGGTCATATGCTAGGGCTTCTCTGGTGGCTCCATTGGTTAAGAATCTACCTGCAATGCAGGAGACCTAGGTTCGATCCCTGGGTTGGGAAGATCCCTTGGAGGAGGGAAAGGCTACCCCCTCTAGTATTCTGGCCTGGAGAATTCCATGGGCTGTATAGTCCATGGGGTCGTAAAGAGTTGGACACAACTGAACGAATTTCACTTTAGCAGCTGCCTGGCTAGCTCAGTCAGTAGAGCATGTGATTCTTAATCTCAGGGTCATGGGTTCAAATCCCATTTTGGGCTTCCCTGGTGGCTCAGATAGTAAAGAATCTGACTGAAATGCAGGCAACCCAAGTTCATTCCCTAGGTCTGGAAGATCCCCTGAAAGAAGAAACGGCAACCCACTCCAGTATCCTTGCCCGAAGAATTCCATGGACAGAGGAGCCTGGTGGGCTACAGTCCATGGTGTTGCAAAGAGTCAGATGTGACTGAGTGACTAACACTACTACATATGGTAGTTCTATTTTTAGTTTTTAAAGACGTCTTCTTACTGTTTTCCACAGTGGCTGCTCCAATTTACATTTCCATCAGAAGTGTATGAGGGTTCCCTTTTCTCGCCAATATTTGTTGTTCGTGTCCTTTTTGATAATAGCCATTCTGACAGATACGGACTAACATCTCATGTCTCATTGTGGTTTTGATTTGCATTTTCCTGATGATTAGCCATGCTCAGCATATTTTCATGTGTCTGTTGGCCATCTGCATTTCCTTATTTAGGAAAATGTCTATTCAGTTCTGCCCATTAAAAATTTTTTGTGTGCCCATTTTTAAATTGAATTGTTTGGGATTTTTTTTTATGTTGATTTATATGAACTGTTTATATATGTTTGATGAAAGTGAAAAGTGAAAGTATAGTTGCTGTCATGTCTGACTCTTTGCGAACCCATGGACTGTAGCCCACCAGGCTCCTACGTTTGATATTGAATCACTTATCATTTGCAAATGTTTTCTTCCATCCAGCAGGTTGTCTTTTTGTTTTGGCAGTGGTTTCCTTTGCTGGGCAAGAGCTTTTAAGTTTAACTGGGTCCCATTGGCTTATTTTTGCTTTTATTTTCTAAAGTTCAGGAGATAGATTTTAAAAGATTTGCTGTAATTTGTGTCAAAGAATGTTCTGTGTTTGCTTCTAGGAGTTTTATAGTATCCAGCCTTACATTTTAGGTCTTTAATCCATTTTGAGTTTATTTTTGTGTATGGTGTTAGAGAGTGTTCTAATTTCATTCCTTTACATGCAGCTGTCCAGTTTTC